>NC_048235.1:26103867-26394329 GCF_002007445.2 Ailuropoda melanoleuca | reverse complement strand
GGTTAAGCGTCTGCCTTCGGCTCAGGGCGTGATCCCGGCGTTATGGGATCGAGCCCCACATCAGGCTCCTCCGTTATGAGCCTGCTTCTTCCCTCTCCCACTCCCCCTGCTTGTGTTCCCTCTCTCACTGGCTGTCTCTATCTCTGTCAAATAAATAAATAAATAAAATATTTAAAAAAAAATAAAATAAAAAAAATAAAAAATTATATCCTTCTGTTTCAAGAAGTAATCTTGAATTGTTTTGTTGATGAATTCCTCCTTGCCACTTCTCTGGAATCTCTTTCTGAAACTCTGTGACTTTCAACTGGTATTCTGATGCTTTAATCTTTTCTCACTTATTTTCCATTTCTGTTTTCTTGGTTTGGTTTGGTTTGGTTTGGTTTGGTTTAACAGTTTTGCTGCACTTATAGAAAGAAATTCCTTAATTTTACTTCCAAATCTCATTTTGAGTATTTATAATTTTTGCCATGTTTTTTCTTCTTAACTTTCAAGTTCTGTTTTGTTTTTGGACCTTGATTTTGAAGCATCCTCTTCTTTTTATACATAAAATAGTTTTGTGCTTATCTTTCTGGGAATATTGATGATAATTTTTAAAAATGTTTTTCCACCAAACTGCACTTTTGTCTTGGTTTCTTTCATTTAGAGACTTTCCTCAGCTATCTGGTAATGTTCTGTGTCTTCTCATATTTACGGAAGGGAGCTAAAAAGCAGATGGAAGTTGTGAGCTTAAAGGCAGAACTTTGGTACCACAAGTTTTATGCTAGAGAGAACTGGAGGGCTGTTTACTATGGAATCAAGGTGTGGGTTGGGGGGATCTAAATATCTAACTACTTCTAAACAGGTTTCAAATAGTTCTTTTATTTAACTCTTATTACAGTATTTATGGTAGTATTTATAATAGTATTTCTATAACATCCTTTTTAGGGCTAGCTTGTATTCCATTTATACCATAATTTATTTAATCATTCTTCTGCATGGATATTTAGGTTATTTACAGTTTTTGTGATATTGGGAACAAATATATGATGAACAGCCATTGCTATCTCATATTTCTCTCTGTTATGGACCATATAACACTATATTGCATTATCTGCCTCATTTACAAAATTATATGAGCTACTCAAACTCAAAAATAATGTTTTATTTCACTATTAAATATTCTTCTGATCCACAGAGGAACTGATTTCTTATGCTGAATGTTTTATATACTCTCATTAAATCCTTACAATCCGATGAGAAATCCATTATAATTTCTATTCCGCAGATGAGGAAACCTAACCTTAGAGAGGTTTAAGTATTTCTCCACGACACAAAGTTGATCAGTAGCAGAGCTGGGGTTCAACCCCAGGCCTACCGGTTTCCAAAGATAGTGTCGTTTCTTCTTTGCTCTTAAACAAATCAGTGTGTCCATCCTCCATGGATGTTCCTCCCCACACCTCCTATACTGGTTTTCTAGGGCTGCTGTAACAAATTACAACAAATTTGGTGTGTGAAAAACACAGAAATTAATTCTCACATCATTCTGGATGCCAAAAATCTGAAATCAAATTGTCCATGGGCAGCACTCCCTTCCCAGGTTCTAGGGACAATCTCTTCCTTGCTTCTTCCAGCTTCAGGTACCTGGCTAGGGCTGCATCATTCAAATTTCTGCCTCTATTTTCACATGGTCTTCTCCTCCCCTTCTGTATCTCCCCTGTGTATCTCATATAAGGACACTTGTTGTCAGATTGAGGACCCATTCAAATAATCCAGGATGATCTCATTTTGAGATTATTAATTACATCTACAAAGACCCTTTTTATGAATAAGGTCATTCACCGGTTCTAGGACCTGGACATATTTTGGTGGAACGACCATTCAATCTACTACAACTCCACCCTCTTATTATCCCTTTGAAAAGAGCCAGCATTGTCTGGAAGAAAGACCTTGGTTTTAAAACAGATGGACTTGGATTCTAATTCTAGCTCTGCCTCCTACTGCCTTGTGACCTTTGATCAGTAACTGAAAACCATGAGCCCTTCCCTCACCTTTACAACTGAAATATTATTTATTTCATAGACTGGTTTGAAGATTAAATGAAATAAATCACCTAACACATAGTGGATAGAAGTAACTGCTCATTCTCTCTCCACCTTTATATATATAACCCCCCTCAGAGGCCAAATCACAGATTGATATGAGACTTTATTAAAAATCACTGAAAACAAAAGTTCAGTTTTTAAACACGACCATTGTTTGAACTCTGCACTCTGCTCTTGGTTAGTTTCTGTTTTCAATTTCCTTAGATATGGTTCTCATTTTTATATAGGTAAAAGTCACATGGCTACACAGTCAAAATATGAATTTTGAAGTATTTTTGCATTTTTCTCAAGTAAAACTAACGAATATTTAAGAGATATGTATTATGTGCCAGTTTAGAAGCCTCAAAAAATGTGTTACTTTATAGATATACCTCACTTTTTTAAATCCCAAATCGCATTATCTAACTTGGTCAACAACTGTATTCACCACCTTTAATACTGGACTTCTTTTGGCTATTTCCAAACTGGAACTTATCTTCAAAGAATGAATAGTTGCTACTCCTGGGTATGTTCAAAAGAATGTGATAAGCAGCATAGTTGGGCAGAAAGAACAATAACAAGTGAATTGGAAGAACTCACTTCACATTCAATGTGCTATTACCAACTATTGGACCTAAGGAAAATCATAATCTCACCGAACCCATTTTTTCTTCTAAAAATAATGATGCAAGTATCTGCCTTGTGAACTTTTTAGAGCTCCTGTTAATACATGCTCCCTGTAACAAAATACAGAGATCCTGGACTGGGCTAGAAATAAAAAGTTGAGTCCGAAGAACAGAGACCCTGACCTTCCCAAGTGGACAGAATAAAAAAAATACTGTCTTTAAAAGCACTTAAACATTGTTTAAAATGTTAGATGTTACTGGACCCTCGTCCTCCCAGTAATGATGGCCACCCTAGGATCATGGGAAAATACAGAACCCAGTCTGAAGACTCTTTCTTAACTTTACGATCAGTCTTGGGAGTGGGCAATACAGCACACCTGCCTGCTCAAAAGTTAATAAGAGCTAAACCTCCCAATTCATTGTATCACATTTCAAAATTCCCTTCCAGGCTAGCAATCCACATCCCCTGGGCGACACTTTACAAATTCCTATTATAGTGTGTAAGGGACTATCTGGAGGATATGTCTGAAGCCGTTGCTCTCCTTCCAGACCTCAGTGTCACCTGGTGGTCTGGTGGCCCCGGAAGCAGGCAGTGCTGAGCCAGGAGCACATGAAACCCTCCTTCTCTGGGTCAGACTGCAGCTCTTTCCTGCTTACTATTATTCAAGTGTCCTCCGCATAGTCCTGCAGATTATTACAAAATCTCACATAGAAGTTAAAGGAAAGGTAAAGAATTCTATAGCCTCTCCATTAGCACAAAAGCAAACTACAAAACATGTTAAGAAATGCAGGATAATAAATGTTAAAGAGTGCGATAAATCCAAATATGACACTCCCCTAGAGTAATGAAGACAGAGGAATGCAGGCCAAACAATGAGGTGGCTTCGAGATACGCTATGCTACCTTCAAATGCATTTATCCCATTTGAACCACATGAAAATAAAAAAGCATAGTCATATCACAAGCAAGACTCGCCAGGCACGCACAGCTAACTATATAGCCCAGCCTTCCTTGCGGTCAAGAATAGCCCTGTGACTGAGTTTCTAGCCAACAGAAAATGAGCAGAAGTTATGTGCAACACTTCCAGGCCTAGTCCACAGGCATCCTCCCGGCTGTCTGAAAGGAAGATAGCCCCTGCATGCCTTGTGCTAAAGAAAGTGGAGTCTCCATTGGTCTGAGAATGAGGGCTATCTATTCACATGTTTACCCATCCAATGCCATCATAGGAACAAGAAAGAAATTTTCACTACATTTGAGACTTGACTTTGGGAATTAAGCTCCTCTAAGTAATAGACTTCAACAGCAATTCCTTGAAATAAAAACTTAAAAAGCATGTATTTTTTTTAAGATTTTATTAATTTATAAGAGAGAGAGAAAGAGGAAGAGAGCAGGAGCAGGAAAGGGGCAGAGGGAGAAGCAGACTCCTCACTGAGCAGGAAGCCTGATGCAGGACCCGATCCCAGAACCCTGAGATCATGACCTGAGCCGAAGGCAGCCACTCAACTTACTGAGCCGCCCAGGTGCCCCTAAAAAGCATGTATTTTGGAAACATTTGCTTCATGGTGGTGCCACTTAAGTTCTTAGAGGAAACAGCAAGCGTCGCAATCAGAGAGGCCTGGATCTGAGTCCGTGTTCACCACCTGCTAGATTCATGATGTTGTTCAAGTTTCTCTAAGCCTCGGGGGTTTTTAAAATGTACAATATTGGGATATTAATAGGACCTATATCATAGTATTGCTGTTTATCTCAGTGCCTGGCACATAATAAGTGCTCAATAAAGTTAGCTGTCATTCAGGGTAATATACTTCCAGGTAAGTTTTTAAAGTTAAACTGTAACAGTCATCAGTGCTATTATGAAGTCATTCTGATTCTGCTTCCAGACCAACGGGTGGGACTGTACTTCCCTTCACATCCCTTAGAGTTATATGTACACATGTGATTTATTTTGACCAATGGACGGTGAGTGGAAATGACACGCATCATCTCCAGGTGGAAGCTTTAAGAATCAGCAGGCATTTAAAATGCTATCTCTTGGGGCGCCTGGGTGGCTCAGTGTTGGTTAAGCATCTGGCTCTTGGTTTCATCTCAGGTCATGATCTCAGGATCGAGCCCTGTGTTGGGCTCTGCTCTCAGCACAGAGGCTGCTTGTCCCTCTCCCTCCGTTCATCCCCCAACTTGTGCGCATGCACATGCAGTCTCTCTCTCTGATAAATAAAATCTTTAAAAATATAAGAATACAAATAAAATGCTCTCGCTCTCGCTCTCTCTNCGCATGCACATGCAGTCTCTCTCTCTTTCCCTCTCTCTCTGATAAATAAAATCTTTAAAAATATAAGAATACAAATAAAATGCTCTCGCTCTCGCTCTCTCTCTTTTTTTCTGCCATACCAGTGGCAGTGATCTAGCTAGCGGCTGTTCTGTCAGCTCAGGTCACAGAATGAGGAAAGCACCAGCCAACTCATGCTGAATATCTAGCACAGCCAAGAAATAATCCTTGTTTTAAGCAACTAGAGATTTGGGGGTTTATTCATTACTAGCCCCTCTTGTCCTTTACGGGAATAAATATTCATATGGGTAAGTTAGTTTTTTAAAATAGTTTCATTATTTTATAGCAATCTCTAATAATAATAGCAGACAATTACAGAGTACTCACAATATTGCAAGAACTGCTATGTCCTTTTCTGTGTCAACTCATCCGTTTCCACAATAACCCAGTGAGATACCGGCAGTATTCTTATCCCCACTTAGTATGGACAGAAGAGTTAAGCAACTTGCCCAAGGTCACACAGCCCGTAGGTACTTTCAGAAGCCAGCTTTTAAAACAGCCTATCTGCATCTTGTGGCTGTATTATTCAACTCGCATCCACCGCTGCCTAAGCGGATCCTGTGTTGTTCCTCCGGTATCCGGGCGTCAGGACTAGATTCATTTTATCAGCCAGAAGCACTGACAGTCAAAGGGCTAGCTCCAAACACAGTCCCTCCCTGGGACTCGCCCTCAGGCAATGAGAGCTGCCCCCCCCACCCCCACCCCACCCCTCCCCAACCAAGTGAGCCACCCTGAAGGGACTGGCAGGAACTACTGCCATTTGCCTGGCAGTTCAATTTCTCCCTTTGCCTTTTCCTCCTTTCCTCACCCCCACTGTTCCCCAAAGCATTCCCCAATAACCTTCTTCATCTAAATCCGTCTCCGTGTGTTTCCCAGGGAACCAGAACAATCCTCCCTCTAGATTCCTACACGTGTACTGAAATATACACTGATTGCGTATTAACTCAGTGCACAATTAATTGCCAAATGACTGTTGTAGACCACGTGAATTTGGGGAAAATAAAGATCATTAGGCTGTCGGGAGAGGACTAGAATGATGAAACCTCTCACAAGCTAATGGAGATACAGAATCTTCTACTTTCTCAATTGAATGCAGCACACTTCATTTCTCATAAATGTCACCTGTAGTTATTTAGATCCAGAAAAAAAAGCAAAAAAAAAAAAAGGACCACATAGTTTGTATATAACAAATGATAGTTGGTCTTTATTATGACATTTATTCATCCTCGTAAGTAGAAATGGAATATTGTCTCAAGGTTACACAACTCATGAGCTGGCACTCTTCATCTCTTTCATGAAGACAGATGCCTCAAGAGACTAGAAGCCATGTATCTTTATTGTACCAAATATTACGCATCTCTGTGTTTCAGTTATACATAAGAATACTATTGAAATTGATGTCTTAAATTGATTTTGATTTCTAATAATGAGTAGAACCTAAAATATAAATCATAACCCCTCAGCTCTCCCCTGCACATCTTAACTTACTTGATGTCTAATTCCAAAAAAATTTAAAGTGATTCGAGTACTACTTCTGGTGTATTTCTTTTACTACAATTGAATTTTTGTCACAATTTAAGCTCTGTTACAACATCTGTGGTCTGCATTTCGTCAAAGGAGAAATACATGTTGTAAAACTTGAAATAAATAAGCAGTTCATAGAAGTAGTTATAAAACAGGCTAAATTACAAAACCAAAAAAGTCTAAGTAGATGTATGCAATTTAAGATAAACACTGTCCACTTTACCTTGGTAAATGCGTATCTTATGCATTGTACTCTCTGCTTAAATATCTTTACTACATATGGATATAGATTAATGACTAATGTTATATAGAATTCAGGAGAAATTAAATTATTATATTTTCTTCTCTATCGATTGTCCTAGTCTGTTCAGGCTACTGTGCATACCATTGACTGGATGGCTTAAATAATAGAAATTATTTCTCACAGTTCTGGAGCTGGAAGTCTAAGATCAGGATATCAGTGTGGTTGGGTTCTGGTGAGAGTTCTCTTCCTGGTTTGCTGATGGGCATCTTCTCCGTGGATCTTCACATGGCAGGGAGAGAGACAGAAAGCAAACTCTTTTGTGTCTAAAAGGGCTAAAATCCCATGATGAAATTTCCACCCTCATGATTTAATTACTGCCCAAACGTCCCCCCTCTGAATACCAACATATCCATATTAAACACAGGAATTTGAGGGGGGAGGGACAAACAAATATTGAGCCCTTAGACGGTATTTATTCTTAGTCTTCACGTAACCAAAGAAGCTTGAATTCAACAGTGAAGACTTTAAATTGAGTAGCTTATATGGTCCATAGAATTTTAAAGAGAGTAAATCAGTGTGAACCTTGCATTTACAAAACAGACAACGAGATCCTTTGTTACCACCATTTCAAAATGTAAATAAGAATTATATTCCTTATTGGCTGCTTTAATTTTGTTGAATGTACATTAAATTATGTTAATGCTTCAGAGGGGACATATTTTTGCATTCATATTACTACCCATTGAACAATTGCTTTATTTTCACAGAATTACAGATAGAAATAGAAAATATGCACCCTGTAAATTAGAGAAGTACTTGAAAGTAACCCCTTGGAGGAAGCAAGGAAAGAACAGCCAGAAAGAGGGGAAATACTAAATTACAGGATATTTTCAGAGACATACAATCTTTGAAAAAATTGCAAGTGCCTGAGACAATTCAAACTAATCAAAGAACTATCATAATAGGGGTTCTTATGAGATTTGGTTTAATGCCTGGACAAGAATTATCTAAAGTTAGCATATCAATTATTTTCAGGTAAACAGTTGCTTTTTCACCAGCTTAAGGGTACACAAAAATAATTTGTTTACTGAAATAATTTATAAATCTCCCCCTCAGCAATAGTATTTTATGTTTTAACTCGGACATATTAAGGCAGAGTTTGCTCCTTGCTCCCAGGTGCCATGCCTTCCATTAGCTAAGCCACAGGTCCGTACGTTTGTGCTATCGACTGCTAGATTTCCTCTGCCTCTTTGTTATCTGAAAGACACTTTATTCAGTTAATGCTTCTTCTATCAAAATAAATTCTGTCATCAACATGCCTAAGCATCTTTATTAAAATGTCTAATTTAAAACAAGGGTTTATAAGACCATCTGCCTGAATGGATAAAGAAGATGTGGTGTATATATACATATACGTGTGTGTGTGTGTATATATATATATACACAATGGAATACATTACTCAGCCATCAGAAAGGATGACTACTTACCATTTACATCGACGTGGATGGAACTGGAGGGTATTATGCTGAGCGAAATAAGTCAATCAGAGAGAGACATTTATCATATGGTTTCATTCACATGTGGAATATAAGAAACAGCATAGAGGACCATAGGGTAAGGGAGGAAAAACTGAATGGGAAGTCATCAGAGAGGGAGAAAAATCATGAGAGATTCTTAACTTTAGGAAACTGAGGGTTGCTGGAGGGGTGGAGCACGGGGGGCCTTGGTACCTGGTGATGGGCATTAAGGAGGGCACGTGATATGATGAGCACTGGGTGTTATATGCAACTGATGAATTACTGAACTCTACATCTAAAACTAATGATGTACTATATATGTTGGCTACTTGAATTTAAATAAAATAAAATAAAAAATAAAATACCACCTACCTAAATATAACAGGTGTTTTCCTTACTATATTTTATATCTCATGAATAATAATTACATTTTAATCTAATCCTGGGATTGCCCAGGACAGAGTAGTTCAAATGCAGTGCAGAAGACTCCTAACAGAGAGTATCTCAAAACGTGTTCCTGACTCTCAACCAGGCACATTCACCAACAATGAACCCTGAGACAGAATAAATGAAAGTAATAATAGTAAGAATGACTATAGGGGCTCCTGGGTGGCTCAGTTTTTTAAAACCATCTATTGGGGCGCCTAGGTGGCACAGTGGTTAAGCGTCTGCCTTCGGCTCAGGGCGTGATCCCGGCGTTGTGGGATCGAGCCCCACGTCAGGCTCCCTGCTCCACTGGGAGCCTGCTTCTTCCTCTCCCACTCCCCCTGCTTGTGTTCCCTCTCTCACTGGCTGTCTCTCTCTCTGTCAAGTAAATAAATAAAATCTTAAAAAAAAAAAAAAAAGAATGACTATAGGAAATATTTTTGGTGGGGTGCCTGGGTGGCTCAGTCATTAAGTGTCTGCCTTTGGCTCAGGTCATGATCCCAGGGTCCTGGGATCAAGCCCCGCATCAGGCTCCCTGCTCAGCGGGAAGCCTGCTTCTCCCTCTCCCACTTCCCCCTGCTGGTGTTCCCTCTCTTGCTGTGTCTCCCTCTGTCCAATAAATAAATAAAATCTTTAAAAAAAAAAAAGAAAGGAAATATTTTTGGTTAAAGGGATATATTAAACAGAAAAGTAATTTATTTTGCAAAAAAAAGAGTGACAAAATAGTTTCTTCTCAAAATAGTTATTAGCAGTATTAAACTTCATTAATTTTTTCAAATTATTACAAATTCTCAATAAAAAAAAGGTAAATCTTCAAGATTGTATTGCAGTCCACAGTACAGAGAACATGGTAATAATCAGGTGTACATCTTATTTCCTAGAATAAAGTCACTCTACATAATAATTTCAGAGGATGATATGGCATATTGGTTCAGAACATAGGCTCTAGAGCCAGATTATCTGAGTTCAAATCTTTTTTTTTTTTTAAGATTTAATTATTTGAGAGCAAGAACTTGTGCTAACACACATGAGTGGAGGGGGAGGGGTAGAGAGAGAAGGAGAGAAGCAGTCTCTGCACTGATTGTGGAGCCCAGGACCCTGAGATCATGACCTGAGCTGAAATCAAGAGTCCCGTGCTTAAACTAAGCCACCCAGGCACCCCTTGAGTTCCAATCTTGACTTCACTTTCTAGCTGTGTGGCCTTGAGCCATTTATCTAACTCTCTGGGGATGAGATTCCTCATCTAATAAATGGAGATGATCATAATTACAAATACCTCATAGGACTGATGCAAAAGTTAATGTAGTCATACTTAGAAGCAATCGAACAGTAGTTAGCACAAGGTGATTACTCAAAAAGCATTAACTACCCAGGTTTGCCAGTTAATTTTTCCATGCTGAAGTTGACTTATAAATTCCCCAGATTGTGTGTCCTAGTTTAGACATTCATATAATCTATTATGTGTACACGTAATGTTTTTAAAGCTTCCTACCATTGAAAAAATGTGTATATAATATCTGGACATCAAAAGAAAAAATGAGGTGATTTTTGTTTGAAAGCTTGGTATTATAAAGAATTGTGACCTACTTACTTTTGGTCTTTGAATAACCCAGCCTTTCATACCTGAAGTTTAGAACATAAGAAATGCCACACTGAGTTGTACCCTTGGCTTTTTCAGCTCATCACTCTTTCTTTGACAACGGTACCTAGAAGAAGCCTCCGGGGAAAATAAGGCTACCCTCCATACAACCAAACTAAAACATTCAGGAATGTATACCAACAACATTGTATTCCTCCTCTTGGACACAAGGACATATCATTCATTAATTTATGCCAGTCCTTCTTAAATCATGTTCCATTTTTAATCTATTCCATTCTATGAGGACGGCAAGCTAAATAGATGTATAGTTCCTTTTATAATTATCCTGAAAACTCTGTTTCACTAAGTGCCTTTTTGTTCTAGAATTCTACAAATAAGGAAATTAACATTAGAGTGATAAGAAGAGTCATATATATAGCATATGAGTTGAAAGACATTCTAGGGGCGCCTGGGTGGCACAGCAGTTAAGCGTCTGCCTTTGGCTCAGGGCGTGATCCCGGTGTTCTGGGATCGAGCCCCACATCAGGCTCCTCTGCTATGAGCCTGCTTCCTTCCTCTCCCACTCCCCCTGCTTGTGTTCCCTCTCTCGCTGGCTGTCTCTGTCTCTGTCAAGTAGATAAATAAAATCTTAAAAAAGAAAAAAAAAAAGAAAGACATTCTAGATATTTTGAATTTAATTCCTAGAGAACTTAATTAATCCAATGAAACCTATAGGAATGTTTGTTTCTGAAAACCCAGTTACAGTCACAATCCTCCTTATTCAGATCAATGAACTCTCCACCTGGCCAGCAAAAATACTAAGACATTTGCAGTTTATAGAAGCAATGGATCTTTCCTGAGCATAGTTTCTTATTTTATTTGTTCTAAATTCTCTATCTGCTCATCATTATACACTAATTAGCTTTTTACATTTCTGTACTTGAGAGATGTTACATAAGTAAGTATACAAAATGGCTTCTTATTTCTACTTCTTTAAGGTATAGGATAATTACTTCCATAAATCTAAATTTTTTAAAGATTTTATTTATTGGAGAGAGAGAGAGAGCGCAAGAGTGGGAGAGAGTGTGAGCAGAGGGGTGGGGTTGGAGGGAGAGGCAGATGGAGAGGGAGAGACAGACTCTGCTGAGCAGGGAGCCTCATGTGGGGCTGGATCCCAGGACACTGAGATCATGACCTGAGCTGAAGGCATACGCTTAACCAACTGAGCCACCCAGGCACCCCCATAAATCTAAATTTTTAAAAAGTAGTTTCAACATAGGTTCAGGTATTCCTATAAGTAAATAATGTTGGGTGATAATTACGTGTTTAATATTTGTAGTTTCACTGTATACCAGTAATGGACTAGAGTACCATATATCCCTTAAATTTAAAGGTGTGCTTTTTTTTGTATTTGTAACATTCCTAATTTTATAAACCAAAATAAGCAGCCCATCTTCTACCTTTTTTTCTTCAAATGCATAAATCAAGAAAATAGAGCTTTAATAAATCCTATTTATAAAGAACATTGTTAGGCCCTAATTTTTTTTTTCAAAATCTTGTCCTAAAGATAGTGTGACAAAAGTTAACTTAAATTTATCATATGACCTTGCACTTGAACCCCCGCCAGGAATTTACTCAAGAGAAATGAAAATATATGTCCACTCAAAGATGTGATGTGTATATTCATGGCAGCATTACTTTTATTAAGTAAAAAGTGGAAACAATCCAAATGTTGGTAAACTGGTGAACAGTGATACATCCATACAACGGCACACTGTTCAGCAATAAGAAGGAATAAAGTACCAATATGAGCTACAACATGGATGAGCCTCAAAAATATTACGCTAAGTAAAAAAACAAAAACAAAAACAAAAAAAAACGCCATACGCAAAAGACCACATGACTCCATTTACATGAATGCCCATAAAAGGGGAATATATGACATAGAGATAGATTAGTGATCTGTTGTCTGGGGTAGGGGTGAGAATGAGGAATGACTACAAATGGGCACTAAGCAGTCTTTATGGGGTATTCCTAGAGAACTCTGTTCTGTCCCCATCAACTTATGCTTGGATAGGCCTCAAACCTGCCTGCAAGGGCAGGGCAGGGCACTAGTTGCTTTTGGTTACACGCTTGAATGAGGAGGAAGAAATGCACGTGGGGTTCAAGTCCATAATGACGTGGTACTGCTCTTTTCCCTAATATTGTGATAACAATCAGTTACAGCAGTCCAACCGCAGGAAATAGCCCTATCACTTCTCAGCTCTGAATTTATCAAACTCCAAACACCTACATGCAAACCTCTCAACTTAGTATAAATAACCCAACTGGTTTGACAGAGGTGCAAACCACAAGTGCATTCCCGAAGAGAACCTCTCCTTCCCCGCCTCCCTCCCTTCCTTTCTTCTTTACATCCTGTGAATATTTATTGAACACCTCTATATTTCAGACACATTCATAGGTGCTGGGGATACAGACAAAATTATTTGCAATGACGGAACTTACATTTTAGCAAATCCTTGTATTAGTGATCTATTGCTGTGCAACAGTATTACCCCATATGTAGCACCATTAGAAAACACACATTCTTCATCTCACAGATTCTTTGGGTCAGGAGTGTGAGCAGAGCTTAGCTGGGTCTTCTGCCAAGCTGCAAGCAAGGTGTTGGTCAAGGCTGCACTCTCATCTGAGATTCAGGTAGGGAAAGATCTGCTTCCTTGCCCCTGTGATTGTGGGCAGCATGCAGTTCCCTGTCGGCTGCTCGACTAAGGGCCTGTTTCTCATCGTTTGTTGATCATCATCTGCACTCAGTTTCTTGCCATGTGACTCCCTTCATGAGCAGTATACAGCATGGCAGCTTGCTTCTTCAAAGCCAGTAAAGGTGACAGAATTTCCTCACAGGATAGGATTGCCATCTTACATAAGCACACCCACGTAATCATGTCCATCCATTGCTTTTGCCATATTCCATTGAAAAGAAGCAAGTCATAGATCCCACCCACACTTAAGGGTAAGTGACTGCATAAAATCATAAAAACTGGGAGGTGAGGCTTATGGGGGAGGGGACCCTACAATCTATCTGCCACATTCCACCCACTGGTCCCCAATGATTTATGTTTTTCATGCGTAAAATACACTTATCCTATCACAAGTCCCTCTGGAGTCCCATCCCATCTGCATAAAGCTTAGAATCTCATCATCTAAACCTAGTGTAGGTGATGCTGAAGTTCTTTCGGTTCAGCTGTCAATCCATAAACTAAAGGGACAAGTTATCTGCTCTCCCTACAGACACAACATACAACTGTTGAACAGGTATAAAAAAATTTCTATACATATAGACATTTCTGTTCAAAAACGGGGCAATAGAAGGAATGAGAAAGTCAGTGGTCCATAGCAATTCTGAAATCCAGCCAGTCAAATGTCATGAGTCCCTTAACTAGGTTTCAAAGCCTCTTTCACTTTTTACTCTCTGTGCCCTTCAGTCCAAGCTACTATTGTTTTGTTGTTTTTGTTAACACAATTCTCTCAAATATTTTGTGGGTGTCTGTGAGTTTCACTGAAATTCACTACACCAGAGAAAGGGTCAATGCACTTAAGCTTCTTGGAGGCCCATAATTTGATCAAAAAATTCCATGGCACACAACTTTAATCTCTTGAAAGGCCCTTTATGTCACTGAAGATAACATGAGTCCTTCAGTCTTTCTGAGGTTTTAACAAAAGTCTGTACAATCACATCATCTTTTCTTCTAGATCTTGCATTTGTGACAGGACTTTGAGCCATTCCTCAAATATAGTGTCTTTTGCCTCTGGAGAGACTGAACACTTTCCAGATCATCAAGCCCTGGGTCTTACTTAACAGTTCTTTCCTCGGTTTATCTCCCTCCTCTTTTATACTCAAAAGCAGCAAGAAGAAACAGGTGATATTTTCAACACTTTCCTTAAAAATTTCCTTAGTTGGATAACTAAGTGCATCTTACAAGTTCTTTTTACCACATAATTACAGGAGGCAATTTTGCTCCAATTTTTGCCATTACATAACAAGGATTCCTCTTGCTCCCACTTCTAATAACATATTGCCTACTTCCTTATGAACGCTTAACCAGCAGCATCATTAAACTCCAAATTTCTTTTTTTTTAAAGATTTTATTTATTTATTATTTTTTTTTAAAGATTTTATTTATTTATTTGACAGAGATAGATACAGCCAGCGAGTGAGGGAACACAAGCAGGGAGAGTGGGAGAGGAAGAAGCAGGCTCATAGCGGAGGAGCCTGATGTGGGGCTCGATCCCATAACGCCGGGACCACGCCCTGAGCCGAAGGAAGACGCCCAACCGCTGTGCCACCCAGGCGCCCCTAAAGATTTTATTTATTTATTCGACAGAGATAGAGACAGCCAGCGAGAGAGGGAACACAAGCAGGGGGAGTGGGAGAGGAAGAAGCAGGCTCATAGCGGAAGAGCCTGATGTGGGGCTCGATCCCACAACGCCGGGATCACGCCCTGAGCCGAAGGCAGACGCTTAACCACTGTGCCACCCAGGCGCCCCATAAAGTCCAAATTTCTATGAACAACTGGGTGCAGGCAATTCAGGCTTTCTAGACCATGCTCCTCAATTTTTTTCCAGCCTCTACCCACTGCTCAATTCCAAAGTTACTCCTACATTTTCAGTATTTTCTTTGGCATCACCCTACTCCTAGTACTAAAATCTGTTTTATCTACCTATTACCACAAACTTAATACCTTAAAAAAACATTTATTATCTCACAGTTTCTGTGGGTCATGAGTCTGAGTACAGCTTAGCTGACTATTCTGCAAGGCTATAATCAAGGTGTCAGCCTGGTAATCTCATCTGGAGTTTGCATGGGGAAGGATCCACTTCTTTTCTCATATGGCTATTAATGGTATTTAGTAGTTTCTGTGTTGCCACCCTAAGGTTCAAGTTTCTTGCCATGTGGACTTCTTACAACAGCGTGGCTTGCTTCTTCAAAGTTAACAAGACAGAGAGTATCTTCACAAGATAGGCCTTACAAACTTATGTAATGCATGACATCCACATAATCACATATATCCCATCACATCTTCCATATTCTATTGGTTAGAAACAAGTCATGGGTTATGCCCACACTCAAGGGGAGAAGACTTGGTATTCTTGGTAAATACCAAGAGGTGGGAATCTTGAAATGGCCCCGAAAGCTGTCCACCACATACCAGAACAAGGCTACCCCAACAGAATCAATGAAACTTTAACCCGAATCTACTTTCCATTTCTTTTCTATCCTCATTCTATAGGGTTTAGCATGTTATTTAAAGTTTCTCAAATCAGTTTCCATATTTGTGAAATAACCCTTCTTCTCCTCTTCACCTCACAGATACATCAAGAAGAATGATAAGAATAGTAGAAAATGGGCTCTTGGGTGGCTCAGTCGGTTAAGCGTCTGCCTTCAGCTCAGGTCATGATCCCAGGTCCTGGGATCCTGGGATCAAGCCCACATCAGGCTCCCTGCTCAGCAGAGGAGTCTGCTTCTCCAGCTCTCTCCTTCTGCCCCTGCTCCAGTGTTCTCTCTCTCATTCACTCTCTCAAATAAATAAAATCTTTAAAAAAATAGAAAATGTAACAGTATTGTAGAAATTAAAAACTACCAAAAAAAAAAAATCACAGATTATAATTCAGAGATTTGAGCCCAATGAAAATGGGAAGAAATTCACCAGGGTGAAGCAGGTATAAAAAATGGGCTAAGGACATTTATATACAAAAGTGTCATATTGGCTTTCCTTATTTTAAAACCAATTCAATTGAGAAAATTCTTAAGATTGAGAATAAGCATAAAGATATTTTATATAATTATCTTAGAAGTGCACTGTGTTTTTAAAAAATGTTTAGTATTAGTAAAATTATAAATGATAAAATAGATACCATGATAATGATGCCTATATACTTGTGCTTTCACTATTTTATTATTCATGCCTTTCCATGCTGCATGAGGAAAAATGTTTTAATTAAACAATTTCCTACAATTGAGATAATGCAGGTAACATCCAGCATGATTTAAGTCTATATACCACTGCATTAAATAGTGATGACTTTAGTGTGGTATTTTGCTGTTAACTATTAAACTAAATTGCTTCTTAGTGTCCTTTTTAATGTTAAAAATATTAAATACCATGAGATGAAATTTTGCTTGAGTTTGGTTTTAAACATTATTTACCAACCATAAGTAATAACTGTGTCCCATGCACTATTCTAATTGCTTTACATATATCAGCTCATTTAATCCCCACAACAACTAGATTAAGGGACATGCTATTTAATTGCCATTTTCCAGATGAGGTAACCACATATAAAGGGATTAAGGAACTTGCTCAATTTCATAGAGCTGATAAGTGGTGAATTTGGATTCAAACCCAGGCATCTCATTTCAAAGTCCATGCTCTTAACCACGTCACAGCTGTCACTCTTAACAGGGGTTGCATAAGGATTAATTAATATTTGACGTATGTTAGGAAGATGAAAAGTGCTCTAAATAATCCCTTAGTTTTGTATATTGTATTCAGCTTCAAATGAATGAGTGAACCAGGGCCCAAGTGCAGCAATTTATTTAAATAAGCCAGAAAAACAATATAAAATATTATTCACTGAGACACTGAGTAAAGGTTGCTTAAATTGGGGCATTGAAGAAAGGTTGCTTAAATTGGGGATCCTAGATGGCAGTCCTAGAGGATATTTTGAAGGAAAAACAATGACTAAGACAAGTTTACTCTTGGGAGGTGGAGAGAATCCCACCACACAAAAACAAAAGATCATTATCTGCTTAAGAATTTTTAATACCAAGATTTAATTTAGAGCATGCTCAAAAAATCCATAACTAAAGCATTACATTAAGAAAATATACATTTTAAATGATATTTCTTAAAATGGGATTATATTATTTCAAATTAACCTAGAGTAAGATGGAAATTTTCCTTAATCTTATTATGTTGATTGTCCATCAATAACTTCAACAGAAAAATGAACACAAGAGTATCTGGAGGCAGATGCAATGATTGCACCTAGAATCTAGCAAATACCACACGTCACTTTACCTCCTGCTGCTGTGGCTAGACCCCATGTCCTGCATAATGAGCTAATTTCTTTGTCTCTCAATTTCTCAGTCTTCTTAAACCAATGAGATTATTTGCAAAACCTACAACATGCTCGTTATGAATTGCAAACACCCTGCAAGAAGCCCACCTACTATGCGCAAAGATTTCTACCCAGCTGCACACATAACCCTCCAAATATGAAAAAGGAAAAAAAGAAGAAAGAAGGAAAACAAAAAAGCAATCTAGCAGTTTCTATCTCTTATCAGGGCATTAATTGTCAACTTTACAATGTAGTAAGTTATTATCTCAGAGCTACTGAGGTTAAGTACAGAAATTTCTTTTGCCATCTTATTCATTTTTATTTTATTTTATTTTTATTCAGGTATAATTAACATATAGTGTTACGTTAGTTTCAGGGGTACAATATAATGAATTAATTCTATACATTACTCAGTGCTCATAAACATAACTGTGCTCTTAATCCCCTTTATCTAGTCCCCCTCCCCTCCTGCAATCACCAGTTTGTTCTCCACATTTAAGTGTCTGTTTATCTGTTTGTGTCTCTTTTCTTTTTTTGTGGGTTTCTTATATTCCACATACAAGTCAAATAATAGGATATTTGTCTTTCTTTGTCTGACTTATTTCACTTAGCATTTTACTCTCTCGGTCCACCTACGTTATTGCAAATAACAAGATCTCATTCTTTTTTATGGCTGAGTAATATGCCATTTTATATACACATCCCATCTTCTACCCAAAATGGTGAAACAAAAAAGCAAAACTAGTATGAAAGTGATTTAAATCAAATGTCCCGAAGTCTCCCAGCTCCCTTGATAGAATCCCTAATTCCTTTAGGTTCTAGTCCCCATTCTATCTTCTGTGGTAAGTCCAGTGTCCTAATATTGCTGAGGATTCTCAGAGCAGAGCAGAATGGGAATCTGGAAGAAAAGTAAAATCTCTCCTACCTATCCCTTTATATTTGCTGCCCCTGCTTAATTTCTGATTGCTACTCACTCTCTAAGCTTCATCTAGCTAGCCCCTTTCCTTACAATTTTGCCCCACCTTAGACATTACCCAAATTAAAAGCAACACAAGGATATTACGTGTAAAAAATTTCACTCAATATTTAATAAAAAACAATAATTATAACGTAGAATAGGAAACAACTTTAAATTTTATACCATACATTACTGTTCCAAAAAATTCACCTCCAGTACTGACCACAGGGTATCACTTACTAACAAATCCATCCTTATTTAGACTTTCCTTCCATTCTGCTAGGGCCCTCCTCCCATAAAACTTTATTCTCTTTTTTCCAGTTCCAGTGACAACCAAAGAAAGAGCACATATTTTAAAAATATGGTTCTCTCTCAATTGTCAAAGATCAAATTCTTAGACCTCCATCCCCCATCAATTTTTGCAAATAGAATACTGGAAAGTACAAAGCAGTGAATTCAACTCATATTAAAATTTATTTTCTTTCCTCTTCAAAACAAATGTAGGTTATGTGGATGTTTTTCTTTACATCAGAATGTAAGAATGAGAATTCTCTCCAGATGCTCATGCACTCATACATGTGCAACACACATAGACGCACACACACAGACACACACACAGACGCACACACACAGACACACACACACACAGACGCACACACACAGACGCACACACACAGACACACACACACAGACGCACACACACAGACACACACACACAGACGCACACACACACACACATGCACACACACAGACGCACACACACAGACGCACACACATACACATGCACACACAGAGTATTCTATGGTGGAAAAAAATATTCCTTCTGTAGAAAAAAGCACAATATTTGGGAAAAGATAAATCTGGGTTCAAACCCAGCCTTTGTCACTTGGTAGCTATATGGCCTTGTTCAAACTCCTAGTATCATTGACTCTCAGGTAGAAAAACCTTTCCCTCACAGTGTTGGCTTGGGATTATAAAGGACAATGTATGATAAGTGATTTTCCTAAAGCATTTGAGCAATAAATATTAGTCTCCTTCAGCCTTTAGGAGAAAAAGTATTAAAATGTGTGTTGTGTTGGGGGCGCCTGGGTGGCACAGCGGTTAAACGTCTGCCTTCGGCTCAGGGCATGATCCCGGCGTTCTGGGATCGAGCCCCACATCAGGCTCCTCCGCCAGGAGCCTGCTTCTTCCTCTCCCACTCCCCCTGCTTGTGCTCCCTCTCTCGCTGGCTGTCTCTCTCTGTCAAATTAATAAATAAAATATTTAAAAAATAAAATAAAATAAAATGTGTGTTGTGTTTATATTATTTTCAAAGTGATTTTCCTTTCTTCTTTATTTTTTTAAGTTCCCTTCATTAAGCCCATTGCAAAATACTATCAGAAATTTCTTAGTAATACAAAACTTTGCTTTTGAAAACATTATGCCTCCTTCCACAGGATGGATATCAAATTCAAAAAACCTGAAATTCAAAAAAAAAGGATAAATACGAATCCAAATTTTTTTGTAATGTACGGTCACCAGACCAGAACCCATTTGTGGTATTCATTTATGTCAAACTACTGGATACCACCAGCCAAATATGAATTGAAGCGTTCTTCTGAAACACCTACAAGGCAAAGCAGTGAGGCTGAAAAGACATATTGGCTTGGTTCTGGGCTGTTCTTTGCCAAGAGAAGCTGCTACAGAGGTTGCTTTTGTGGACTTTTTAAAGCCTTCACACTTTATCTTGACCAAAATTTATGATCTACATGCACCAATTGGAATGACTAAAAATTCCAGAACATTTACTAAATAAAATAAAAACCCAAAAGTATTCACAGATGTTTAATACCAAATATAAATTAAGTGTGGCTGATACTAATATTTTTAGTTGGACAAAGAATTCTACTTAAAACTTCGACTTCAAGGGTGCTGATTATATAAATTATAAGACCTGCACATAAAGGAATATTTAGCATCAATTAAAAAAGAGCATTAGAAAGATAAAAGCTAATAGAGACATTTCTTCAAAATATGTTAATAAAAAAAGCAAGTGCATAGCAGTGGGTATAGTACTCTCATATAAATTTTCCAAAATTTAGTTAAATATATAAAGTGAAAGAGAGAATTTTATAATGTTTGAAATTTTATCATGTGCCACTATTTTTAAATAAAATAAAAATTCATCAGAACTGAACTATTATAGTTACAGATATTGTTACACCATAAATCAAATGGGATTTCTCATACTGGAAACTAAGAGTAATGAGGAGTTGGATAATTTGTGGAAACTACCGATTCAGTATTTTTCAAAAAGAATTTGTGTAACTCACATAAGGTACGGCCCTTCTAGAACCAACCAAAAAAGAAATATCGAAAGCTTATATTTAAATTATAAAACTCTCATAATTATCACCAAGCTACCCAGAAACAAATTAAAATTTGTATTCCAATTTACACATTCAATATTTTCCAGAAGTGAATAATTCCATATTTTCCCTTTTTCAAAATTTTTTTTATTTTTTTGAGAGAGAAAGAGCATGCGAGTGGGGAGTGCGGGGGCAGAGGGAGCGGGAGAAGCAGACTCCCCGCTGAGTAGGGAGCTAGTCTCTGGGCTCAATCCCAGAACTCTGGGATCATGACCTGAGCAGAAGGCAGACACTTAACCAACTGAGCCACCCAGGCACCCCTATTTATATTCATTTTACAATGTAAATAAATTTTCTTAACACTCCAAAAAATGTTTTTTCAAATGTTCTACTTTCTGCTCTGCAAAATGAGGAGAAAGGACCTTTACCATACCATTAGAAAAATTACCAATAAAGAGCTTCCAAATCTTTGGAAAAGAGCTACTAAGATTAACATGGAACAACTATAAATCAAGATAACTTGACAATTGATTATTAAAAGCTTCAAGATTTCCATGTCATTGTCATCTTCTCCTTTAGATCATACCCTTCATTTATTTATTTATTCACTCATGCCCAACAAAAAATGAACAAAACAGAGTAGCTGACCTCAGTGAGAGAGAAAATAAACATATATCTAAAGCCAGAGACTGAGACATGATGTCAAGTAAATTAAAAAGAGTGCGATATATGCAAATATTAAATCATTATGTTGTACACCTAAAACTAATTATAATGTTATATGTCAATTTTACCCATTTGTGGGTAATACACCTCAATTTTTTAAAAAAGGAAAACAATGTAAAAGAGTAAAGAAATCACTTCTAGTCAAGAAGGGACAGGTTTACCCTCAAATCTCTAACTTGAAATAACAACAGAAAAAAAAAAAACAGACAAAATATATCAACGATGGTTTTCAAAATACTGGACATCAGGCGAAGAAGGACAGTGATCCCAGTGAGACAAAAAATAAACTAAGTAATTAATATGATTGTCCCAGATATATGGCCTTCTGAGAATTTCCAGATCACAGAACAGAGGAGGAACCCAAGCAGAGCCTGGTGGACAACCTGGCTAGAGATGGAGCTGAGAATCTGGGGATATTAAGTAGTCTAGAGTTTGTAGGATAGAGTACTGGAGAAGGAAATGCTGAACAGAGAGAGAGACTGAAAATCTGCAGAGGGTCCTCTTTTAGTAAAAATCAGTATATGTGTGGAAGGAAACTACCTGAGTCTAGAGAAAGAGCCACCACAAAAGATTAAAAGAAATACGACCCAGCATGCACACGGTGCTGGAACAGTGTGTGTCACAATCAGCCAGACTTGAAAACATCATAATTCATGAAACACTGGGTAGGGTTTTCAAAATGAATTCATCTCATTGGTCAAAAAATAAATGTCCCTCCCTAAATTCTATGCTGGCCCTGCATTGCACATCTTAGAAGCAAGATGCAAAAAGATCAGGCTGCTTCCAAGTAATTTAACTGTTCCCACAACAAAACTCAAGAACACTGACAGGAATATAAAAATATCCAGCACCCAACAATATAAAACTGCAGTGCCTAGCATCCAGTCAAACATTACCAATTACGCAAAGAAGCAGGAAAACAGGAATCATGATGATAAGAAAAATCCTTCAAAGTCAACCCAGAACTGGCCCACATGTCAGAATTAGCAAACAAAAACATTAAAGGAGGTACTATAATTGCATTTTTAGACACCAAAAAGTTAAGACACAGAAGATTTAAAAAAAAAAAACCCAAATCAAACATCTAGATGAAAACACAGTGTCTAAGATAAAATAAACACTAGAAAGGATTCATGAGAAATTAGACACTGCAGAAGAAGAGTGGTGAATTTAAATAAATCACAGTAGAAACTATCCAAAATGAAATACACAGAGCAAAAATAATTTAGAAAATAGTAAGAGTAGTAATGAGCTGTGTGGTACAATGTCAAGTGGCCTAATATGCATGTAATTGAATTCTCTGAAGAAGTGAGAGAGAGCACAGGACACAAAGAATAATGGCTGAAAATTTCTAAAGTTAATGAAAATTAAAATCCAACAGATTTTTGCAAAGCTATAAGCACAAGAAACATGAAGAAAACTATACAGAGGCACATCAAATTCAAATTCCTCAAAACCAGTGATAAAAAGAAAACCTGAAAGCAGCAGGAAGAAAATTAACACATTACATAAATAGGAACAAAAATAACGATGATAGATTTCCTTTAGTAAATAACGCAAGCCAGAAGACAATGGGGGTAACTAGTAAAGTACTGAAAGAGAAAATCAAATTGTCAAGTTAGAAATCTCTACCCAGAAAAAAAATTCATTAAGTGACAACAAAACAAAGACATTTTTAGACATAAAAAAGCAGAAAGAATTCATTGCCGGCAGACCTACAGTATCAGAAGTGTTAAAGGAAGTCCTTTGGGCAGAAGGAAAATAATTCCAGATGGAAATATGAATCTACACAAAGGAAGGAACACTGGAACCAACACTGTCACCAGCTAGGCCTAATTGAAATTGATAAAATACTGCCCAGCCAACAGCAAAATACACATTCTTCTCGAGCACACATGAAATATTTACCAAAATAAACCAGTCTGGGTGATAAAACAAATCCCAATAAATCTGAAAGGATTTAAATTATACAAATAATGTTCTGACTACAACAGAATTAAATTCAAAATACATAATGGAAAGATGTTTGGAAAATCCTCAAATATTTGGAATCTAACATCCTTTTAAATAAACACTTAAAAGAAGAAATGTTTTAAATTAGATAATTTCTTAACTGAATAAAAATGCAAACACAACATTAAAAAATCTGTAGGATGTCACAAAAGCAATAATTAGGGGGTAAATTATACCCTAAACATCTATATTACAAAAGAAGAAAGGGCTCAAATTAACCTCAGTTTCCACCTTAAGAAATGAGAAAAAGAAAGAGGAATTTAAATGAAAGATAAAGAGAGGAAAGGAACTAATAGAAATAAGACCAGAAATCAATGAAATAAAAAACATAAAAATGGTAAAATAAAGAAAATCAATGAAATCAAAAGATGATTCCTTGAGAGAACCAATAAAATCAATGAAACTCTAGCCAGACTGACCAGGAAAAGAAGAAAGAAGATACTAACTGCCAAGATCAAAGACGGGAGGCATGATATCACTAGAGAGTCTTCATATAGTAAAAGGACAGTGAGGAAAAAATATGACCAACTGTATGCCCAGAAAGGGCATGAAAGGTGCCAACTACAAAACTCACTCAAGAAAGATAAATAAGCCCTATAGATCTGAAGATTCAATATTGTGAAGATATTTACCCTCCCCAAATTAATCTGTACATTCACTGCACTCCAATAAAAATTTCAGCAGGTTTTTTTTTTAAAGAAATTGACAAGCTGTTTCTAAAATTCATATAGAATTATAAAGAACCTAGAATATCCAAAAACAACTTTGAAAAGGAAGAACAAAGTGGAAATACTAACTCTACCTGATTTTTATTTCAAAACATATTATAATGTTACTATTGGGGCCAGCTTCATGGACCCATGCACCAGGCCCCACTCTTAGAAGGGCCCTGTGCTGGGTATAATGCTCAGTTATTACTGCCTTGAAATCCTTAATAATTTTTTAATAAAGGACCCATATTTTCATTTCACACTGAACCCCACAAATGTGGCTGGTCTACCTACAGAAATCAACACAGTGTGGTATTTATGTAAAAATAGAGAAATAAGTCATTAGATCATGTAGAATCCAGAAATAAACCCCACCCACGACTATCTTTGACAAAGGTGCAAAAGTACTTTAGTGAGGAAAGGATAGGCTTTAAAGAATGCTAAAAAAATTGGATATTCATATGCCAGAAAAATGAATTTTGATTCAACTCATACTACATACAAAATTAACACAAAAAATTAACACTTCAGAGAGACATACAGTGCGTCCAGTGGAGGCTGGAGTCGCCTACACCAAACACCACCCCCTGCACCCAGCAGGGACATCTTTACTAGGGCAGGTCTGACTGTGAGCCAGTGCAGCAGGCCTCTCCCTCGGAAGACCAACACAACCAAGTCTACTAATCACAGAGTGCTCCAAAACGTCAGCTTCAGGTCTGATGGAAATAGGATCAGGCTTTCTTTATACACACGCACACACACACAAATAATATATAATTTTTTTCTTTTCTTTTTGTTTATTATGTCAGTCACCATACAGTACATCATTAGTTTCTGAGGTAGTGTTCCATGATTCATTACTTGTGTATAACACCCAGTGCTCAGTGCCACATGTGACCTCTTTAATACCCATCACTGGGCTACTCCATTCCCCTACCCCTCTTCCCTCTGAAATCCTCAGATTGTTTCCCGGAGTCCACAGTCTCTCATGGTTCATCTCTCCTCTGATTTCCCCCTCTTCAGTATTCCCTTCCTTCCACATATATAATTTTTTGTTCATTTTGTTTTATTCTTTTTTCTTTGGAATCAGGCATATAGTTTTTTGTTCATTTGTGGGTTTGTTTTCTTTTCATGTTTTTTGGATCGGGCCTTTTTTTTTCTTTTCTTCTTTCCTTCTTTCTTTTTCTTTTTCTTTCTTCAGGCTTACAGTTTTTTGTTTATCTATTTGCTTGCTTTTTTGTTCCTTTTCCTTTTCTCTTTTCATGGATCAGGCTTTTTTTTTTTCTTTTTTAAAATCAGGTTTACCTTAACAAACAAACCAAATTATACCTAGTTAAAGGTCCAAACACTCCCCACTGCAAGCAAGAAGAAACTCTGTAAAGGACTGTCCTTTGGGAAAGAACAAACAAAACACAACAGCAGAGTGCATATGGCATACACCAGAAACCCTTCCTGAAGTGCCAGGTCCTGGATGATGTTTGACTCTTTCTTAATAGAGTATTACTCTCAGGAGCAGGAAACATAACAAGTTTTCATAACATGCAAAAGACAGAAACCTAGACACAATGACAAGACAGAGGAATTCTCCCCAAAAGAAAGATCAAGAAGAAACCACAGCAAGGGATTTGCTCAAAACAGATACAAGCAATATATCTGAACAAGGATTTAGAACAACAGTCATAACAATACAAGCTGGGCTTGAAAGAAGCACAGAAGACACCAGAGAAACCCTGGCTGCAGAGATAAAGACCTAAAAACTAGTCAGGCTGAAATAAAAAATGCTATGAATGAGATGCAAAACTGACTGGATGTAATCACGATGAGAATGGAAGAAACAGAAGAACAAATAGGTGATATAGAAGATAAAATTATGGTAAATAATGAAGCTGAAAAGAAGAGGGAAAGAAAACTATCAGATCATGAATATAGACTTTGGGAACTCAGCGATTCCACACAGCATAATATTTATCCATATCATACACTCCCAGAAGAAGGGCAGGAAAAAGGGGCAGAATAGGAGCAATAAAGAGCTTTTAAGACAAGCAAAAACTAAAGCAGTTCGTGAACACCAAACCAGCTCTGCAAGAAATATTCAAGGGAGGGGCACCTGGGTAGCACAGTCGTTAAACATCTGCCTTCGGCTCAGGGCGTGATCCCGGCGTTCCGGGATCGAGTCCCACATCGGGCTCCTCCGCTGGGAGCGCTTCTTCCTCTCCCACTCCCCTACTGTGTTCCCTCTCTCGCTGGCTGTCTATCTCTGTCACATAAATAAATAAAATCTTTAAAAAGAAAAAAAAAAGAAATATTCAAGGGAACCTTTGAGCAGGAAAGAGAGACCAAAAGCAGCAAAGACTAGAAAGGAACAGAGATAATCTACAGGAACAGCAACTTTCCAGGTAATACAATGGCACTAAATTCATATCAATAATTACTCTGAATGTAAATGGACTAAGTGCTCCAATTAAAAGACAGAGGGTATCAGAATGGATTAAAAAAACAAGACTTATAGATATGCTGCTTACAAGAGACTAATTTTGGACCCCAGGACACCTCCAGATTGAAAGTGAAGGGGTGGAAAACCATTTATCATGCTAATGGACATCGAAAGAAAGCTGAAATAGCCATCCTTATATCAGACAAACTAGATTTTAAACCAAAGACTTTAATAAGAGATGAAGAAGGGCACTATATCATAATAAAGAGGTCTATCCAACAAGAAGATCTAATAATTATAAATATTTATGCCCCCAATTTGGAACACCCAAATATATAAATCAATTAATAACAAACTTAAAGAAACTCATTGTTAATAATACAATAATAGTAAGGGACTTTAATACCCCACTCACAGCAATGGACAGATCATCTAAGCAGAAGATCAACAAGGAAACAATGGCTTTGAATGATACACTGGACCAGATGAACTTAACAAATATATTCAGAACATTTCATCCTAAAGCAGCAGAATACACATTCTTTTCAGGTGCACATGGAACATTCTCCAGAACGGATCACATACTGGGTGACAAATCAAGCCTCAACCAGTACAAAAAGACTGAGATCATACCATGCATATTTTCAGACCACAGTGCTATGAAACTTGACAAGAAAAAATTTAGAAAGACCACAAATATATAGAAGTTAAAGAACATCCTACTAAAGAATTAACCAGGGGTTAACCAGGAAATTAAAGAAGAAATTAAAAAATACATGGAAGCAAATGAAAATAAAAACATGACAGTCCAAAACCTTTGGGACACATCAAAGGCAGTCATAAGAGGGAAGTATATAGCAATGCAAGGCTACCTCGAAAAGCAAGTCTCAAATACACAACCTAATCTTATGCCTAAAGGAGCTCAAAAAAGAACAGCAAATAAAGCCTAAAATAAGCAGAAGAAAGGAATTAATTAGGACTAAAGCAGATATAAAATATAGAGTGGCGCCTGGTGGCTTAATCAGTTAAAGCAACTGACTCTTGATTTCAGCTCAGGTCCTGATATCAGGGTCATGAGATCAAGGCCAGCATCGGGCTCTGTGCTTAGCATGGAGTCCACTTGGGACTCTCTCTCCCTCTCCCTCTGCCCCTCCCCCCTGCTCTCTCTCTCTAAAATAAATAAAAATAAAATCTTCTTTTTAAAAAAAGAAATAATATAGAAGTAAAAAAAAACAATAGAACAGATCAATGCAACTAGGAGCTGGTTCATTGAAAGAATTAACAAAAGTGATAAATCCCTAGCCAGACTTATCAAAAAGAAAAGAGAAAGAACCCAAATAAATAAAATCACGAACTAAAGAGGAGAGATCACAACCAACACCACAGAAATTCAAACAATTATAAGAGAATACTATGAAAAATTACATGCCAACAAACTGGATAATCTGGGAGAAATGGATAAATTCCTAGAAACATATAAACTACCAAAACTGAAATAGGACAGAATAGAAAACCTGAACAGACCCATAACAAGCAAAGAAATTGAATCCATAATAAAAAATCTCCCAACAAACTTGAGTCCAGGGCCAGAGGGCTTCCTAGGGGAATTCTACCAAATATTTAAAGAAGAATTAATATCCATTCTTCTGAAGCTGTTCCAAAAAATAGAAATGGAAAGAAAACTTCCAAATTCATTCTATGAGGCCAGCATTACCTTGATTCCAAAACCAGACAAAGACCCCACTGAAAAGGAGAATTACAGACCTATATCCCTGATGAACATGGATGCAAAAATTCTCAACAAGATGCTAGCTAATCGAATCCAACAGTATATTAAAAGGATTATTCACCATGACAAGTGGGATTTATTCCTGGGCTGCAGGGTTGGTTCAATATCTGCAAATCAATCGAAGTGATACACCACACTGATAAAAGAAAGTGTAAGAACCATTTGATCCTCTCAATAGATACAGAAAAGGCATTTGACAAAATACAGCATCCTTTCTTGATAAAAACCTTCAAGAAAGTATGGATTGAAGGAACATACCTCAACATCACAAAGGCCATATACAAAAGACCCACGGCTAAAATCATCTTCAATGGGGAAAAACTGAGAGCTTTCCCCCTAAGGTCAGGAACATGATAGGGATGTCCACTCTCACTGCTGTTGTTCAACATAGTATTGGAAGTTCAAGCCTCAGCAATCAGATCACAAAAAGAAATAAAAGGCATCCAAATCAGCAAGGAGGCAGTCTAACTTTCACTCTTCACAGATAACATGAAACTCTATGTAGAAAACCGAGAAGACTTCACCAAAAAATTGCTAGAACTGATATACAAGTTCAGCAAAGTTACAGGATATAAAATCAATGCACAGAAATCTGTTGCATTTCTATACACCAATAATGCAGAAGCAGAAAGAGAAATCAAAGAATTGATCCCATTTACAACTGCACCAAAACCCATACAATACCTAGGAACAAACCTAAGCAAAGAGGTAAAAGTTCTGTACACTGCAAATTATAGAACACTTTAGAAAGTAACTGAAGAAGACACAAAGAAATGGAAAAACATTCCATGCTCATGGACTAGAAGAACAAATATGGTTAAAATGTCTACAATACCCGAAGCAATCTATACATTCAATGCAATCCCAATCAAAACAACACCAGCATTTTTCACAGAACTAGAACAAACAATCCTAAAATTTGTATGGAACCAGAAAAGACCCCAAATAGGCAAAGTAACATTGAAAAAGAAAACCAAAGCTGGAGGCATCACAATTCCAGACTTCAAGCTGTATTGTAATCATTAAGACAGTATGGTACTGGGGAAAAAAAAACAACATACAAATAGATCAATGAACAGAACGGAGAATCCAGAAATGGACCCACAACTATATGGTCAACTAATCTTCAACAAAGCAGGAAAGAATATCCAATGGAAAAAAGAGTCTCTTCAACACATGGTGTTGGGAAAACTGGACAGCAACACACAGAAAAATGAAACTGGACCACTTTCTTATACCATACACAAAAATAAATCAAAATGGATGAAAGACCTAAATATAAGACAGGAAACCATCAAAATCCTAGAGGAGAAAATAGGCAGCAAGCTCTGTGACCTTGGCCGCAGCAATTTTTTACTAGACACGTCTCCAAAGGCAAGAGAAACAAAAGCAAAAATGAACTATTGGGACTTCATCAAGATAAAAGGCTTCTGCCTTTTTAGTGAAAAAACAATCAACAAAACTAAAAGGCAATCGAAAGAATAGGAGAAGATATTTGCAAATGACATAACAGATAAAGGGCTAGTATCCAGAATTTATAAAGAAGGCATCAGAATCAACACCCACAAAATAAATAATCTAGTTAAGAAATGGGCAGAAGACAGGAATAGACATTTCTCCAAACAAGGCATACAAATAGCTAACAGACACATGAAAAAAATGCACATCACTCATCATCAGGGAAATACAAATCAAAACCACAATGAGATATCACCTCATGCCAGTCAGAATGGCCAAAATTAATAATTCAGGAAACAAGAGATACTGGCAAGGATGTGGAGAAAGGGGAACAGTTTTGCCATGTTGGTGAGAAGGCAAACTGGTATAGCCACTCTGGAAAACAGTATGGAGTTTCCTCAAAGAGTTAAAAATAGAGTTACCCTGTGATCCAGCATTGCACTAGTAGGTATTTATCCAAAGGATACAAAAATGCTGATCCAAAGGGGCACAAGCACCCCAATGTTTATAGCAGCATTATCAACAGTAGCCAAATTATGAAAAGAGCCCAAATGTCCACCAACTGATGAATGGATAAGGAAATTGTATGTATCTATATACAATGGAATATTACTCAGGCATAAAAAGGAATGAAATCTTGCCATTTGTAACAATATGGATGGACCTAGAGTGTATTATGCTAAGCAAAATAAGTCAGTCAGAGAAAGACAAATATCATGATTTCACTTATGTGTGGAATTTAAGAAACCAAACAGATGAACACAGGGGAAAGGAAGGAAAAATAAAATAAGAAGGAGGCAAACCATAGGAGACTCTTAGAGTACAAATGGAGGGTTGCTGGAGGGGTGATAGGTAGGGGGGATGGGCTAAATGGGTGATGGGCATTAAGGAGGGCACTTGTTGGGATGAGCACTGGGTGTTATATGTAAGGGATGAATCACTAAATTCTAGTCCTGCAATAAAAAAAATATGAAGCTACACACTGGGAGTAAATATTTGCAAAGTGTAAATCTTGATAAAGGATTTGTATATTTATATATAAAGAACTCTCAAAATTCAGTAAGAAAAAAAACCCAATTAAAAATTGGCCAATTATTTGAATGAAAACTTCTCCAAAGCAGCTCTATGGATGTCACAGAAACACATGAAAAGATACAACATATCATTAGTCATTAGGGGAAATGCAAATTAAAGCCACTATGCATGGCTAAAATGAAAAAGACTGACTATACCAAGTACTGGGGAAGTTTGGAGGATTTGGAATTTTCATACCCTATTGGTGGTAATGTAAAATGATACAACTAGGGACAGATGGGTGGTGTCGGTTGTGTCTGCTCTCAGCTCAGGTCATGATCTCAGGGTCCTGGCATCGAGCCCCGAACTGGGCTCCATTCTCAGTCTGCTTCTCCCTCTCTCTCTGCCCCTCCCCCCGCTCACTCGCACACACTCTCTCTCTCTCGCAAATAAATAAATTAAAATTAAAAATTAAAATAAATAAAATGGTACAACCACTTCAGAAAATATTGCAACAATTTTTCTTTTTAATTAAATATATGCCTACTATATGTTCTAGCAATTCCACTCCCAGGTATTTACTCAAGAGAAAAGGAAAACCATATGTCCATACAGACTTCCATAAGAATCTTCACTGTAGGTTTTGTTTTTGTTTTTGTTTTTGTTTTTTTGTAAAGAGACAGAGCTAGTGAGAGAGAGCACAAGCAGGGGGGCTAGAGGGAGAGGGAAAAGCAGGCTCCCCGCTGCAGGGCTCAAGCCCAGGACCCTGGGATCACGACCTGAGCTGAAGGCAGACGCTTAACCAACTGAGCCACCCAGGCGCCCCTCTTCACTGTAGGTTTATTCATAATTTCCAAAAACTAGAAAAAATGTTCAACAACTTGTGAATATAAACCAAACTGAGATATGGCCATATAATAGAACACAATTCTGTAGTAAAAAGAAATAAAGTGCTAATACAACACACAACATGGATGAATTCTCAAAGCCACTGTGAAAATTAAAAAAAAAAAAAAAAGTTGGCCACAAAAGACTAATATAAAATTCTAGCAAAGGTAAAAGTATAGTCACAGAAAACAGAACAGTGGTTGCTAGGATCCAGGATGTGGTACAAAAGAGGCGTGAAGGACCTTTTTTCATAATAGAAATGTTTTATAACATGATTTTGGTGATGGTGACATGACTATATATGTTTGTTGAAATTCATCATATTGTACATTTCAAATTAGCTAGTTTCATTTCATGTAAATTGTATCTCAGTGAAACTGATAATTTTTTAAAGTAAGCTCTACACCCAATGTGAGGTCTGAACTCACAACCCCAAGATCAAGAGTTGCATGCTCTAACAACTGAGCCAGTCAGGTACCCCAAAGCTAATAATTTTTAAAAATTGCTTATTAGAATGCTTCCCCCAGGAGATGATGCTATTGGTTCATGAGAAAAATACAAATAAATTTCGTTTTTGGTATGTGCCTGAAAGGTTATCTTCACAGCCTTCCCTAATTTCTGATTGGAAAAGCTAAGTCTCATCCTGGCAAGAAGTAATACACAAGCTCCAGAGTTTAATTTGACAGTCTCACTTTGGTTTTTATTATTATTATTATTATTATTATTATTATTACATTTTAAACTGTAGTACACAAAACAAAAACAGTACCAATATCCTTTAATCACTATCCTTCCACAGATAGTTCCCAGTTAGAGGCATGTAGAAAATATCTTTCTGCAAATCTTTACTAATGTCCCTGACGTCTTGACAAGGCTACTGTCCTCCCTTGAAAGAGAAATCCAGAAGATGACCTGCTATACTGAATACCTTGGAATCTGGACATTTAAGATCTGTCAAAGAAAACATTTTGGTTCACAAACTTTGTGGAACTAGAATTTCAAATCTGTAAATCCTGGAAGGGAAGGGGGAGCCACAGGTGGGTTGGAGGGTGGAGGGAGGGGGTGGGTGTGCCTGTTCCTTAATGTTGTCTTATAGCCCCTCCTGGTGTTTGGATACTGAAGGTTTAAAACTTGGATGGCCAAATCTTTATTTTTCTTAAACCCAGAGAAACCCGGGTGATTCTTTATTGTGAAAAGTAGAAACAGACAATAAGTGAATTTATAAACTTAGAAATTATTTACAGTGACGTAAACGGAGAGATTCTTGGTTTGTATCTGCCACTTGTTTTCCAAAGGAAATAAAAATAATGCCTACTTCGAGGATAGTCCTAACTTGAAAAAACAGCAGGAAGAACATCGAAATAAATTTTTTAACAGAGTTTTTTTTTTTTTTGCCATCCAACTACCCTTAACCCCATAGAATGCCTCATACGGAAAGAACTGAGCATTGCGTAGAAACACAAATACGGCCTCGCCAACAATATAGTCCTCAAAGAGAGATGTGAGGGCCTTTCTTGTTTAAGTTGCCATGTGGCTAGTGCCAAATTTTCAGGTGTTTTGTCATGTTTTCATTCTCTGAAACTGATAGCATGAACCACCAAAACACAGCCTCTTCCAGCCTCGGCTCCACAACAGAATGGGGTAAAAATAACCCTTGAGTCTGAAAGAGTTCATCGTGACGGATGGGACGGCTGTTCCCACGCACTGGTAATAAGCCACCGACAATAGATGCTAGCCCTGCTTGTGCCCGCAAGCCGGCTTCTGCAGCGGGTGGACCCTCTGTCCCACTCAGGTTCTGAGCATGGAAAAGGGTCAGGACCAGTTTTACCAGTAGGAAGTTCAGAATCTGAGGAGGCTAACAACAATGGTCTGCAAGGAAAGGAGCGTGGCCAATTCAGGCATGCTTACTAAATGATGAGGAGCTAAATTCGATGCCTCTTTCCTCATGCTTGTACACGGAGCGCTCCATTTTCACTAGACTTCTGTTAAGGTAATCAACCAAAGTAGGAAATGGAAAAAAACGCACTCAGTGCATTTGCTGCATCTCAATGCCTTTGAAACAATTTGGAAGTAGGGGAGATTGGAGGGATGAAAGCTAAAATGTCCTGAGATTATCTGCGGATATCATTTATCTATGCTGGCCGTTACCCCAAGTCCATAGGTAATCCACGGAGTCAACTGGAGTTCACATCTCCCAATATGGATGTAAACGGCCGGATCAAGGAGGGGGGACAGCATTTATCATTAAGCTACATAAAAAATAATATAGCTAACTTATTGCTAATATCTGCAGCTATTAGGGAGCACATCTTGGTATAAACACAATGATAAGTTTGAAATTTGAAAATCAATAAATCAGTTAGTTAAAATGATCCTTGTATTCTAGTCTCTTCTTTTTCAGTTTCTGCTGTTTGTGTATTATTAAAATACTTTTTTACTCTACCGGAGAAAATCAGCAGGTGCTTTTTAATTATTCAAACTCCTCTGGAAACCAAATTACTTAATGTAATTACATCTGGAATAAAAAAATAGTAATAAAAGCCATTTACAGTTCTGAGGGAATCTGACATATATATTTACCATTTTGTAAAGAAATGATTTTTGTTTCTGATTTATTTTGATGTTGTTTTCCATAAGAACTGCAGAGCAACAATCAGAAAAAGATGGTAATATTTATCTCAGAGATAAAGTGTGCTGTTTTCCAATATGCAGATTTTATCCAAGAGAAATCTATTTTGTTTTGCTGTAGTTTCCCCCAGTTGCATAGATAATAAGGATTCCCATGTCACCTCTGGTATAATTAATAGGGAAGAATTCGTTCTTACTGGAGTAAAAGAATATCTTAGAATTGAAACAAGAGAGACACAGATGCCAAACATAAACAGCCCAGCAGAGCATGAAAGAAAGAACGACTACTACTATGAGAGAGAAGCCACAATGAACAATATAATTTGCATGTTTTAAACAACTTTATTTCCTTCTTAAAAGGCCAGAGTCTTATGAAGCTGCTTTTCCAATTATCCCCTGATTTTGAATCAATGGGTAGGTGTTTGGGATGGAAAATTTAAGTGCAGCTGTTTGGATATGAAAACCTCCATAATTTCATACTCGAGCCAACCAATATAGTACCCGTCAACCTTTTACAACTTCAGAAAAGGCCTCAAGCTAGCATTTATGCCCGCCTCGATATGTAAAGGCTGCACTTGGCTGGGATCTGACTCTGGGGAAATTATTCTGAAAGGAGCAAGTTAGGGAGGTATAAGCACATAGACTTGTAACACAGCAAAAACATTTGCTTTCCTGGAGCAGTGAGAGCAGCTGCACACTTCTCATGGCCCTCAATTATGATCTATGCATACCAACACGCCGCACAAATTCTGCTTTTTGTATTAGTGTTCCTACAACTGGCAACAAAATCTCGTTTCCAGCAACTCAAACAAGGCAGAAAGAAGAAATCTCATGATCCAAATGGCTAACGCAGAGGTGACCATAAAGATAAACTGCCCTTCCAAACACGTGCCTTTTGGAAAATAATTCATTTTTAGTGTAAACCTTGTAGGGCTTATCATCCGTTGAACCATTTATTCTTAGAAATTAACCCCTATTCTTCTCACTGAGACATGTTACTTCTAATTAAACAATTAAACTGACTCTGCTGTCCTTATGTTTCATTTAAGACTGAAATTTGCTCACCCCAAGCACTGGTATTTTATTTTTCAGCCAGTTTCTCCCTCTGCTCTGATGGCAGCCAACGAGAGATCTGGATCCCTCTAGCTTGTTTTTAAGCAATGATATACAGGACTCCGATCACACCTCTCTCAGGCCAGGTGGGAATGTTCAGGTCATGGGGCTCTAAAGTCTCCATCACAGATATCAGATCCAGACACTGGCCCCCAAGCCAATGCCAACTCATAACAAAACTGACACTGCTCTTTTGCAAAATGAAAAAGAACAAAAACAAAAAAAAAATCAAGCAAACAAAAACCAAGGGGAGAAAACACGGGTTTTTGTAACACTGAATTTATTCCCTTGGGAGAACTGCCCTTGATTCTGTGAGCAGGTCTTTCAAATGTTTTATGGTTCAAATTCTGTTTCGAAATAAAGGTGATTGTAAATAGTAATGATTGTTAAGGTCCCTACCTGGCACAGTCAAAATGCTATTTAAATTTCCAGATTCTGTGAACTTCTGCTGGTTATTTAAAAATCTGAACTAATCTAGAACAACAGACCCTTGACTCTCGGGGATGTCAGTAACACAGTCACAACAACAGTGATCAGTGGCGTCAGATGCACGCTACGGCCAAGCAAGGATGCTTCCACATCAGCCTTCAGGTAGCAATTGCTTGAATTGACAACACTCAATTCAACATATGTGCTAATTACTTTTCTGATCTTAAACCTTAGTTCAGGTAGCCTAAAATAATCACCTACTCTTTCTGTCTCCAAAATCTTGTGTGTACCATTAGTTTGGTCATCAAACTTTTATTTTAAGTAACAGGTACTGCAAAAATAAGTTTCATCTCGGGTACTCCCAAGGCACTTTCTAGCAGTGGGGTTAGAAGAAATGAGTTCAGTTGGGCTGGCCAAGATTGGTTCAGGGAGAGAGGCCTCAATTTCCTCAGAGAATCACTGGTCCTCACTGCGGTCTTTCCACTTATCACTGGGTGACTTTGAGAATCTCATCACCGGCCTACACCGCAGCTTCCTCCTCCTTTAAGTGGAGGCTACACGAATAATCCTGACCTCCTAAGAGAACGCGAGTGGAGTTTACCTTAAAAAACTGCAGCGACTGTTTCGGTAGTATTTTAATTCTAAGGTTTGGATCAACACACGCAATTTAAATGGTAAAAAAAAAAAAAGAAGAAGTACATTCAGGGATGACATTCCACAGGTGGAAGCCAGCCTAGCACTTTGATGACTGCAGCCAGCAGGATCATGAGGGAATTCGGAAACTACTGAATGGTGACAATGAACCTGGATTTCTCCGTAATCTACACTTCAAGGTGATATAATTGATGTACTTCTGTATAAACCCACACTGCATCTGCAAAGCCAAAAACACAACAGGAAAAACTTACATCATCAGTGTTTTATTACACCTGTGGATATTTCTGTTTGCTTTTGCCTCATGAGATAGCGTTTTAGCGTTTGGATCCAAGTGTTACGCATTCACTAGCAGGATTTCCTATGTCTGCGACTCTCTGAGTAACCTCCATTAATCTAGATTTCTCAAGAGGGTTTAAGGCCATTAGATCCTTTAAATTGGAGAGTTGTTCTTGTATGAGCCTCACAGAGAATACCCATTGAATTTCCAGCCACAGATTGGAGAAAAATGTTGATTTAAAACAGGTGTATTTGTAGGTTGGGTTTCGTTAATGCTTTGGTCTGTTCATCAGTTTACCTCTAAAGAGCAACATCTAGACTTTTTTTTTCTCAAAACTGCCTACTTAAGGGCCATAGCCTCATTCTGTATTACTAGGAAAGAGTAACACAGTGTTAGGAAACATACAGCCATAAATATAGTAAGGCAAATATACCTAACATTATCTCAATGAATTGTCTAATTTTAAAGTACTTGAATGCAAACTGGCTAAAAAAAGGACTAAAAAAGTTTTTTGATTATTTATATTCTACACAATAATTCTAAATATTAAATAAGAATGACAAAATACTCCAAAACAGGTTGCAAAAATACCTAAAATCTTAATCATTGCAGAGGCCAAGAGTGTTTTGCAGAGCTTTTTGATACTCCCCCACTCCCCTCCCCAAATCTAAGTAAAATCATATCTTGCTATACAAATGCTACCTCGAAACAAGTACCTACGGCACCTCCCTGCCATTGTCCTCAGCCATGTGGCCTCTCCCAAGCCTCACCTAGGAGAAACAGCCCTGTTTTTAGTAGAACCCCCATTTCATTGAAAATGTAAAACCAATTCATCTTCTCTCTCCAAGTAAATGAGAGCCAGCCTAGTAAACTGAAAAGAGGACTAGACTACCATAAGGAAGGGGCTGGGCCCCTAACAAGACTGGGAAAGTCCTTCCACCTCTTTGGGTATCAGCTGTATCCTCACTGTAACCGAGGGCAATCAGCATGGGTAGAAAGACGCTGTGAGTCCGTACCCATCTACGCTAAACCTCAGTCAGTGGCAAACTGTGAGGACACAAGCTGAACTTTATGAATCAGTATATGAAGTAACACCCAGGAAGACTAATAATTTCAGTGAATACAACTTACCGACTGGTATCATTCAATGATGTCAGAGCACTTCAGCACCTTTACACTGAAATGCTCCATAACTCACTATTTCTGTGTTGTTCTCTTCAAGAATATCATTTCTCTTTACTGATATTCTTTTTTCTCATTTATTAGGATAATATTTGGCTGCTCTTCCTGGTTCTGTTGCTAACTAGCTATGTGCTCCTTAGCTAACCACTTAGTTTCTCAAAACTACATGTTTCTCTCACTATAAATACAGAGTTTGGGATTATATAATTTTTAAATATTTTAAACCTTTTTTGAATGGAGAAAATCCACATTAAAAAATGTGTAGCTTAGTGAACCACTATAATAAGATGATCACCCTGGGAACCACCACCTAGGTCATGAAATGGAATTTTTCCAGCCACTCCTCCTGTTGGAGGAACATGGAACATATAAAAAGCAGGGTGTGTGTGTGTGTGTGTGTGTGTGTGTGTGTGTGTGTTTATATATAATGAATATAACTTAATGAGTTTGCATCCATAAAACCATCACCACAATCAAAACCATAAACATACCAAGACTTACAAAAGTTTTCTTCCACACTATTTATTTACTGATTTACTTGCTCATTTTATGACTGAAAACATTTAACAAAATTTTAGTATACAATATTGGTAAGTGTACACACTTTGCTATAGAGTGTATATAACAGAATATATTTATCATGTGTAACTGAACCTCATGTCTTTGGACCAGTATCTCCCACTTCCACTTTCCTTGCTTCTATGGGTCTAATTTAGATTTCTCAGACAAGTGGGATCATGTAATATTTGCTCTGTGTCTGGCCTATTTCTTAGCTTAATGTTCTCTAGGTTCATCCATGTTTTATCAAATGGCAGGATTTCCTTCTTTTTCAAGGCTAACTAATATTCCATTGCATATAAAACCATCTTTTAGGGGCACCTGGGTGGCACAGCGGTTAAGCGTCTGCCTTCGGCTCAGGGCGTGATCCCAGCATTATGGGATCGAGCCCCACATCAGGCTCCTCTGCTATGAGCCTGCTTCTTCCTCTCCTACTCCCCCTGCTTGTGTTCCCTCTCTCGCTGGCTGTCTCTATCTCTGTCAAATAAATAAATAAAATCTTAAAAAAAAAAACAAAACACATTTTATCCAGTTAACCACTGATGGATATTTAGTTTGTTTCTGTGACTTGACTACTGTGAATAATGCTGCTATGAGGATGTAGAGAAAAGGAAATCCTTGTGCACTGTTGATGGTAATGTAAATTGTTGTAGCCGTAGTGGAAAACAGTATGGAGGCTTCTCAAAAAATTAAAATAGAAATATCATGTGATTCAGCAAGCTTACTTCTGGGTATATAGCCAAAGGAATTGAAATCAGTATCATGCAAAGGAATCTAAATGGCCATGTTCATAGTAATTCCTATTGAAAGGGAAAAAAATTGAAGTGACAGAATTTCTAAAAAAAAAAATGATAATACAAGGATATACAGAAATTAATGTTTAGCGGAAAATTCACAGACAAATCATTTTTGTGAGTCAAAAAAATGAAAGAATCTAAATAAATTGAACATCAGCTCAAAAATCTATAAAAAGAATAACAAAGTAAAAGGAAAGCACAAAAAAAGAAAAATAAAGGTAGAAATTAATGAGGCAGAGAATAGAAAAATAGTAGACAACAAATAAAATTCTTGTAGGTATGCTTTAAAGAAACTAATAAAATGAGGGATAAATCATAAATATGAGAAATAAGAAATGAGGGGAAATAACCACTCAAACAGAAAAATTAAAAACATAAGAGATTACATTGCAAAGTTCTATTCAAATAACTTTGAACACCTACATGAAATGGATAATTTCCTAGGGTAATACAGACTAATGATATTTGACTCTATTACAGATAGATAACATTTTCCAAAGAAGATAAAAATAAAGTTATTAAGAAACTACATCACTTTAAAAGCACTTTGCACGGATAATTTTAGAAGAAAATTCTATCAAACTTTTTAAGAGTCAGAATTTCCAATGGTTTATACAGTGTTCTAGAACACTGAAGATAAAGGGAAAATTCCCAGTGTTTAAAAAAGTATTGCACTGATACCTAAATCTGAATTTTTTAGGTAAAAAAAAAAAAAAAGAAAAAGAAAAAAACAAAAACACCCTATAGAGTTATACACTTACAGATATCAATGTAAAAATACTAAAAACAACATTAGAAAAACAGAATCCTACACATTAAGAAATAAATATGTGAAGACAACAAAAATATGAAAGAACTACTATTTGGTGAAGTTCAAGTGATTTTTCAGTGTTTTTACTAATTGCTTTTCTTTTCCCTAAAATTTAAATATTGACTCTAAAAATATGTTTCAGAATTATTTCAAGTTAATCTTTATTTTCCTTTTAAAATTAAAGCATGTTATCACATAACTTGCTACTTGCAAAAGAAAATGACTTCAAAATTAATGACAACGTTGTTTTCTAAAATGATTTAAAAAGTAATGAAGGCATATTTCCAATAACTATTGGCATGAGATCATTATATTTTATGCTATTTTTAATGATATAAAATTCATAGAATAATTTAGTTTCTCCTTGTTTCTTGTTTTTAAAATCAAACTTCTGTTAGTTTCCCCATTTCACTAGAATCATGTTCTAACTCTATTAAATTAAATCCATGGGCAATTCCTTGCTTTAATTACTTGGACTTCAAGGCCATATTCTAAAAAATCAACAGGCAATGTGAATTCTTTTGGAAAAAATATATCTCAATTTAAATTTAAAAGGGCCTCTTGAGAAGCTAGAAACAATCTGCAGTTGCACATCAACTTCACTAATACGACTATCTTTTAGACTACCCGAACGGTTATCTTTTTGATTTTCCTATCTAAGTCTAATTATAGTAGAAAGTTTTACCAACCCTACTCAATCAAGTAAAATTTTTATATATTGCCTGTGTAAATGTAACTATGTGAGTTTCAAGAACTTTCAAACAAAAAGTGTTTCAAGATTTTTGCTTTTGCTTCTTTTGGACGCCTTGAACATCTTATTAACTACTGTGCATATGAAAAATACAATAACAAAGCCCTTTAAACATAAATACCCAGCCCAGTTCATTGTTAACAAACAAACAGCCCAACCCCAAACTACTGTATTTCAATATTTGTACTGAAAGCCTATGCATTGTGATTATTAAATGTCACACGTCATCCATTCACTGTAATCACTGACTAAAGGGATTTGTCTATGTTTTTTTCTCATGGTTGTACAGATCAGATAAATTTTTTCCAAAGAGCCATGTGTCATACAACACTGAACTACTTTGATATTGAGATATTTGCACTCATGTTACTATTTATTAGTAATAACATAGTACTATAGCTCTAAATTCTCAAAACTGTTGCGTCCCTTTTTATGGAATGTTTATATTTCCATAAAGATTAAGTATTCTTGTTTCCCTTCCTATATTCCATAATTAAGCGATGTTTTGTGCTTTTTCTATATCACAGGCCCTTCATTCCAAGCACCTTATGTTGTCTCTAATGGAATCTATTTTTGCACTGGAATATCTGAAAATTGCAAAACTAGACAAAAGTTTCACAATAGATTTGTAAAGTAAATCATTTCCATTAAAAGGAAAATATTTGTACTGTCAATAACTTTATATGAAGTATTTTAGAAAAGGCATATTTCTGTTATATCATGAAATAAAGCTGCGACAGTTCAAAAAAAGAAGAAAGAAAGAAATACGTGACTAAAGAGGATTTATTCTAGGACTACAAGTTTGATTCAATATAAAATAACCGATTAATATCATCTTCCATGTTAATAAATCTAAGGAAAAACTCATATGAGTATCACCATAGATTACTGAAAATTCCTTTGACAAAAATTTAACATCAGGACCAGTCCTGGTGAAAACATTCAAGAAAACAGAAACTGAGATTCGATTTCTTAGCATAATAAAAAAATATATGGTATATTATACACACACACATATGTATAATTATACTATTACTTAGTATAATTACATGATATCTGTGATACCGTTATGATAGTATTACCTCATGATAAAAGAAACTTAACCAACAAAAAAATTTATAAAGTAACAAGATGTAAAAATAACTTGAAGAAATCAATGGCCTTCATAAAAACAAGCAAACCAGTTAAAGGTTGTGATGATAGAGAAAACCATATTTGCAATAAGAACAAAGAAGAATCAATATGTAGGAGTACACTTGATGAGTCCATGTGCAAAACTTATATGAAGAAAACTTTCAAATATAAAAATGTCCAGGTTCAGCCCTGAAACGTAGGGCTTAAAAGGCATCACTCCTGTCTGTACAATAAAGAAAAGCTGAACAATCTGAAAATCAATGACCTTTCTTGGTCCCATAAGAGAACTGAGGTTGCAAAGTAAATGAATACTTCCAAATCTTGAGAGAAAGGCATGTACAGAGAGTCACAGCCAAGATTGGCCAACCTGTAATTTAAGCTTCAGAAGCCATAAATTAGGAACACTTAAATGGTTAAGTGTTAATTGCCGGAGAGTGGGTGTGGAGTAGTGTGAGAATGAGAAATTCTTTGGGGGCTAAGTTCTTGAGAGAAAGGGCTTTACTTCCAGGAACCCCACCAGGTTCTCAAAACAAGAACTAGAGGAAGATTTCCTCCTGGCTTTGTCAGGGAGAGGGTCAAGAGTAATCATTGTGAAATAATCCCAAAGTCTTCTCCACAACAGAGGCCTACTATCACAAAATGCCTATTTGAGCCTTATCTCAGATGTGGGAAGATCATTCCTCACACTCTAGACCCCTTTGGCCTTCCTGTCTCACCTAAGAGGGGGAAAAAAATGTTAACAGGAGTCAAGGCTTCTGGAAATCAATTGGGAACACTGAAACCAAGGAAGGAAGCATGAGGCAAGAAGAAAAAAAAAACAAAAACAATGCCACTGGACAAATTGTGAAGGTTATAACCAAAAACACAGACTCAAAAGAAGACTGAGATTTAATTTTAAGATTACAGACTGCTCCCCTTACCCACCTTTTACCATCACAGCAACAGAGCTCTGGTATTGTAACAACAGACTTGCTGGCAAGAACTGCAAGCAACAGACTTTCTCTGAAGAGTCCGTAAAAGCCCAAAGTCAAAAGGGGAAACCAAAATAAGGACACTGGAGGGATCCGAAGTCTCTGGCACCACAGCTACAACAAACATTAAACCCACATTAACATACATTTTCTTACGAAAAGTCCGTTTATCAGCCTCTGGTATTCAATACAAATTCAATTTTCCACAAAATATTATGAGATACACCAAAAGTCAAGAAAAACAAAAATCTAAAGAGACAAAGTGATCATCAGAATCAAACTCAGATGTGACACGGATATTGGAATTATCAGGCAGGAAATTTAAAAAAGCTATGGTTAATACGTTAAGAGTTCTAGCAGAAAAAATAAACAATATACAGGAGCAAATATATAATACAAGGAGACGGAAACTTCAAGAAAGACTCAAAAGGAGATGCTGGAAATCAAAAAATATAGTAACAGAAATAAAGAACGCCTCTAATGAGCTCCTCAGGAAACGTGACACAGCCAAGAAAAGAATTAGTGAGCTTGATATACAATAGAAACTTCCCAAACTGAAATGCAAAGAGGAAAAAAGGGGCACCTGGGTGGCTCAGTCGTTAAGCATCTGCGTTCGGCCTGGGGCGTGATCCCGGCATTCTGGGATCGAGCCCCGCATGAGGCTCCTCCACTGGGAGCCTGCTTCTTCCTCCCCCACTCCCCCTGCTTGTGTTCCCTCTCTCACTGGTTGTCTCTTTCTCTGTCAAATAAATTTAAAAAAAGAAAAAAAAACCACACAGAACAGAATATCCAAGAACTGGTATAACTGGAATACCAGTAGAAGAAAGAGAATGGAGCAGAAAATGTATTTGATGGAATAATGGTTGAGAATCTTACAAATTTAATCACAGAAAGCAAAGCACAGATCCAGAAAGGACAGAGAACACCAAGCAGGATAAATACCAAAACAAAATTTTAAAAATTTCCACACATAGGCCTATCATATTCAAACTGCAGAAAACCAAAGAGAAAGAAAAACCTTGAAGACATGAAAAAGCCAGAGAAGGAAAAAAAAAGAAAAACAACTTGCCTATAGAGGAACAAAAATAAGAATTATGGGGACTTCTAATCAGAAACCATGCAAGCAAGGAAAGAGTGGAGTGAAATACTTAATGTGTTGAAAGGAAAAAAAAAAATTCATCAACCTAGAATTCTATATCCAGAAAAATCATACTTTAAAATTGAAGGAGAGATAAAGATTTTATCAGACAAGTAAAAACTGAGGTAATTCATCATCAGCAGACATAACTTCTAAGAAACTTTACGAGAAGTTTTTTTTTTTTTTTTTTTTTTTTTTTTTTTTTTTTTTTTTTTGNTTTTTTTTAGGCAGAAGGGAAATTACATAGATCAGAAACATAGGTCTTCAAAAAAAAGTGGGTGGGAGGATGGAGTATATCAAAGAAGAAATAAATGAAGGTAAATTAAAATATTTTCTTGTTCTTATTCTTAGTTAAGTTAAAAGATGACTGTTTAAATTAATACTAGTAACAATGTATTGGATAATTATAGCATGTGGATAAGTGAAATGAATGACAACAATGTTACAAGGGACAGGAAAGAAAAATGGAGAGAGTACTCTTATCAGGCAACTGTGCTACACATGCAGTGGCATAGCATTATGTGAAGGTGGACTTAGATTAGTCAAAAAAATGAATATTATAAACTCTAGAGCAACCACTAAAAAAATGTTTTTAAATAAGTATAACTGATACACTAAGAGAGCAGATAAAATGGAATCACATAAATGTCCCATTAAAAACAGAGAAGGCTGGGCGCTTGGGTGGCTCAGCCGGTTGAGCTTCTGAATCTTGGTTTCACCTCAGGTCATGAACTGAGCTCAGGTCATGAGACTGAGCCCCACATTGGCCTCCCTGCTCAGCACAGAGTAGGACTGAGATTCTCTCCCTATGCCCTTCCCCGTACTTGTGCATACTCTTTCTCCCTCTCTCTCTCTAAAACAAATAAATAAATCTTTAGAAAAAAATCAGAGAAAGCATAAAAAGAGAGAAAAGAAGAAACAAAGAATATAGTCCACAAACAATACCTCTTTACAATACCTCATTACAAACATGGAGCCATTAATCCAGTTATATCAGTAATCACTTCAAACATAGATGGTCAAAATACACCAATTAAAAGACAAATTGTCAGAGTGGATAAATATTAAGACACAACCATAAGCTTTCTTCAAGAAAATTACTTTAAGTATAAAGATTCACATAGGTTAAAAGTAAAGGGATAGAGAAGGAGATACCATACTAACATCTATCAGTCGAAAGCTGGAGTAGCCATATTAATGTCAGGCAATGCAAACTTCCAAGCAAGGAAAATAATCAAAGATTAAAAAAGAGCACTATATAATTATAAAGGAGTCAATTCTCCAAGAAGATCTAACAACCTGGAATGTGTGGTGTACACCTAATGCCAGAGCATCAAAATACATGAGTCAATAAAACTGACAGAACTGAAGGGATAAATAGACAAATACACTATTATATTTGTAGATTTTAACACCCCTCTCATGTAATTGGGAGACCAAGTAGACAGAAAATTAGTGAGAATATAGATGACCTGAATTGTCAATTATTACCAAACAACTAGATCTAATTCACATTTATAAAATATTCCATCAAACACAACAGAACACATATTCCTCTAAAACTTGGAACATTCACCAAGAAAGACCACATTTTGAGCCACGAAATACACATTAACAAATGTAAAAGACAGAAATCACACAAAGTATGTTTTCAGACCATAATGGAATTAAGTTAAAAAATCAATTAGCAGAAAGGTAGCTGGAAAATTCCCAGATATTTGGAATCTAAACAACACACTTTTGAATAACCCATGAGTCATAGATGATATCTCCACAGAAATTTAAACACATTTTGAAATAAATGAAAATATAATTTATCACAATTTGTGGAAGGCAGTGAAGGCAGTGTTCAGAGGAAAACTCTAGCACTAAATACATATATTAGAAAACAAGAAAGATCAAAAATCAATAACTTAAGCTTCTGCCTTGGGAATCTAGAGAAAAAAAGTAATTTGTACCCAAAGCAAGCAGAAGGAAAGAAATAATAAAAATCACAGCATAAATCAATGACTAAAAACAGGAAAACAATAAAGAAAATAAGGAAATCAATAAAACCCAAAGCTAGATTTTTGCTCTTTGAAAATATCAATAAAATAGGTAAATATCCAGGAAACCAAGAAAAGAAGACATTACCAATATCAAAATTAAATTATCAATATCATAACCAAAATATCACCATACATGCCATGCACATTTATGGATAATAAAGAATAGTAAAGAAAAGTGTATGCCCACAAATTGGGTAACTTAGTTGAAATGGACCAAAACATTAAAATATACAAACTACCAAAATTCAAGGAGAAATAGATCATCTAAGTAGCCTTGTTATCTATTAAAGAAATTGAATAGATAAAAAACAATCTTCCAAAGAAGAAAAAAGAAGTCAGGGACAGATGGATTCACTGGTGAATTTTACCGTATACTTAAAGAAGAAATAATCCCAACCCTCCACAATTTTTTCCAGAACACAGAAGTAGAGGGAAAAGTTCCTAACAATATTCTTTGAGTCTAACACTCTTTTGCTAATACCCAAACCAGGAAAGAACATTACAAGAATGGAAATATCTCCCATGAATATCGACTTAAAAATCCTCAACAAAATATTAGCAAATCAAATCCAACAACGTATAAAAAATAATTATACTACACAACCAAGTGGAATTTATTCCAGATACACATGATCAATTCAACATCTGAAAATCAATCATTGTAATCTACCGTATCAGCATAGTAAAGAAGCAAAATCACATGATCTTTTAAGCTGAAGCAGAAAAAGCATCTGACAAAAGCCAATGCCCATTCGTGATAAAGCTCTCAGCAAACTAGAAATAGAGGGGAACTGCTTCATCATAGTAAAGAACACACACAAGACCCTATACTTCACATCATACTTAATGATAATAGACTGGGTGCTTTCCTCCTGAGACTGTGAATAAGGCAAGGATGTCCTCTTCCACCATTCCTACTCAACATCACACTGGAAGTCCTAGCTAGTACGATAAGACAAGTGAAGGAAATAAAGAGTGTATAGATTGGGAAGCAAAAAAAATAAAATGGTCTTTATTCACAGATAATATGATTATCTCTGCAGAAAATCCCAAAGAATTTACAAAAAAAGCTATTATAACTATTAAGTAAACGTAGTAAGTTCCAGGACACAAGATCAATACAAAACAGCAAGTTGCTTTTCTATACACTATCAATAGATAATTGGAATTTGAAATTTGAAAATAATACAATTTAGCATAGTAGCAAAAATAACAATAAAAATACTTAGGTTTAATACTTCAGCTTAAAAAACATGTAGAGGTGGAAAACTACAAAACACTGATGAAAGAAATTTTAAAAATCTAAATAAACAAAGAGATATTTCATATTTGTGGATTGGAAGATTCAATATTGTCAAGATGTCAATTTTCCCCAGTTTTATCTATGGAGTCAAGGCAGTCCCAATCAAAATCCCAGCAACCTATTTTACAAATATCAACAAATTGATTCTAAAGGTTTTATGGAAAGGCAAAAGGCCTAAAATGGTCAACACAATACTGAAAAAGAGGAACAAACTTGGAGATTCACACTACCCAATTTTTTTTTTAGAGATTTTATTTATTTATTTGACAGAGATAGAGAAAGCCAGCGAGAGAGGGAACACAAGCAGGGGCAGTGGGAGAGGAAGAAGCAGGCTCATAACGGAGGAGCCTGATGTGGGGCTCGATCCCATAACGCCAGGATCACGCCCTGAGCCGAAGGCAGACACTTAACCGCTATGCCACCCAGGCGCCCCTCACACTACCCAATTTTAAGACTTACTTTAGCTACAGTAATCAAGACAGTATGGTATTGGTGAAAGAATAAACCCACACCAATAGAACAAAACAAACAGGTTAGAAACAGAACCATACAAATATAGTGAACTGATTTTCATCAAAAGCACAAAGATAATTCAAGGGAGAAAGGAAAGCCTTTTCAAAAAAATGGTGCTGGGAAAAAAAAAAAACTGATGCCATATGCAAACAAATCGACCTAGATACAGAACTTACATGTTTTTAAAAAATTAACTCAAAATTAATCATAGACCTGAACGTAAAATTCAAAGTTATAAAACTACAAGATTACATAGAAGAATATCTATGTGGCCATGGGTTTGATGATGACTTTTGATACAACACCAGAAGCATAATCCTGAAAAAAAAAGTCAACAGCCTTAATATATCAAAATGTAAAACTTCTACTCTATGAAACACACTAAGTTAATGAAAAGATAAGCCACAGATTGGGAGAAAATATACATATTTATTAAAGAATTATATCTAAAATATGTGAGAATACTTATAACTTAAAAAAAAAAACTCACACAACTCAATTTAAAAATGGGCAAAAGATCTGAACATATACCTCACCAAAGAAGATACACAGATGGAAGATAAGCATATGAAAAGATATTCAATGTTATATGGCATCAAAGAAATGCAAATTATAAATTTTGAATACTAACCCTTTACCGGATATGTGACTTGTAGATATCTTCTCCCATTCTGTAGGTTGCCTTTTAGTTTTGTTGATTGTTTCCTTCACTGTGCAGAAGCTTTTGATCTTGATGAGACCCAATAGTTCATTTTTGCTAGAGTGCATTATGCCAAGCGAAACAAGTCAGTCAGAGAAAGACAAACACCATATGATTTCACTCATATGTGGAATTTAAGAAACAAAACAGATGAACATAGGGGAAGGGGGGGAGAGAGTGAAGCAAACCATAAGAGAATCCTAACTATAGACAACAAACTGAGGGTTAATGGAGGGGAGATGGGCTGCGGATGAGCTAAACGGGTGATGGATTAAGGAGGGCACTTGTGATGAGCACTGGGTATTATATGTAAGTGCTAAATCACTGAATTCTATTCCTAAAACCAGCATTACACTATATGTTAACTAACTAGAATTTAAATAAAATTTAAGGGGAAAAAAAAAAACAAGACAGCACAACATACCTTTAGTCACTCTATGACTAAAATACAAAATATTGACAATACCAATTGCTGGCAAGAATGTGGAATTACAAGAACTCCCATTCTTTGCTTGTGGAAATGCAAAGTGGTACAGACACTTTGGAAGACATTTTGACACATTCTTGCAAAGCTGAGCCTCCTGGGTATTTATTTCCTCAAATGATTTGAAAACATGTGCACACAAAACCTATGTTTTAGGGTTGTGAGATCAAACCCCTCATTGAGCTCCACACTCAGCACAGAGTCTGCTTAGGATTCTCTTCTTTTCTCTCTCCCTACCCCTCTGCCCTTCTCCTGGCTCACACGCAGGTGCTCACTCACCTCCCCTCAAGAAATAAAATCTTAAAAAAGAAGTATTTTTTAAAAATTCAAAAGAAGCTTTATTCATAATCATCCAAACTGGAAGCAACCAAGATGTCCTTCAATGGGTTAATGGCTAAATCAACCACGTATAATAGTATTCCATGGAATACTATTCAGGGATAAAGGAGAACTATAAAGCCACACAAAAGCATGAACGAGCCTTAGCTGCATAGTGATAAGTACAAGATGATAGTCTGAAAAGGTTACCTATGCATGATCCCATTTATATGACCTTCTGAAAAAATAAAAACTGTGTAGACAGATTAGTCCTTGACAGGGATTCAGGAGAGAGGGAAGATTAAGCAGATGAAGCACAGATCATTTTTAGGGCTGTAAAGGTAAATATGACACTATGCACTTGTTGAAACCCACAGAATTTTATAGAACAAAGAGTGTACTTTAATATATGCAAATTTTACAAAGTCATGTAGGAATTCAGGGGATCCCAATATGGAGTGCACATTATGACAAAAGAATCTAACTGTATTTATATTCCTTTTTTTTAAGATTTTTATTTATTTATTCGACAGAGATAGAGACAGTCAGTGAGAGAGGGAACACAAGCAGGGGGAGTGGGAGAGGAAGAAGCAGCCTCATAGCTGAAGAGCCTGATGTGGGGCTCGATCCCATAACGCCGGGATCACGCCCTGAGCCGAAGGCAGACGCTTTAACTGCTGTGCCACCCAGGCGCCCCTAACTATATTTATAAATGCCTGGAACCACCTCACTGAAGGGGGAGGGAGAGGTGCTCATGTAAGCAATTTTGCAAATGAATGGAGTCCATAAGAATGCATATAAACTCTGTACTCTAGCTGACAAAGTTATTCTCTTGGGAAACGGGATACCGATTCTGAGACCACCTTTCAAGTATACTAAAATTGGACTACTAAGTAAATGGATGGCAAGTGATAGAAGCCAGGTTTCCCACTGTTAGATTAGGAGGTTACAGGCAAACAAGAGAAAAAGGCTAGAATGGTCCATGTAGTAATACATTAGAGTTGCAGACATCAGTATAAACTTGTGATACAGTTCCATACAGAAATATTTGTAAAAATGTCTATATAGGAAGTTAGTATACACACCTACCTCTTTGTTCTGCTAACTGAGAAGGCCTAGAAGTAAATATTATCACAGTAGCAATGACCATACCTAGTGCCCAGAACTTGGTTTCTTGTATCATTCTCCAATAAAAGGAACCAGAGCTTCTTGGGAAAAAGTGGCTGGGTCTTAGGCTGTTAGAGAAAATATACAACATGAGCCCAGATTATCTTTAGTGCTTGACAGTAAGGAAGTACTAAAACAAACAAAAACCCACATACAGTGATGAGAGAAATAGTAACAGACACAGAAGCCAACTGAAAGGGCTCCAATGGCTAGAGCTGGAACAATTTGAGCAACAAAATAAAGTAGGGTTGGATTATATAACCCATAGTAAGAGCCCATATTGATACAAATAAATGATGGAATAAATAAATGGGAAAAAATAAACAAATCTCCCATGCAGAAGAATTCCAAATAATTTATATAGACATTCTGCCTCAAGCAGGGAGAGCATAACTTCCCACTCCTCGAGGAGTGGCTTTCCATGATGACTCTTTCCAAAGAGTATAGTATGAAAAAGGAAGGGAGTAATTTGACGGTGGAAAAACCTGACCCACACTATCTCAGCTGGGTGATCAAGGTCAATATCAACAGTGACATCATGTTGATAGCATATACCCTTGGTCTGTGTGGTCATCTTCCTCCCAAAACCCGTACTCCCAATCTAATCATGAAAAAAATATCAGATAAACTTTCACTCTATCAAGTTCATCAAAAACAACCAAAGGGAACATCTGCCTGGCTCAGTCGGTAGAGCATGCAACTCTTGATCTCGGGGTTGTGAGTTCGAGCTCCACATTGGGTGTAGAGATTACTCAAAAACAAGGGAAGTCTGAGAAACTGCCACAATCAAGGGGAGCCTAAGGAAACGTAATAATTATGTGTAACATGGTTTACTGAATGGAACCCTAGAACAGAAAACTACAGTAGATAAAAACTAAAGAAATCCAAGTAAATTATGGACATTAGTTAATAACATATAAGTATTGGTTAATTATTCATAATAAATATAAGATATCAACAATAGGGGAAACCAAGTGTGTCTAACTCAATGTCAAGGAGTGGAACTGGCAATCCCCCCTGGAAGAACAATGTGAAGTTTGGTGACAAAAAGTAAGAATAAAGAAGATGACGAATCACAACCTCCTTAGGATAGGCTATGTATCTTGATTTACAGGTTTCCCTCCCATCTCTTTCACTTTGTCCTTAAAATTTACTTGATAAGGATTGTTTTTTCTATAAAGTACAGATTTTTCTTACAGTACGATTTTGCTGGCTGAAGCTTTATGGAGTAGATTAATGTATCTGGCTGCTGGATTACCTGTAAATTGAATGTGGCATCCAGATGCTTGACCTGATGTGGGTTCCTGCCTTTGATGTGACTCTCAGTAGTGGTGTGTTCTTTCGGCAGAAGGCACAGGGCCTAGTTGTCTCTCTCTTGGATATGTTACCAGCCATTGCTGAGGCTCATTAGCTCTTAAGGGGTGTCACAGTGGTGGAATTTTTTTTGTTTTATTTTAACTCCAAAATTTCCTAAAATCAACTTTATTGAGGTGTAATTTACATATGACAAAAATTAACAATTTTAAATTGCAGGAAAAAAAACTCTGCTAAAAAAAAATGCATGGTTTTAACAGTGCCTTGGATTTCTGCTGTTCTACATGCAAATGAAAGCACTGCATATACTCTCTCATTCTTTCCCCTTTATTTACAAAGAACCAAATAATGGCCATAAGTTTTCAAGGAATCAACAAAACTGGGGGAAAATGTATGTTTTCATGTTCATTGACATCACTTGTAATCCTCACATAAGTGAAAGTGACCTTAATCTTCAGAGTAAAATATATATTTCTAGATCTCTTTGACACGCATAGCTTATCACAGTTTGCAAAACCTTTTTAAATTTGTTTTTCTCATTTAGTACAAATAACCACATCATAAGAAGGCCCACTGATATTAATGCCATGAGCTATACTGAATTTGGACATAAGGGAGCTAGGGAAGAGGGAGGAAAAAGATAAGAAATAGCCATGGAAATATAACAAACATGTATGATAGGGAGAAGATGAAGGAGACATTCTGGCAACGCTGATAATCTCAGATAGAAGTTGTCAATATCATTTTGAAAAGCATTCAGTTTTTTAAGCCTTGAAAATAGTCACATAGCCAGGACCAATAAAAATACGTGGAAGCCTATTCACAAACAAACAACCACCTCTCTCCATGAAAATCAGATGGAGAAATAAAAAAAGAAAATGAGCTTAATTTATTTCCCAAGTCAGATTTTTACATATTTTCAGATTTATCTGCATTGGCAGAGAATAGAAAGAACACAGGCTCTTGAGAAAAAAGATCTGGCTTTAAGTCCCAATTCCACCATGTACCAATGTGACCTTGGGTGATTCGCAAGCCTCCATGCTTTAATTACCTCATTTGAATAATGAGGAAATAATGTCTATTTCCTAGGACTATAGAAGAGAGAAAATGAAATGATACACAGAATATTCTGGGACAAGTATTATTTCTAATGAAAGCTCAGCACCTACAATACCGTGGGGTCACAAGGGCCTAATCATTAAGGTCCTGGGGAGCACTTTCTCTCCATAGTTTAGAAGCTGTTCCTGAGCAGAGAAGAAACTTACAGTTTGATTCAACTTCAATACCTTCTTCAACAAAAACAAACTGGCAAATGGGCTATGCAACTATTTGCATTTCACACTGCTATGAAATTTGACATTGGATACAATTCAGAAAAACCTATCCAATTAAAACAGAAAAAAAATTATCATTAAAAAGACAAGTTCCTCCTTTCTGTCAATGTTTTTCTTAGTTTGGGCTCCAAACAGGACTTCAGTGATCATTTTGATATAAAGTTTACAAATGCCTTTGATTATCAAATGTTATTTATACAAATTACACAGAAGAGATTATTAGTATTATATTTTAATATAATTATACATTTTCTACAAGTAAGTACCAATAGCAATAAAAATCAAAATTTTTACTTTGGGGATCCAAACCTCCTCCTCCCCAAAATATAACATTAAGCAGTAAAAGGAAATTGTCAAATGATATGGAGAGCATAATTTCATTTACGTTCAGTTTTTCAATTTTAAAAAATACTATTTAGTCTTTTACCATTCGTATTACACACATACTCACACACACAGAGAAGACAAATACCAATCTCTTCTGGGGAGGGAGAGGAATAGGAATAGGAAGCGGCTTCAAATGTATGTATAATATATTACTTCTTAACAAATACCTGAAGTACAAATGTTAAAATATTCAGATTTGATAAATCTAGGTATTAGGAACAAAGATGTTTATTATATTATTCACTATGCTTTGTTGTATTATATTAATGTTTTAAATTATTATCATTAAAACAATGGACGCACAGGGAATAAAAACCCTTTAAGAAATAATAAAGGGTATAATATGAAAATCCATCTCTACCAGGCCCAGTTACTGAAAGTATCATTTATGATCAAAATATGTTCTAGTTCTTCTACAGTTACCACAATAAATCTCAAACATATACCACTAGTCCTAATTTTATTAATTTTAGACAAAATCAATTAATATCCTCCTACAAAAGACAAAAGAATTAGCTCCCTGACATGACCCCTCATCCCCCTTCTCCCTTCCAATTTGTTGGTCATTATTCAGTTACTCTTTAAAAGTTTAATGATGTTACTTTTGCAAGATATTTATCAATTACTATTCCTCATTTACATGGCCCAAAGTCTCTACACCTCACCCTAGCTCTTGGTATTTAAAATCTTTTTTGTACTTTTTTTTTTTTTTTTTTTTTTTTAAAAAAAAAAANTACAATACAAATACGATTTGGGGAGGGAAGAAAAGTAAGTGAATTGGAAACTAATAGTCACCTTTTTATTATTTTTTTAAATTGTGATAAAGTGCACATAAAATCGATCACTGTAACCATATTTTTAAGTATGTAGTTCAGTGGCATCAATTACCTTCACCGTGCTGTGCAACCATCACCACTAACCATTTCCAGAATTCTTTTCATTTTGCAAAACTGAAATCTTGTAACCATTGTTAAAAAGTAAACACAGGCCCAAAGTGGTATCACTTTAGTTAAGGCTTCAAGTCAGTAAACCACCAAAACTTAATACTTTATAGTTTCAACCTCCCAGGAATGTCACCTTTAACCAATCAACATGGGAACTTCTTGGTCAGCCTAAGAAATTTACTGACAGACTCTTCATGTTCTCCTAGGAGGGCAATCTTGCCTATAACAATGGACTCTCTGCTAATAATTTCCATTTTTCCCCTCCCTTTCTACTTTTAAAAACCTTTCCTCTTCTGTAGCCCTTTGGAGCTCCCTTCTATGTGTTAGATGGGATGCTGTCAGATCCAATGAATTGATTAATAAAGCAAATTAAATTTTTAAAATTTACTTAGCTAAATTTCTGTTATTTAACACCACTAAACAATAACTTCTTTTTTCTCTCCTGCCCCAAGCCCCTGGGGCTTTCTGTACCTGTGGATTTGACCTACTCTAGATATTCACACAAGCAGAATCATACAGTATTTGTCTTTCATATCTGACTTATTTCACTCAGCATGTCTTCAAGGTTCATCTACAGCATAACATGCGTCAGAATCTCCTTCATTTCTTTTATCTTTTAAAAAACTTATTTATTTATTTGAGAGAGCGCGTGCGGTGCACCCTCACACATGTGGGGGAAGGGACAGAGGGAGACGGAAAGAATCTACAGCAGACTCCCTGCAGAGCACAGAGCCCCACCCAGGGCTCCATCCTGTCCCTGAGATCACAACGTGAGCCAAAACCAAGAGTCCGCTGCTGAACCCACTGAGCCACGCAGGCACTCCCAGAATCTCCTCCCTTTCTAGAGCCGAATAACATTCCATTGTATATATATACCACATTGTGCTTATCCATTCATCTGTCAGTTGAGACTTGCCTTGCTTCCTTCCACCTTTTGGGTACTATGAATAATGCTGGGTGTACAAATCTCTTTCTGAGACCCTACTATCAGTTCTTTCGGATATAGTATAGCCACAAATAAAATTGCTGGATCATGCAGTAACCATATTTTTAATCTGTATAGTAGCTGCACTATTTTACACTTCCAACAACAGTACACAAGGGTGCCAATTTCTCCACATTCTCACCAACACTTGTTATTTTCTGGTTTTCTATAGTAGCCATCTTAATGGATGTGAGATGGGATCTCACCGTGGTCTGGATTTGCATTTCCCTCATGGTTAGTCACCTTGAATATCTTTTTATGTGCTTGTTGAGCACTTGTGTATCTTCCTTGGAGAAATTTCTTCAAGTCCTTTGACCATTGTTTGATCACGTTGGTTTTTTTCTTGTTGAGCTGCAGGACTTCTTTATATAGTCTAGATATTAGCTCCTATCAAATGCATGATTTGAAAATATTTTCTCCCATTCCGTACATTGCCTTTCACTCGATTTTTTTCCTGTGGTACACAGAAATTTTCAACTTTGATGTAGTCCAATTTATCTATTTTTTCTTTTGTTGCCTATTCTTTGGTGGTGTATCCAAGATATCTTTTCCAAATTCAATGTCATGAAGCTTCTCTTTTTTGTTAGTTTGTTTTTTTGGGGTTTTTTTGCCTAAGAATTTTATAGTTTTAGCTCTTATATTTAGATCTTTGGTCCATTTTGGGTTTTTTTTTTTTCTTTCCTTTTTTTTTTGAGAGACAGCGAGCACATGAGCTTGGGGGAGGGGCAGCAGGAGGAGAGAGAGAATCTCAAGAAAGGTCCACACAGCACTGAGCCCAATGTGGGACTTGAACCCAGGACCCTGAAATCATGACCTGAGCTGAAATCAAGAGTTGGATGCTTACCCAACTGAGCCACCCATGTGCCCCTGGTCTTTGATCCATTCTGAATTAGTTTTTGTATATGGTGTAAGGTAAGAATCCAACTTTATTATTTGCACATGGATACCCAGTTTCCCCAACACCTTTTCTTTAAAAGACTATCCTTTCCTCAATCAATGGTCTTGACACCTTTCTCAAAATCATTTCATTTCCATATATGTGAGAGGTCATCTCTGGGCTTTGTATTCTATTCCACTGGTTTATATATCTATCTTTATGCCAGTCCCATATTATTTTAGTTACTGTAGCTTTGTAATAAGTTTCAAAATCAAGAAGTGTGAGACCTCATATTTTGTTCTTTTTCAAGATCATTTTGGCCCTTCAGGGTCCCCTAACATTCCATATGAATTTAGGATGGTTTTTTCTATTTCTATAAAAACACCTTCAAGGTTTGAGGCATTGAATCTGTAGACTGCTTTGAGTTGTATCAACATCTTAATAGTATTAAGTCTTTTGATCCATGAACATCAATGTCTTTTCATTTATTTGTGTCTCAATTTTTTTCAGCAATATTTTGTTGTTTTTGATGTCAAGGCTTTCACCTCCTTGGACAATTCATTAGTAGGTATTTTATTTTTCTTGATGCTATTTTAAATATAATTTTTCTTAATTTCCTTTGCAAATTATTCATTGTTGGTATATAGAAAAATCCAACTGATTTTTGTGTATGGTTTGTATCCCGTAACTCTGCTGAATTGGCTAGAACTTCTAGTACTATATTGAATAGAAATGGTTACAGAGGGCATCCTTGTCTTTTTCCTAATCTTATAGTAAAATATTTCAGTCTTTCATCATTGAGTATGATGTTAGTTGTGGGCTTTTCATGTACGGCTTTTACTATGTTGAGTTAGTTTCCTTTTATTACTAGTGTTTTTAAGTGTTTTTATTATGAAAAGTGCATTGAATTCTGTCAAACTTTTTTTCTGCATCAGTTGAGATAATTGTGTGGGTATTCTCTTTTCATTCTGTTAATGTAGTGTATAACATTGATCCATTTTTCTACATTAAACAATACGTTTCACATATTCTTGCATTCCAGGAATAAATCCCATTACATCATGGTGTATAATCCTTTTAATGGGCTGTTCAATTCTGTTTGCTTAACTTTTGTTAAGGATTTTTGCATCAATATTCATCAGGGATATTGGTCTGTAGTTTTCTCTTATTGTCTTTGTCTGATTTGGATAATCAGGGTAATGCTGACCTCACAGAATGAGTTTGAAAGTGTTCCCTCCTCTTTAGTTTTTTGGAAGAGTTTGAGAAAGATTGGTATTAATTCTTCTTTAAACTTTTGGTAGAATTCACCAGTAAAACCATATGGTTCTGGACTTTTCCTTGATGAAGGGTTTTTGATTATTGATTCACTTTCCTTACTAGTTATAGATGTGTTCAAGTTTTCTATTTCTCCATGATTCAATCTTGGTAGGATGTATGTGTCTAGGAATTTATCCATTTCATGTAGGTTATCCCAAGTTGTTGATGTACAATTACTTACAGTACTTTTTTTTATTTCTGTAAAATTGGTTGTAATTTTCCCTCTTCATTTCTGTTTTTAGTTGAGTCTTTTGTCTTTTATTCTTAGTAAACCTAGCTAAAGATTTGCCAATTTTGTCAATCCTTTGGAAGACACAACTCTTGATTTCAATGATTTTCTCTATCATTTTCCTCTATTTTATTTACCTCTGCTCCAATCTTTATTATTTTCTTCCTTATGCCAACTTATGTTTGGTTTATTCTTCTTTTCTTTTCTTTTGTTCTTCACACTTTAATAATTGGATAAGACAAAAACACAGTTGGACTTTGGCACAATGAAGCAGAACTTAACCAAGACTAGATTAAGCAGGCAGAACTCAGTACCATGGCAACATCTCCTACATAATTATGATAAAACAATGAGAAAATTGTGTGGAATAATTAAAATCAGGTAATATTTTGTCAGGATTTCCTTCCCTAAAGGGCACCTCAGGGGAAGATTTAAGAAAATTGGCAGGTGTATTTTATGTTACAAAGATAAAATGAGACCATAATTTGAATTATGTATGAAGCATTTAAATCTGGTGTGCATGCATAATATCACCTCAGGATAACCAATATCTATTGTTTGTCCAATGCATTTTATTTTTTTTTATTTTATTTTTTTTTTTTTTTAAAGATTTTATTTATTTATGTGACAGAGAGACAGCCAGCGAGAGAGGGAACAGAGCAGGGGAGTGGGAGAGGAAGAAGCAGGCTCCCAGCGGAGGAGCCCGATGTGGGACTCGATCCCGGAACACCGGGATCACGCCCTGAGCCAAAGGCAGACGCTTAACGACTGCGCTACCCAGGCGCCCCTGTCCAATGCATTTTAATCTCAGTCTTACAGTTAACTGCATGTCAGTATTGTGTCTCTAGCTCTATCCTTTAGTATCACTACCTGGAAGGATTTTGAAAGATTTTCCTCCTGGTAACCAGGATGGAGTTGCTGAAAATGAACCTGGTTATAGCCTGTCACTCACTTGCTTCTAGAAGATACAGACATAAACTGTTACTCTAGATGCAAATACTTAAAAGGAGATCATTGTTTTTTATGCCTTTAAAATTAAAAACGAGTGTACTGCTACTTCAGAGGTGTTAAAATGTGAATCCGTGAAACGTGGAAACTACCATTAGCCAAGTTTAAACCTTGTTTTGACAATAACTTCCTTATATTTCTTGCCTCCAATTTTACCTAAAAGAAACCATATCTAACAAAACAAAACCAATATTCACATTTTGATTGATTACTTCATTCAGAAATTTGGGAGTACTTCATATATGAAGGCATTATGTCAGGTACTGGGTGTGTTTTGTCGCCAAACTAATGATAACATAACGTTTATGAACTATAACAGCAGCATACATTCGACAAATATTTGTCAAGCATCTCTCACATCAGGCCCTTGAGTGGGAAAGAACTGTAAATCAGATATAGATCTTGTCCTCAAAAAACTTAAAGACGAATGACAAGGTAAGATACAAATATACTGCAAGCAACTCAAACGAAGCAACTGTTAAGTGCTGTGAGAGAAATAGATACTTAGGATGATGAAGAGGCCGAATAAACATCAAGAAGACTTTGTGGAGTTGCGTAAGAAAGGTAAAAAGGTAGAGATGGAAGAAAGTGTTATCTTGTGAAATACTGGCGGTATGGATGCTCACAGCATATGTGTATACCAGAAGTACCATCTCACTGGAGTACAGAACACATGGCACTATTTGTGACTGATCAACAAGGACTGCATTCAAACTTCACCCATCTTCCTTAAGTATTAGAAAAAATACAGTAAAAACTCTAAGAATTCTGTATTTTTTTCGTATACTTCTTTTATTTTTTTAAGGCGTAAATTTAGGTTATTGATTTGAGAACTTTTTTCAATGTAAGCATTTACAGCTATAAACTTCCCTCTTAACACCTCTTGCACTTTTGTTGCATCCCGTAAGTTTTGGTATGTTATGTCTTTGTTTTTGGTTATCTCAAGATATTTTCTAACTTCTCCTGTAATTTCTTCTTTGACCTATTCATGTTAAGAGTATATTGTTTAATTTCCACATATTTGTGGACTTTCCAGATTTCTTTGAATTGTCTACTTCTAGTTTCATTCTTTTGTGATCAATCAGCAAGGATACTTTGAATGATTTTAATCTTTTAAAATCTATTATGATTTGTTTTGTGGCCTAACCTAAGGTCTATCCTGGAGAATGTTCTATGTGCACTTGAGAAAAAAGTGTACTTTGCTGCTATGGGAGTGGGTGATCTGTATATATGTTAGGCCCACTCTTAGCTATACTGCCATTCAATTCTCTATTTCCTTATTGATTTTTCTTTGATTTTCTCTCTGGTTGTTCTATTATTGAAAATGGGGCATTGACGTCTGCTATTATTTTTATAAAGATGTCAATTCCTCCCTTCAATTTTATTTTTGCTGTATTTATTTAGGAGCTCTGATGTCTGGTGCATATATATTTAAATTGTTTTATCTTTTTTGTTAATTGACCTTTTTATCATTAAATAATGTTCTTTTTTTGTCTCTTGTAATAATTGTTTATTTAAAGTCTATTTTTTTTCTGATATTAGTATAGCCACCCCTTTTGGAATATTTTTTTTCATCCTTTCGCTTTCTACCTGTGTGTGTCCTTAAATCTAATGGTGAGTCTCTTGTAGATAGTAGATAGTTAGATCCTTTTTTAAAATCCATTCTGTCAATCTACCAATCTGTGTCTTTTGACTGGAGAGTTTAATCCATTCACATTTAAAATCATTACTGATAGGGAAGTACTTACTATTGGCATTTTGTTATTTCTTTTCTGTATGCCTTGCAGGTTTTCTGTCCCTCATTTCCTCCCTTACTACCTTTTTTTGTGTTTGGTTGATATTTGTAATGACATGTTTTGATTACCTTCTAATTTCCTTTTGTGTATATTCTATAGATATTTTCTTTGTGGTTACCACGGGGATTACATATAATATCCTAAAGTTATAACAATCTATTTTAAGCTGATAACAACAACTCCAATTGCATACAAAAACACTATTCCTTTATTGCTTCCCCCCACACACACCATTTTTGTTAGTATTGCCACAAGTTACACGTTTATATTTTATATATATATAATATATATATTATATATATAAATATATACACATACAGACACACACACAGATTTATAATTCATTTCTGTTCTTTTCTTTTAAATCCTATAAAGTAATAAATGGTAGAGTTTGGACCAAAATTATAATGACATAATTTTTATATTTGCCCATGTGTTCATTTTTACTGGAGAATTTTATATGTTGGTATGGTTTTGACTTACTGTCTAGGATTCTTATTTCATCTTGATGAAATCCCTTTAGCATTTCTTATAGGACCAGTCAAGTGGTAATTAACTCTCTCAGCTTTTGTTTATCTGTAAACATCTTAATTTCTCCCTCATTTTTGAAGAACAGTTTTGCCAGATACAGAATTCTCAGTTGAAAGGTTTTTTGTTTTTTTTTTCTTTCAGTACTTTCAGTGTAACATTGCATGGCCTCTGGTCTGCAGGGTTTCTGCTGAGAAATACGCTGACAATCTCGAGAATCCCTTGTATGTGATCAGTTGCTTTTCTCTTGATGCTCTCAACATTCTTTGTTTTTGATTTTCCAAAGTTTGATTTTATTGTGTCTCAGTGTGGGTCTCCTTTGAGTTTACTGTACTCGGAATTTGTTGTGCTTCTTGTATTATATTTCCATGTCTTCCTCAAATGTGGAAATTTTTCAGCCACCATTGTCTCTTCAGATAAGCTTTCTGCCCCTGCCTCTCTCTGTTGTTCTTTTAGGATTCCCATAATGTATATATTGATCCACTTGTGCCACCCCTTAAGTCCTCAGGCTCTGTTCACTTTCTTCCATTCTTTTCCCTTTTTGGTTGTTAGATTTGATCATTTCAAGTCACTTGTCTTTAAGTTTGCTAATTCATTCTTCTACCTGCTCAAAGCTGCTGTTTAAACCCTCTAATGAATTTTTAAATTTTGTTACTGTATTTTTCAGCTCAAGAATTTGTTTGCTCTTCTTTATAATTTCTGTTTCTTGTAATTTTCATTGTGTATATATATTGTTTTCCTTATTTCCATTACTTCTCTGTGTTCTTTTATCTTACTGAGCATACCTAAGACAGTTGTTTTAAAATATTTGTCAAGTAAGTCTGAAGTCTATGTTTCTTTAGGGTCAGTTTCTGGAGACTTACTTTGTCCCTTTTGAATGGGCCATGTTTCACCATTTCTTTGTATGCTCTATGATCTTCTGCTGACAACTGGGCATTAAAAAATATATATATATCCAGTTCACCCAGTCTTGGAGACTGGCTCTGTACAGGGGAGGATCTTTACAAAAAAAGCCTAGTGTGAAGTTTAAGATTTTTTTCAGGCCTTTTCTGGACATACATCTTCCCTGGGCCTGTGTGTGTGTTTTATCCTATTCTTCTATATTCATGGCTGCTTTTAAATGCCCTAATTCCCCTAAGAGTCTCACCCCATTTCTTTCTCAAGGCCTTAGGTGTTTTGTTGTATTCCCCTGCCTCTAATTTCCTGCCCCAAGGTAGCCACAGTTTTACAATCTCCCTAACACTCTTTTGCATTAGCATGCCTGCCAGTGATTTTAGCAAACTCCAGCCTGACAGCCAATCTATGTCATTGCTCCCATCAATGCTCCATGTCAGGCAAGACAGAAACCAGTCCCTTGCACAGCCCCATACAAGCCAGAACATTGCAAATAAGTTCTACTTTCTTTTCCACCTTGAACAAAGAACTGGGAACTGGCTGGCTTCCTCCCATGCCACACCAAATAAGAATTGGGGCAAAGGTGAGCAAACATGCCATAAAATTTCCCACCATTCTGAGTGTGGCTTTTCCTTAGGTAAGAATTTATTAGGTTGCTACAGATCCTTAACTGTTTTCTAGAGCTCCCATAAAGCTATTCTGGTCAGTATGTTGTTTACTGATGTTTCTGTGGCTGAACAAGAGGTCTTCCTAGTTTGCCATCTTCTCTAGTCACCATTTTAAAAACATAAATTGATGATATCTCTCCCATAAACTGGATTAAATTATTCAATGTCTTTCTGTTAAAATAAAATCTAAACTCCTTGACCTTCAGTCGTTGTATAACATGTCCCAAGCTTTGCTTTTCTTTCCAACTTTAATTTGTTCCATTCTTCCCATTTCTCACTGAGCTTTAACCACAAGAGTACTCTCTTAGTTCCAGGAATACTCAAGTTCTTCCTGCCTTGGTGTCTTTTCATTTTTATCTAGAATACCATTCCTTCCCTCTTGGCATTGCTAATGCCTATCTTTTCCCCTCAAGTGTTATCTTACAAGACCCTTCCTTGGGAAAATGGTCCCTTACCTTACAGTAGGGTTAGTCCCATTTTTATATGTATCACAACACCAAGCATTTTTCTTCATATTGTTTTCTCAACTGTAAATATATAGTTTTAAGTGAGTCTTGGGGTGATATTTACTCAATATCAATCTCCCCTATAAGCCAGTGAACTCTTCAGTACAGTGAAAATGTCTGGTGTATATTGCTATGTCCACAGTACCCACCACAGTTCCTAGGTCACAGTAGGTACCCCAAAAGATTTTTGTTTCTTTGATGAAGAAGTGAAGCTTCTCATTTGTATGTTTGCCTTGTTTTACTGGCTTTTCTCTTTAGTCCCGTAGAGATACTGCTGCATACGGATTTCCTTTCTAGTTTTAATATTTACACACTACACTGGACTGTCTCAAAGTCTTCCATCTTCCATCTCAATGTCTTACACCCAGGCTGACCTATGGCAACGTCACAAAGTGGCAAAGCTTTCTTTTTTCAGTGTCCTCTGCCCATTTTAATCATTTTCTTTCCCTTCAGGTAGCCAGTGCTCTCATCCTGGGAAGAGGTAATTGCATTTATAAAATGACCTTGAGTTCCTACTAAATTCTGGACTTACTTCATCAAGAGGCCCTCTTAGCAGCAGACAGTGCATAAATACAAAGTGGAATTGCTCACGTCATTGACAGGCATGGAAGAAAGGTAATTTTGGAGGGAGGTTCTCCACAACTTTAAAGTAATAATGCAGAGTCCCTCTTGCTCAGTCTCATTCCTTCTTTCGTTCCTTCATTCACTGCAATATTTTGAGTACCTACTACAGGAACAGTATATGCAGGAAGGAGTAGTGCAAAGATTAATAAGATTTGATCCCCATCTTTAAGTACAGCCTAACAGGAGAGATGGATACTTGAATAAACAATTACGATACATACCCAATTATTAATTCATTCAACAAACATTTATTGAGAGCTTACTCTGTCAGGCTGTTGGGGAAACAAGTACAAAAAGAAATATTCTTGCTCTCAAACATTTTAGAGTATAAAGGCAAACATACTTGCAAGCAATTACTGTTAAAATACATTGTTGAGGTCTCATAGAAGTGGGAAATAATAGCCTCGTATAATTCTTTCAGCAACTCAGCTAACAAAGACAATTTCCATCCTGAAGAATATTTTGCTGTTGGTCCCTTTAACAAATGGCAAGAAGATAGACCATTTTTTTTTCCAGAAGGAAACAGTACAATATAAGGGAAAATTATGATGAAGGAAGACAAAAGAACCTATAAAATACAAGGAAAGAAATGTCAAGAGGATAAAAGGTTAGAGTAAAAGCACACTTAAACTTTTAATAAGGTCAAATGGGAACCAATTAAAAACAATAATACTTTCAATTCAGTTCCACAGCTAAAGGGCTGATGGGACATTGCCAGGTCACTGGTTCAATTCCCTGCCTCTAGGCTTTACTTAATTTCAACTATTCTGGGTAGTGACTGTGATGTTCCCACCTATATCCGCTAGTTTCTGTACAACAGCTTTATTTTCACCAATTAAGCCACTTCATTTATTTTACCTTGGCAGAAGAAACCAACAGAACCAGCTTCCATTTGTAATTTATTGCTTCTTCTAGGGCTTCTCAGAGGCAGTATCTGGTACAGATTTCAGTAACATATGTGCAGTGAGACACAAACTGCCTAGAACATACCCCCTAATCTTTGCTATAAAGTTGTTATGAAGGACAGAGTGTGAGACCCGGAAACACAGGGCAGTAATTAACCTATTTTTGGTACCTTGAGGATGAGACACTTGGCAAGTGTTTGGATGTCTTTGTTTGTGTTAAGGGTCCAAATTATAAAATGTATGATATTTTTAAGGTTCCTCTCAGGGTTGATAGTCTATGTATCTAAATATTCTGATGTTTTATTTCACCTTACAAGAGAAAATCAAAATATCAATTGTAGCGGATACTGTGAAGCTCTGGCCAGATCCCACCTCAGGATGCACTGATCCATTCCTTAACTTGTCAACATCAAGGGGCTTTTGTGTTCAGATAAAACTGACTCCTTGTCACATTGCTTAAATGTTCAATTTATTAGATAATTTTCAGTAAAATTTTTAAGTTAATTTTCCTTAGATATTTCAAGCTTTATCATAAAAGTAATTAAATCTCCTTAAATGATTAAGAATAGACATAAAATTTAGCCTGGCTAATTCTTTTGAACATCTCAAACACCTTAATCAGTAAACAAACATACAGAAGTACAATGTTTTCAAAATGTATAACTACACTTAAGACGTAAGCTTGTTCTAGAGCATTAACAACATGTGCTTGACTTGTTTATTATTTCTACATATCCTTACATATTGCTAGTGTTACAGAAATACTAACTTTGACACCAGCCCAGAGTTATCCAAAATAAAGAACTTACACAGCTCAACACCCAAAAAACAAATAATCCAATTAAAAAATGGGCAGAAGACACGAATAGACATTTCTCCAAAGAAGACACCCAGATGGCTAACAGACACATGAAAAGATGCCCAACATCACTCATCATCAGGGAAATACAATTCAGACCTACAATGAGATATGACCTCACCCCTGTCAGAATGGCTAAAATCAATAACACAGGAAACAACAGGTGTTGGTGAGGGTGTGGAGAAAGGGGAACCCTCTTACACTGTTGGTGGAAATGCAAACTGGTGCAGCCACTGTGGAAAACAGTATGGAGGTTCCTCAAAAGGTTAAAAATAAAACTACCCTATTATCAAGCAACAGTGTGTTTAATGAGGTATTAACCGTTATTAATTCTTCCGATCAAAACTTCCAAAACTCAAAGATAAAAAGTTACAGCAACTTTAGTCCTGAATTTACCAAAATCAACCACTAATTCTTCACCTAATTAACAACCTTAACTTTAATAAGGTGTGTTCCAAAAGCAGTGCAATCTATTAAGCAAATACAGTATGACTCATATATTAATTGGTCCATCCTTCAGCCAGCATTTACTCAGCATCTACCATGTGTCAGGTATTTTTTGAAGGTATTAGCAGCATTGCAATAAACAGAATAACAAATTCTCTGTTTCCATGAGACTCACATTCCAAGTGAAGATGGAAGATACAGTCATTCCATCCCAAAATAAATATTCTATATTATATATCACATAGTGGTAAGTGCAAAGATATAAAAGGGTAAGGAGGGTAAGGAGGCAGAGAATAATGAGGAAGGTGCTACTTAAGTGGGGAAGTCAGAGAGAACCTCTCAGATGAGTTAGCATTTTTTAAATCCCTGATTAACTTCATCTTCTCACATTTTGAGTAATAAAAGAGATTAGGTCTAACAATATACATCCTTAATTGTATAAAGTCTTCTCCAAGATTGCTGTGCCCAAATATTTAAATAGAAGAATATAATTACTGATTATGGATTAATCCCAATCTATAGTCTATCTCCTGTCTTTGAGCACGCACTTCAACCGCAATTCGTTCCATAATGTGAAGTGCCCCTTGTTTGCCAGTGAAACAGGGAAGCCAGCCTGGGGCAACTAGTATGCTAGCCTGAGCTACATTAGGGCAATTTATGGGAAGTAATTTATTCCAGACTCACTTATTAGTTTACAAATACCATTCTCTTCTGAGTTCTTTGTCTGTTCCATATGCTAATGGTTAGTGGTACTCTTCTTTAATTAGAATATGGCCGTGACATCTCTTTTTCTGCCCCACCCCATCTTTTTTTTATTTTTACTGCAAATATCCTACAAATCACTAAAAGTCTCTTTTCCCCAAAAGAAAGAATACACATGACAGAAGGGCTCCCATATTTCATTTGATAGTTGATTCTGTGATACACTGCCCAGATTCACCTTCAAGACTGAAAGATCTATTTTCCCAGCTGCTGGAGGAGCGGCCAGCAGACAGTCCTCGGCTAAGCCCTCTTTCAGAAGTGCCTTGGTTGAAGAGAGCTGCCTTGCCCAAAGTTATGCCCCTTCCCTGGACATCCTTCTTCCAATGATTGGTCAGCATAGGAGTATAAAGGACCAGTCCCCCTCACCTCAACTCAGGACAATGCTGCAAGAGCTCCCCATGGGTCAGCTGTGGCCACCACCTTTTCCTTCTGCCCAATCTTGTTTTTTTTTTTTTTCCCTTCCACAGGCATTTTTTTCAGAGCACTCTCTAATAAGCTATCACATTCCAGGGAGAATGGCATGAATTTAGTGGCTTCCATTAAGGACCTAAGGGATGCAAGGGTGTTGATCTCCATCATATCTCCATTTAATTCACTGGTTACTCACCAGAAAAAAACCAGATGGATTCTGAAGAATAACAATAGATGACCACAAACTCAACTAAGCAGCAGTAGCCCAAATGCAGCTGTCTGCCAAATGTAGCATCTTTGCCAGTACATATTACTATGACCTCAGGCACATGGTGTATGACCAGTGATTTGTCAAACCCATTATTTTCTAACCACAATTTTGAGAAAATCAGAAAGAGCTCACATTCACTTGGAATGGAAAAGAGTATATATTTCCAGTCTTTCCCAAGGGCTGTGTTATCTCTTCTTCCTGGTCATAAAATATTTTTAAGAGATCTTGACTGACTAGGAATACCATAGAAAATCTCATTGGTGAACTGTATCTAAGATATCATGCACATTGGACCAGATGAAAAAGAAGTGGTCACTCTACTGTGGGCCTTAAGTAAAGTAAAATACATGCAGACCAGAGGGTGGGAGATACACCCTTGAAAATTCAGGCCCTGCCGCATCAGTAACATTTTTAGGAGTCTCATGGCCTTGGGCACTTGGGGACATCCCCTCCAAAGAAAGGAAAGATTATCACAACATTTACATCCTATCACAAAGAAGGAAGAACTTTACCTAGTGGATGTTTCCATGTCTGGAGACAGCATATTCCATAGCCAGGAATATGGTACCAAATCATATGCCAGGCAGCGTAGTCCATTTCCAGCTTTAAGTAAAAACCAAAGCAGGAAAATAATGTATAGCACGGCGGTGCAAGTATCCCTATCACTTAAGTAGCATAACCCACCAGAATGGAATAGCATTGGAGGTATCTGTGGTGCGATAAGATGCTGCATGGTGTTTACAGCAAGCCCAAATGGAAGAATCACAGCACAGATGTCTAGGGGTTTGGAGTAAGGTCATACCATCCACAACAGGCATTAACACAACTTTTGAAAAGTAGGTCCTCGTATACTATTGGGCTCAGATATAAATGTAGGGCCTGATCATGGACACCCAATAACAATGAAGCCTGAACTTCTCATTATGAGCTGGGTACCATGAGACAACAAAGTCATGAGGTCAGGTAAGTCCAGGACCAATACGTCATGCAATAGAAGTGATACACCCAAGATCAAGCATTAATAGGACCAAGAGACATAAAAAAGCAACACAATCGGGTAGCTTAGATCCTGAAGTAATCTGTTGTTGCTGTAGCACTTGACCATTAACTCATACCTACCACCATATAGAGGGATCTCTCATATGGTCAATGTACCAGACCACAACAGGTACTTGTTCTGAGTTTGGATATGGTTTTTTCTCAGAAAAGAACAAAATCCAAGTTTGGTTACAAATGGATTTTCTTGATATGTGGGTGAAGAAAGCTGCAAATGGATGAGGGCCATATTGTATCCTGACTTAGAGATGGCTCTTAACAACAGTGGCAAGGGGAAATGCCCCCAGTAGGCACAGCTTAAGACAGTGTAGCTCTTTGTGAGGTTATAATGTGCATGGACTTATGCGCAGTGGCAAATGACTTGACCAGAGGTCAGTGGTCAAGAAGGATAAAAATTGGAGGGGCGGGAAAAGGTCTGGGATAAAGGGATTTCAATGAACCTATGGGACAGACATGAACTATGAAAATCTTTGTATCAAATGTTAACACCTTTAACACTTTCAAGAGAGCACCCGTTACAGAAAAGGCACTAAATAATCAGGCAGACAATCTAACTTAATCAGCTGACATCAGTCAGTCTCTATCATCAACTTACCCAGGGCTACCACAATGGGCACACAAATGAAATAGTTATAGTGGCAGGGACAGAAGCTATTCGTGGGCTCAACAGCATTGCTTCTACCTACCAAGGCTAATCAAGCTACTGATCTGATTGAATGTTCAATCTGCTAGAGAAACCAACACTAATTCCCCCAGAATGGCACCATCTCTATAGGAGACCAAACAGCCATTTGGTGGCCAGTTGAATATATTGGACCTTTCAGCTTGAAAGAGGCTATATGCATGTTGACAGGAACAGACATGTGTTCTGGGTTTAGATTTGACTTTTCTGCTCATAGCATTTCAGTCAGGACCACTGTCTGAGGATTTACAGTGTTTGATTTACCAGTTTCATCCTAAATAATATACCATCAGACCAAGGGGTCCATGTCAAAGAAAGGAGGTACGGGAATAGGCACCTAGAACCTGACCATGAGATCACCAGTCATGTCAACTACCAAACCAACTGAAACCCACTAGCCCAAAGGAATAATGGAGTGACCTGCTGAAAGCACAGCTGAAGCACCAGCTTGAAGGTCATCCTGTCAATATGGTGCTCCATCCTCCAAAATGCAATGTACACTCTAACTCAATCATCTTAATGTGGTGCTATGTCCCAGGTGGTGGAATACATGGTGCCAGGAACTGATACATGGAAACAAGAGTGGCCCCCCCTTATTGCCTCTCCCAGTGACCCACTTGGGTAATTTGTGCTTCCCATTTCTGTAACTCTAGGAACTGCGTGACTTGATGTCCCATTTTTCAAAGGGGGAGTGCTTCCAACAGGGAGCAGAAAGATTCTAGTTGTACCATAAGCTTTGGCTGGCACCTGGTCATTTCAGCTCTTTAAGCCAAGTGACAAGACTGTAATAGAAAAAGGAGTCACCATCTTGGCAGTAGTAATTAACCCTGATTGTTGGGAGAAAGTATGGCTTCTTGTATACAATGGGGACAGAAAGAAATATGTCTGACACCCATGTGATCCACTTGCCCAAGCTTGATCGCAAATGGACTAATGCAACTAAGGCTTAAAGAAGGCAAGGCGACCAGAGGCTCAGGATTGTCAGAATCACAACAAGAGGAAAGCTACCAGAAGGTGAGGGAAATTTAGAGTGGATAATGGAGAAGAGAGATGGTGAGTATTACCTGAGACCTTAAAACTATCATCAGGGGTGCTAGTTTATCCTACCAACCTCATTCTTATAAGAATCCTCCAAGAAAAGAAACCCAATGGAATCCTGGAAGACTGATTCTTAGTATGTATATGAAGAAGTGGATCCAAGAGGTACAAGCAGTCCACTGATATGCTGCCAAGATGCCCCTTTTAGGAATGAAGATGTTATTCTACCAGCTTCTGGAACTGCTGACAGCTGCCAGCTGCCTTTGTAAAGCGCCTTGGCTGAAGAGAGCAGCCTTGCTCAAGGTCATGGCTCCTCCCTGAGTGCAGCACATAAAGACTGATCGTGGGGGTTATAAAGTCCTGTCTCCTTTGCCCTAACTCATGACAATCCCCAAAGCCCTGCTCAGTCTCAGATATTCCTCTGGATCACCTATGACCTTCATTAGGCAGCATCCCAGGCCAAGTTTCCCCTGTGCCCAATTCTGCTTCCTTCTCTTCCATTCCATAGGTGTTGCTTCCAAGAGAATTCCCTAATGAGTTTTCTGCCCACTAATCATGTCATTCCAAAAAACCCAATGTATGAAACCAATGATGTGGTCCTATCAAGTAAACTCATGCTGTGGACCAGAAATGAAGAGACTCCGGTTCTAGTCAGATGTTTGGTTCTAATGTGTTGACTGATCTCAATTGAGTCAATAAACCATATCACCTTTATTTTCCTCATCATTTTCACTAAGAAGAAAAAGAAAATGCTGTGGTCCATAGTCCTAGACTAAGAACCAGAATTTAAGTCCCTGAGTGGCTATTAATTGATTTTGCGACCTTGGGAGTATCACTCCAAACCTCTGGGCCCATCTCTAAAATGAGAGGTAGACTAAATGACCTTTATTTAGTGTCCTTTATAGCTCTAATAGCCTGCAAATCTAAGTATATAAATCCCACATCATTATTTCTATAACATAGCATTTAAGATGGCCTTTTCAATTTTATCAATAACTTTGTTGCCAAGAGAAAAAATTTTCTCAGTCCTTATGAAAAAAGCGTTTAAGGTCCTTGCCAAAAAAGAATTTTTTTTTAAATCCTATTATTTCGGAGGTTAAGATGGCGGAGGAGTAGGGGACACCTTTTTCAGCCGGTCCCCTGAGTTGAGCTGGATAGGTACCAGACCAGCAGGAATATCCACGGAATCAGCCTGAGACGCAGGAAGATACATCTGGATCTCTACAAATGAACATCACCAGCGCTGAGTATCGAGGTACGAAGCGGGGAGCCGTGAAACCGCACACAGATATCGGAAGCTAAACAGAAGGGGGAGGGAACTGCCGTGTCAGGGCGCCGGGAAGCGGTAGCCACCTGCAAGGGGGAGCGGACAGACCGCGGACCCGCACGCTTGAGACAGCAGGCTGAGAAGGGAGCTCCGGGAGCGCACGCGGGACGGCTGGCGGTTGGCGGGCCACCTGCACGGGGGAGCAGGCGGACTCGCGGACGGCACCCGCGAGACAACAGACTTAGAACGCGAGCTCCAGGAGCGCGCGCGCAGGGCGGCTGGCGGGCCACCTGCACCGGGGAGCGGGCGGACCGCGGACCCGCACTCTGGAAACGGCAGACTGAGTCCGTGAGCCGGGAGCGTGCACCACCAAGCATCTCACGGAGCTCCGGAGCTCCGGTGTGCTCACTGGATCGAGGCTGAGACCGGGAGCTCCGGGAGCGTCCGCGGGGCGGCTGGCGGCTGGAGGGCCACCTGCACGGGGGAGCAGGCGGACTCGCGGTCAGCACCCGTGAGACACCAGACTGAGACGGGGAGCTCCGGGAGCCCGCGCGGGGCGGCTGGCGGCTGGCGGCTGGCGGGGTTGGAAACACAAAGGACAGAGACGTGCCGGCCCTGGAAGTGAGGGCTGGGACGCCGGGTGTGGGGCGCACAGCCCGGGATGCTGCAGGGTTGAGCAGCACCAACAGAAACAGAGTTAAAGTGGCCAGAACATCAGTGGAGAACGATCCGCGATCCCTCTGTTCTGAGACAGAGGCTGAATTTCAGCCGCTGCTGCTCTCTCAGAAGAGGCATAGCAAACCGCCAGGGAAAGCCGCCAGAGAACAAAAGCCCGGAAATACCGGCTCACAGGGTGCCCATCCCCATCCCCCCTCGCAAGGGACACAGAGACTCTACCCAAACAGGGTTTTCTGAGTACCGGCAGGCAGGCCCCTCCCCCAGAAGGCAGGCTGAAAAATCAAGAAGCCCACAACCCGGAGCGCCTGAGTGGCGCAGTCACCAAGCACCTGTCTTCGGATTAGGGTGTGATCACAACGCTCCGTAAGGAGTCCTTCATCGGGCTTCTCCACCGGGAACCTGCTTCTTCCTCTCCCACTCCTCTGCTTGGGTTCCCTTTCTTGCTGACTGTCTCTCTCTCTCTCAAATAAATAAATAAACTCTTTAAGGAAGAAGCCCACATCCCTAAGATCTCTATAAAACAAGGGCGCACGGCCTGGGTCCCAGTCAACACTTGGGCTCTGGACAACCCTGCAATCTCTCTTCATCAGAATGACGAGAAGGAGAAGTCCCCCCCAGCAAAGAAAAGATAATGAGTCTGTGGCCTCTGCCACAGAATTGGCCTCGGCCACAGAATTAATACATATGGATGTATCCCAATTATCAGAAATGGAATTCAGAGCAACAATGGTCAAGATGATGAGTAAACTTGAAAAAAGCATCAGAGAAAGCGTTGCTGAGAATATAGAATCCCTAAGGGCAGAAATGAGAGCGAATCTGACAGAAATTAAAAACTCAGTGGGCCAAATACAGTCAAAACTAGAGGCTCTGACGGCCAGGGTCACCGAGGCAGAGGAACGCGTTAGCGAATTGGAGGATGGGTTAGTAGAAGAAAAAACGAAAATAGAAGCTGGTCTTAAAAAAATCCACGCCCACGAATGTAGATTACGGGAGATTACTGACTCTATGAAACGATCCAATGTCAGAATCATCGGCATCCCTGAAGGGGTGGAGAAAAACAGAGGTCTAGAAGAGATATTTGAACAAATTGTAGCTGAAAACTTCCCTAATCTAGCAAGGGAAACAAGCATTCGTGTCCAAGAGGCAGAGAGGACCCCATCCAAGCTCAACCAGGACAAACCTACGCCACGGCATGTCATAGTGCAATTCGCAAATATTAGATCCAAGGATACAGTATTGAAAGCGGCCAGGGCAAAGAAATTTCTCACGTACCAAGGCAAAGGTATCAGGATTACGTCAGACCTGTCTACAGAGACCTGGAATGAGAGAAAGGCTTGGGGGGGCATTTTTAAAGCTCTTTCAGAGAAAAACATGCAGCCAAGGATCCTTTATCCAGCAAAGCTGTCATTCAGAATTGATGGAGAAATAAAGACGTTCCAAAATCGCCAATCATTAACCAATTTCGTAACCACGAAACCAGCCCTACAGGAGATATTAAGGGGGGCTCTATAAAGGTAAAAAGGCCCCAAGAGTGATACAGAGCAGCAAGTCACAACCGATACAAAGACTTTAAAGAGAAATGGCATCATTAAAATCATATCTGTCAATAATCTCTATCAATCTAAATGGCTTAAACTCTCCCATAAAACGCCACAGGGTTGCAGATTGGATAAAAAGACATGACCCATCCATTTGCTGTCTACAAGAGACTCATTTTGAACCCAAAGATGCATTCAGACTTAGAGTAAGGGGATGGAGTACCATCTTCCACGCAAATGGACCTCAAAAGAAAGCTGGAGTAGCAATTCTCATATCAGATAGACTGGATTTTAAACTAGAGGCCATAGAGAGAGATACAGAAGGGCACTATATTATTCTTAAAGGAAGTATTCAACAAGTGGATATGACAATTATTAATATATATGCCCCCAACAGGGGAGCAGCAAGATACACAAGCCAACTCTTAACCAAAATAAAGAGACATATAGATAAGAACACAGTAATAGTAGGGGACCTCAACACCCCACTATCAGAAATAGACAGAACACCCTGGCAAAAACTAAGCAAAGAATCAAAGGCTTTGAATGCCATACTCGACGAGTTGGACCTCATAGATATATATAGAACACTACACCCCAGAACCAAAGAATACTCATTCTATTCAAATGCCCATGGAACATTCTCAAGAATAGATCATGCTCTGGGACACAAAACAGGTCTCAGCCAATACCAAAAGATTGAAATTATCCCCTGCATATTCTCAGACCACAACGCTCTGAAATTGGAACTCAACCACAAGGAAAAACCTGGAAGAAACTCAAACACTTGGAGGCTAAGAACCATCCTGCTCAAGAATGACTCGATAAACCAGGAAATCAAAAAACAAATTAAACAATTTATGGAGACCAACGAGAATGAATACACAACGGTCCAAAACCTATGGGATACTGCAAAGGCAGTCCTAAGGGGGAAATACATAGCCATCCAAGCCTCACTCAAAAGAATAGAAAAATCTAAAATGCAGTTTCTATATTCTCACCTCAAGAAACTGGAACAGCAACAGAGGGACAGGCCTAACCCACTGACAAGGAAGGAGTTGACCAAGATTAGAGCAGAAATCAATGAATTAGAGACCAGAACCACAGTAGAGCAGATCAACAGGACTAGAAGCTGGTTCTTTGAGAGAATCCATAAAATTGATAGACCACTGGCAAAACTTGTCCAAAAACAAAGAGAAAGGACTGAGATTATTAAAATTATGACTGAAAAGGGAGAGGTCACGACCAGCACCATTGAAATTGCAAGGATTATTAGAAACTTTTATCAACAGCTATATGCCAAAAAACTAAACAATCTGGAAGAGATGGAGGCCTTCCTGGAAACCTATAAACTACCAAGACTGAAACAGGAAGAAATAGATTTCTTAAATAGGCCAATTAACTATGAAGAAATTGAGTCAGTGATAAACAACCTTCCAAATAATAAAACTCCAGGCCCAGACGGTTTTCCTGGGGAATTCTACCAAACATTCAAAGAAGAAATAATACCTATTCTCCTAAAGCTATTTCAAAAAATAGAAACAGAAGGAAAGCTACCAAACTCATTCTATGAGGCTAATATTACCTTGATCCCCAAACCAGGCAAAGACCCCCTCAAAAAGGAGAATTACAGACCGATTTCTCTAATGAATATGGATGCCAAAATCCTCAACAAGATCCTTGCTAATAGAATCCAACAGTACATTAAAAGGATTATCCATCATGACCAAGTGGGATTCATACCTGGGATGCAAGCATGGTTCAACACTCGCAAATCAATCAATGTGATACATCATATCAACAAGAAAAGACTCAAGAACCATATGATCCTCTCAATTGATGCAGAAAAAGCATTTGACAAAATACAGCATCCTTTCCTGATTAAAACCCTTCAGAGTGTAGGAATAGAGGGTACATTTCTCAATCTCATAAAAGCCATCTATGAAAAGCCTACTGCAAGCATTATTCTCAATGGGGAAAAGCTGGAAGCCTTTCCCTTAAGATCAGGAACACGACAAGGATGCCCACTCTCGCCACTATTATTCAACATAGTACTAGAAGTCCTTGCAACAGCAATCAGAAGACAAAAAGGGATCAAAGGTATCCAAATCGGCAAAGAAGAAGTCAAACTGTCTCTCTTTGCAGATGACATGATACTCTATATGGAAAACCCAAAGGAATCCACTCCCAAACTATTAGAAGTTATAGAACAATTCAGTAAGGTGGCAGGATACAAAATCAATGCCCAGAAATCAGTTGCATTTCTATACACGAATAACGAGACTGAAGAAAGAGAAATTAGGGAATCCATCCCATTTACAATAACACCAAAAACCATACGTTACCTTGGAATTAACTTAACCAGAGACGTAAAGGACCTATATGCTAGAAACTATAGATCACTTTTGAAAGATATTGAGGAAGACATAAAAAGATGGAAAAATATTCCATGCTCATGGATTGGAAGAATTAACATAGTTAAAATGTCCATACTACCCAGAGCAATCTACACTTTCAATGCTATCCCGATCAAAATACCGAGGACATTTTTCAAAGAACTGGAACAAATAGTCCTTAAATTTGTATGGAACCAGAAAAGGCCCCGAATCTCCAAGGAACTGTTGAAAAGGAAAAACAAAGCTGGGGGCATCACAATGCCGGATTTCGAGCTGTACTACAAAGCTGTGATCACAAAGACAGCATGGTACTGGCACAAAAACAGACACATCGACCAATGGAACAGAATAGAGAACCCAGAAATGGACCCTCGGCTCTTTGGGCAACTAATCTTTGATAAAGCAGGAAAAAACATCCGGTGGAAAAAAGACAGTCTCTTCAATAAATGGTGCTGGGAAAATTGGACAGCTACATGCAAAAGAATGAAACTTGACCACTCTCTCACACCATACACAAAAATAAACTCCAAATGGATGAAAGACCTCAATGTGAGACAGGAATCCATCAAAATTCTAGAGGAGAACATAGGCAACAACTTCTATGACATCGGCCAGAGCAACCTTTTTCACGACACATCTCCAAAGGCAAGAGAAATAAAAGATAAAATGAACTTATGGGACTTTATCAGGATAAAGAGCTTCTGCACAGCCAAGGAAACAGTCAAAAAAACTAAGAGACAGCCCACGGAATGGGAGAATATATTTGCAAAGGACACCACAGATAAAGGACTGGTATCCAAGATCTACAAAGAACTTCTCAAACTCAATACACGAGAAACAAATAAACAAATCATAAAATGGGCAGAAGATATGAACAGACACTTTTCCAATGAAGACATACAAATGGCTAACAGACACATGAAAAAATGTTCAAAATCATTAGCCATCAGGGAAATTCAAATCAAAACCACACTGAGATACCACCTTACGCCAGTTAGAATGGCAAAGATAGACAAGGCAAGAAACAACAATTGTTGGAGAGGATGTGGAGAAAGGGGATCCCTCCTACATTGTTGGTGGGAATGCAAGTTGGTACAGCCACTCTGGAAAACAGTGTGGAGGTCCCTTAAAAAGTTAAAAATTGAACTACCCTATGACCCAGCCATTGCACTACTGGGTGTTTACCCCAAAGATACAGACGTAGTAAAGAGAAGGGCCATATGCACCCCAATGTTCATAGCTGCATTGTCCACAATAGCCAAATCATGGAAGGAGCCGAGATGCCCTTCAACAGATGACTGGATTAAGAAGCTGTGGTCCATATATACAATGGAATATTACTCAGCTATCAGAAAGAACGAATTCTCAACATTTGCTGCAACATGGACGGCACTGGAGGAGATAATGCTAAGTGAAATAAGTCAAGCAGAGAAAGACAATTATCATATGATTTCTCTCATCTATGGAACATAAGAACTAGGAGGATCGGTAGGGGAAGAAAGGGATAAAGAAAAGGGGGGTAATCAGAGGGGGGAATGAAACATGAGAGACTATGGACTGTGAGAGGCAAACTGAGGACTTCAGAGGGGAGGGGGTGGGGGAATGGGATAGACTGGTGATGGGTAGTAAGGAGGGCACGTATTGCATGGTGCACTGGGTGTTATACGCAACTAATGAAGCATCAAAACTTTACATCGGAATCTGGGGATGTACTGTATGGTGATTAACACAATATAATAAAATAAAATTAAAAAATAAAAAAATAAAAAAAAAATAAATCCTATTATTTCACTTTCTTATCCCTTTGTTCCTCCCTTACTGACCTTTTCTGAAATCCTTTTTGGCATGTACATTTCCCCCCACTCCTAGCAGACTTTGAACAAATAATAGGGGTGTAAAATGAGCATTCAGTGTTGGCATACAAGCATCATAAAGCTTAGTTTCAAACACTTCCTGTCCTCTTCCCTTTTCCCTGTGTTTACAGCCTCTGTTGCATTATACAGACTCTCTAGCTTGTTTTTTAGTCAATATTTATAGCATGTTTACTACCAAAGCTCCTCAGAAGCATTTTCAAGTCTTACCAAATGTTTTTCCTTCCCTACTACCTATCCGCTCCTTCACGTTCAGTTTGAACCCCTTTCTGGTCATTATCATAGGCATTGCCTAAAACTACCCCTTTTCTTTTGCTATCCCTGCCGTCCACAAACTAGCCCCACACATTTCCACGAAGAAGGAAAGAGATATCAACATATTGCAACAGGAGCAATTAGAAATGGGGTTGGTGACTGGCTGTGCCATTCTGAACATCTGAGGAGGAGCCAAAAATAGAAATGAGCTGAGTCTGTTCGGGGCTTGGTGCTGCCAGAGGAGTTTCCTCAGTTAGTTTTCAAGGCTATATTTTCTGAGTCATCTTTCACAGCTCACAGGCCAAAACTCATAACTCATACGCTATGCTCTCCATCAAGACACAGTTAATGTCAGAGAGTGGTTACTCTCTAAAGGAAGATCTTTACTCATGTCCTGACTGACAGCCCACAGAGTCCACGAAATGAAGGTCACAGTGTTCACCCGTATCAAAGCTGCAGTGAAAATCTTTTTAAATCATACAATAAAAGTATATCTCCTCTTCTCATTCTCATCTCTCTCAACCAGCAATGTACTTTTGAAAGAACCATGTTAAACATAAATATGTATTAGCCTGGTTTGCAGACTCTAAGCTATGTGAACCAGAGACTTCATAGCAGAGTAGGGAAAGTGAGAAGAAATGGGGCTCCTACGTTAATGTCTCCCAGATGCTCCTTATTGTTTGTTAACTTCTCAAAGTTCTTTTATTCCTTATTGTTCAACGAATATCAACAATAGTCTTTGGTTTATTTTTTTTTCAAATCCTGCCATTAAATTGTGCTGAATTAGTAAGAGGATAAAGCCCAACCCTGATAAACTAAAATGCCCCTAATTCTGTGCATTCTTCTTTCTATGAACCTTCTTAAATTCCAAAGTTGTCCATGTTACCCTATTCTCAATTCCTGGTTTAAATAGTACTAAGATAAAAGCATTTGCCGCTCCTCATCCCATAAGGTCAATGAACAAACTCAGAATTATTTTCTTTCTTTCTTTGCTTATTGACACAGATCAAATCACAACCTATTCTACCTACCCTGCTGTTGGACAGAGCTCAGAACACTGACATGAAGTCAGGGAGGTAACACTAATGCCACACTATGTGCGAGCAAGGAAAGAAGAATGCTGGCTATGAGATTTCTTGAGGGGGAGGGAACGTTTACCTGTGTGCCTCAAAGCCCGTTGGTTCTTCAAATGCTGCTCCCCCAGCCTGTTAACTTGCACAGTAAGAAACAGAAGGTTGGAGATGCTGTGTCTCATCATCAAAACTCTCAGTTCAAAATGGGAACAGCAGCGCCACCAAGAGACGCTGTGAGCAGTAACTAATAAAAACCAGTATAAAATGCCTTGCACATGGAGGATGCTGGGTTAATCACCAACACCCTAAAGTTTAAAATATATTGGCTGCAATGTTGATTTAAGTGACAGGAGAGGTGTTGCATTACAACCATCTCTTTGAAATTCACACTCGACTTCTTCCGTGTTTTTTGGCCACAGCATGCAATATTAGGTGCTAGAAAAGTTTACATTTGTTACTTATTGAAAAATTTGGTCTCTTAGTCATATTGAAAATATAATGTCTGCAAGTACAAAGATGATGGATGGACTCGTAAGTTCCTTAACTCAACCAGCGTAACATGTTCTCAGCTCTGCAAGGGCAACTGACAGCAATTCCTTCAATTATGGAGAAGAAACTGTGGTCATGGGAACAGCATCATGGGTGCCCCTAATGATGCTGACGCCCCCTTCACTCAACCATCTACCCTAACTGTGGAAATGCACTATGCTATCAGTCAGGGGAGAACTGTGTTTTAACAGGAAATTGACAGCAGTACACTATATCTCAGAAAGTTGAGAGCTCTCATTTCCAAGCACCGTGTGTCCCTTAGAAATTGCACAGGGTGCTACTTCTGGTATTTTATGGCTTCGCGTGCCTTACCCAACAATGATATAGCACTTTTTAGTTCATAGACAAGAGTTTTCTTTTAAGAATTTGTCAACTACCCAGCATTCTATAACACCCATAATAGCAATTGATGGGATTTGTATATTTGTATAATGCTTCAGAGCTTTCAAATTGTCTATAAATATATTCTACTTGATTAAATTCATTCAATAATTTTTAAGATCTGAAAATGAGCCAGGAAAATAACCTTCACACATAATCATACAATGACAACAACAAGGCAAAACTAGGGATTATTACCTTGATCCAGCAAATGAAGGAAAGTAAGGCTGGGATGTAAAGTAGTATCCCAAGGTTACAAGAAGACAGATTAGAGAAAAGTTTGGCAAACAACAGACAGAAAGCTTTGTCAAGATGGTAAAGGTCAGTTACTTGATAACTCAATTAGCAACAGAAAGAATATATAAACGAAAAATCTAGAGTCTCTGAAAACTCAGAAGCCTCAATGCAGTTAACTGCTTCCAATTTAATATCTGAAATAAAACCTATAAATTTCACTTCTTTTCATGTTTCCTCTCTTTTTCTGTTGAAAATATGAAGGAGTAAAGTAATTACCAAGTCTGATAACCAACAGGGATTCTTTACCTTTTGTGTCTGTGTGTATGTGTGTGTGTGTGTATGTGTGTGTATTACTGCTCCTTTGGCTAACCAGTGAAATCTGTGGATCACTTCTCAGACTAATGTTGTTAATGTACAAAAGAAAATACCTAGGTTTGCAAAAGACAATAATTAAAATGAAAGACAATTATAAAATATCAAAAGAAAAATTGTGATTTAATGATATTACGTGCTTCTATATTAACATATTTAATAACAAACTCTGACGGCAGGTCTAAGAGCTACTCTAATTTAAAAATAGGGACAAAGAATAAATGGCATTTCCAGAGATCTGCAACAACTCCAGTGTGATATGAAAATATCTGTAATTTCTATTGGTGATAAGGTCACAGATATTCTTAATATACTACTGTGGTTTGCGCCCACATATATAATTGAAGGAACTGTTAAATTTTAGTCAGTGATTAATAATTAAAAAGATGGAATTTTTACAGACCGCTTGAATTCTATCCAAGGGCTTCTTGTGGGTCCATGGATCCTATATTTAAAACTCCTGCGGTGGGAGGAAGGAAAGAATAAGAGCATTAAGAATGCACATGAAGTATTCACAGTGGCCGGAATTTGCACTAGGTTTCATCAGCACAGATAAGAACACTGTTTTCTGCTTCTCTTACAGTTCCCCACAGACACTGCAACAACTTAGATAAATGGTCAGTCTCCAAGAGCACCTGTTAACAGATTCAGTGGATGGTCAGACCTCTTGGCTGAGACCCACTGTAGGGTCTCCCTTCCTGGGCTGACTTGCGTTCCTCCTGCTGGAGATAGGTGGACCCTCTTTGACAAAATGGGCAGAGAGCCTTAGTGAGCCATGAGAGGAAGAATGAAACCCTCCCTTATCTCCAGTGGCAGGTGGGAAAATTACACCAGCAAAATGGGAATAAAACAAATTAAAAACGTATCAGAGAGAATGTTTCACTTAATATAGTTTCTGCTTGACAAATTGTTTCTTCTCCTAGTGGAACACTTTATTTTATATGACACTAAATGACAAGAATAAATCAAAAGCATTGTTTAGTTGGGGTAAGGAGAGAAATAAACGTGAATGAATTTAAACTGTAAGTCAAAATGGTACAGATACCTCTGATGAATGACAGCAGCTTACTCTCAATGGTTTCATTATGCAAATTATGTTATTTGTTTTCCAGCTTTACTCAAAACAAACGATGAGGACAGAATATAAGCAAATTGTATTCTTATCAAGTCTCATCAATGTGACTTAAAATATTACAAAATTTACCATATGCTGGCCTTTTTTATATTACCCACTGATCATTTAATTTCAAATGTTGACGTGACACCGTAATATCATCACCAAAATTTTTTTCATAATAAATATTCTGTGCATAGGAAAGGATCATGGGGAATTAGAGCTTACAGTAAGAAGAACAAAATGAATGTGATTTTTCTAGTCTTTCTACCATATAAATAAGCTATTTCTTGTTTTATACCAGTAAGTTTATATTTCCTACCACGCCTCCATAGTGACAGTGAAAAGCCAAGTATTCCTGAGTTAAGGAAACAGCAAAAGGAAACGAATTAAAATAAATTGTTCTCTGGAGCCAGATTTCCTTGCCTTTTCCAGTTTAGAAGTCCACATTCCCCACTCATCCTTTTCCTTCTGAGACTGCCCACCAAATCTAGATTTTGTTTCCTCTCCCCTCTGCTTAAGACTCTTCTCAATTTAAATGCCATGATCTGTTCCTCCTGTGTCTCCCCTGCTTCTATTCATAGCTTAATCCTAGAGTAATCACATGGAAAGCAGCATGAAATAAGGACAAATTTAAAATAATGAAAAATCTGATCTTATAATAAGTAAGCATCAAAAGGATATGAAAAATACATGAGAGAACTATTTCAAATTCAGCAAAATCTATCATTAATTTTTTTTCCCCTCTAAGGATCAGGGAATGACTGGGGCTTTAGCAGTAGAAGAGCTCAGATTTCTACTATTTAAGAGTCATTTTACTAGTAAAATATTCCTTTCCCATTGAACTCCATACACTGACCCACCAAAGAAAGTATCTTCTTACACCAGATTTCTTAGAAATCTGAGCAATGTTACCGTTAGCACAGAAGATAAAAATAGACTAGGAGAATAAGGCTTCAGGACTAACATCAGCTATGAACACTAAAAGGCATTCATACCATCTTCTGTTTACTATTCCATTCAAATCAATGAATACTTATTGAGCATTTGCTATGTGAAAAGTTTCTGAGGAATATGAAATCATTAGCAATGGCTGCTACAAAGTGCACCGATCGAAGACCAAAAAAAAAAAAAAAAAAAAAAGGAGTGGTGGTATTTATCCTATGAACCAAGGGGAGATTCTCGAACTAGAAATTCTATGACCCAGCTTCACTTTTCTAAGATTATTATTACAGGATAAACTGGAAGAAAAGAGATATTACAGAACAACCTAAGAGAGTTCTTTCTTTTTGTTTCATATTAATGCTTGACTAATTCTGATAACATTTGCTAAGACAAATGGTTTGGTTGTGTATATGTTTTGGTTTTTTTTAATGTTAAACTTAAAAGTCACATCTTAAAAATACCCTTATATGTTAAAATTCAAAAGGCTTCCTAATAAGAGAAAACCAAATTATTCAAAATACTGAAATAAAACCTGATGAACCAATTTGAATATGATTATCCAAGCAAAATATTACAATATAACTTCAGACCCCAACAAATATGAAACATTACGGCAATATGTCTACTTTTTTAATCACTAAATTATTTTGGAGGATTTATAGAGAATGAAAGACCATTCTCATTCCAAAAGGGAAAAATTTACTTGACATATTCAAGAAGATTTTCAAGCCATTTGGATTAAATCATTAATTATAGGCTTCTAGTTCAATAGGGCAGTTGAGCCCTGTTCAAAGGAGAGATTCATCTGTTCTCCCTACCCAAACACCATTAAAGTAAAAGGGAACAGATATAAACATATGAATACAAAGGACATGGATCTGAAATCACAGGAGATGAAAAATGCTGACATAATTTTGGAAGATGAAGTGTGAAGGGGTAAGTGGTGATTAAATTAGCAGAGATGAAAAAACTGAAATCTTGGCGGCTTTGCAGGGAAGGGTAGGTTGTCAAAAGGGAGCAAAGTCTCTCATGGTTCAGAACACCTGAGCAGTTCAAGAACTGGAGCCACCAAGGAACTGTAATTCTCAAGACAGGGGTATGGGCTGGTACTGATAACAGAGTACTGGTCAAAAATCAGGATATGCACAAAAATCAGTTACACACCTGTATCTTCTTCCCAAACCCAGAGTGCCAGACAGCTGCACCTCTCCTACACTGGCAGAAACCTGGAGACTCTTCTCAGAAAGAAAGAACTGAAGAGCTCTGAACTCTGGGACAGTAGTACAGCTGTAAGTGACAGAGAATCTCCACCAGGCATAAGGTAACTAAGCGACAATCTACTTACTGACTTGGCCCCCAAGTGCTGTCAGTAAGGCACCTATGTCTCAGGAGAAGACGAGTCCCAGAAAAAGATCCCAGAGAAATAGTTAAATGTCCACTTAATCCATAGTAAGCCCAATGGTTGACAAACCAACCCATGTTCACCACACATACATATGCATAGTGCTTCCAATTCATGTTTTCATACCTCATTTACAAATATGATGAATGGCCAAGAATCACCAAACATTGTGGCAGGGCTCCAAAATCAAAGACAAGGGGCACCTGGCTGGCTCAGCTGGAAGATCTTATAGCTCTTGATCTCAGGGTTGTGAATTCAAGCCCCACGTTGTGTGTAGAAAGTACTTAAATAAAACTTTAAAAAAAAAAATGAAAGACAAAGTTAAAAAAAAAAAAAAAGCAGGGAAGAAACAAACAAATTCCAAAAGAGAACTTCAAAAAAATCTACAGTGAATATCCTGAAAGTGATGAGAAAAAATATCACACCCTTGAATTAGAAGAGATGACTATATTAAAAAAAAAAAAGTGTTCCAAAAATTAAAATATCTGTATCTCCCTTAAATTTCTGCTTAAATGTGATATTCTCAGTGAGGCCTACCCTGACTATCCTTTTTAAAATGTGTATCACCTACCTCTTGATACTTGCAATCCCTCTCTGGCTTCAGTCATGAGAAAAGAAGATCCCCCAAAGGCAAGCAATTATGTTTATATTTAGCACCTATAATGGTCCCTGGCATATCATGTGGTTCAATAAATGTTGGTGAATGAGTGAATGAGGGGAAAAAAGTCCTTTGAAATTAAAAATATAATAGCAAATAGAAAAAAATTAATAGATAGGTTGAAGAATAAAATTAAGGAAATCGCCTAGAAGGTAGAATAAAAGGACCAGGAATAGTAAGAAAACAAAGGAGAAAAAATTATAAAAGAAATAATACAAGAATATTTTCCAGAATGAGGATGTGATTTTCCAGATTTAAATGGCCCTCTTAGGGGCACCTGGGTGGCTCAGTCGTTAAGTGTCTGCCTTCGGCTCAGGTCATGATCCCAGGGTCCTGGGATCGATGCCACATCAGGCTCCTCCGCTGGGAGCCTGCTTCTTCCCCTCCCACTCCCCCTGCTTGTGTTCCCTCTCTCGCTGCCTGTCTCTCTCTCTGTCAAATAAATAAATAAAATCTTTAAAATAAATAAATAAACAAATAAATAAATAAAATGGCCCTCTTAGGGCTCACAAAAACAAATGAGAAAGACTCACACCCCAGCACATTATTGTGAAACTTCAGAATATCAAGGAGAAAGAGAAGATCCCAAAGCGACAGAGAAAAAAAAAATTATCTATGAAAATTAGGAATCCAAGAATCACTAGACTTCTCAGTAGCAACACCAGAAATAGAAGACAATGAGAAAGCACCTTAGAATTTCAAGGAGAAAATAATTTTTGATTTCGAAGTCAGTATCATGCAAAACTATTAATCAAATGTGATAATAGAATACACAGTTTCAGACATTCAGGTTCCTCCAATATTATTTCCTTTGACCTTCTTGGAAAGCTGATGGGGAATGTGCTTCACCAAAACGAGATGTAGTCTAAGAAACAATAATTAAGAAATCCAGTAATCCTAAAAGTAATCAAGGAGAAAGGCAGAGAGGATTCCCAAAATAGTGAAGAGAAGTGTCCACGATAACAGCTCTGGAGCAGGCTTAGAATGTAACCTGTTAAGATTAGAGTAGAAGGAGAGAGGGTTCCACAAAGAATTCTGCCAGAAAAAAAATGAACCTGACCATAGTGAGAAAGTTTCTAGCTCTTGTGCAAAGCATGCAGCTAATTAAGTGACAGGTAAAAAGAAACTTAAGAAAACACATTAAAATAAGAAAATTTAACTCCAGGAAAAACAAAAACACAGCAAAAAGAAAATATGATATAGTACATTATAGGGCTCAGCTGTAAGCATACTCATGATAATAAAAATCTTAAACATTCATTTAAAATGGAAATTATGATACAAATATATTAGGAGGATAGAGAGAGTGATAGTGGGGGGCAAGGAAGCAGGAATGAGATAAGAAAGCAAAACTCCTGAAATAAGACATCAACATATAATACCTAAAGTTTAAAATCAAGAATTCACAGTAGAAGCACTTTATTTAGATACACAGCTGGGACACTGGAAAACGGTTGCCTCTGGGACATGAAACACTGGATGTGGGAGGGCCATGTTCAGGGGATGCTGCTTTCATGGGGGAAGGCAGTCATATGTGCGCAATCTTTTGACCCCCAGTCAGCTACAAAAAAATGAACCCTGGGCCTGGAACACTTCCTCACCAAGAGATAAAGAGCCCACACAGCCCACTTTTGAAGCTCATCTTGCCCCATCTCTCCCCTGTGTGAGGAAAGCATCATTCTATCCAGCACTTGACTGCATTGTGTTTTCCTTGGCAACTCTGATACCAAGATGCAGTTGGCAGAAGGGTCTGGAGTCCTCCCCTGGATCAGTAACTGGTGTGGGGTATTCCACTCTCTTGGCATTGATCACCAGTGCTCTGCCTGCCATTTTTGTTATAAGCTTTGCAGCACCATTTGACTTGCTCATTTATATGCAATTTCTATCTTAAGAAACATAAAAATTCATTGAGCATTATTTCAAGTACTAGTGCTGCAAAGAGTACTGGTGTAAGCCCCACTGATATGGGAATTACAAGCAACATGCACACCGGTTTCTGTAACAAATGACGCCCAGTTTATTTATCATTATTTACTGTTATTAACAAACAATGCATTTGGCTTACCAGAGGAAAAAGAAGAATCTTTGATTATACAGTTTCAAAACACTAAAGCTCTTTCATGGGTACATTCTCTAAATCCACACATAAAGGAAAGTGGCAAAACTAATTTAGCTATGTCGTAACCGGTAGATGGAAAGAAAAACAAAAGAGCAGTTTTTAAGTAAGCACTCTAGTCCACAGATTTACAGATGGCAGACAGAACAAGACACATCTACGCAGAAGGAAAACATGGGTTCCAGAAGCTTGAATCAGAATTTGGTGGTTAATTGGAGATGAGATGTCAAGGAGGATGCACATTTGTTTTACTTGAATAACAACAGAGTGAGTTGTGATGTTGTTCGCTGAGAGAAGGAACAGGGGAGAAAGAAAAATCTGGAGAGCTGGGAAGTGAGGAGCTATGTTTTGAACACTGCTGGAGATGTCTGGTAGTCAGCTGGACTTACAGGTCAGAGCTCAGGGAAAAGCTGTGGACTAACTCCAGGGATGATTTAGACGGCTTGGGCACAAAGGTGGTTGGTGAACTTGTGAGCACTAGTTGATAGGGTGTGCACGGTCAATACAGCACTGGGTGCAGAGTTAGAAACTAAGCAAGGACTAAGACAGAACGTTGAGAAATACCAACAGTTCAAGAAAGNAAAGAAGACCGGGGGTGGGTGGGGGGGGGAACACGCAGGAAAAGACAAAAAGGGAAAAGGAATACCAAGAGTATGATTGGTCTGACAGCAGCCAAAAGCAGAGAAAAATTCAGGAATAAGAACATAGGTAATTGAGTCAAAAGCCGTGAAGTGATGAAGGATGAGTCCGTGGAACCAGAAATAAGGTCATTAACAGTCCAGGTGGGAGAGATTTGGGTGGATCTGTGGAAAAGGAAGCCCTCATGCACTGGGCTGGTGAAAAGCATGAAGATGAGAAAATGGTAACATTGTTTAAGGATGACTCTACAAAGAAGGAGGGAAAGAAGGACTTCAGGCAGTTGCCGTAAGAAAAAGTATTACCGTTACACAAACAAAACAGTAAACCCTTCTCTGCTTGACTAGGCACCTGAATCCCTGCCTATCCCTTCCCCCATCTGCTTTTCAGACAAACTGGTCCTGTGTCAGAAATTCCAGATGCTGTCCAAGGCCCTAATCCAAACAGAAAAGACCACCCCAAGCCAGTACTGGTCAGATGCTGAGCTTCTGGTATTGTTACCGCTAGCGACTCATGTGGGTATGGTTATCATTTACACATTGCCTCCCTCCCTGACAGTGACCTATATAACAAGTGTGAGTTCACCCCCCTGTGTTGACACTGTGACTTCTGACCACTGACTGATGAGCTTCACAACTCCCTGCATTTGCCTGAGCAACCCTCCCTCCTCACTGACCAGCACCTCCAAAGAGCCACCATGCTTCAACACCAGCAGCACTTATAATAGTAAATTACCACTCCTTAGTGCTTGTTATGTGCCAGAAACCATGTTAAGTGCTTCATAGACATTAGCTAATTTCCTCCTCTCAATAATTTTATTATTTCTTTTATCCAGGTGAGCAAATTGAGGCTTAAAGAAATAAAGAAACGTGTCCACATTCACATTTAATAAGTGGTGAATCTAAGATTTGAATTTAGGTTTATCTAACCCCAGGACCACACCTATGACAACATAAATTAGAATAGACCTCATGGATACATTTATATCCCCGTGAAATCAGGCCTCCTGGTGCAAAAGGATAATGGCCTATGTTTCTAGATCATCAACACATAATAGCTCCCCCTGTACAAACGACTGATTGGGCCATATAAGCATAAAACAACAGCCCTGCCTGAAAAGACTTTTTAATCGAGCTGAGATCATCAAACAAATAGGTTTGAAAATGCAATGAACTATATAAAGTACCATATGATTAAGGGTCAAATGACTAGTACAGATTAGAAATGCTATTTGGAGGTAAGAGGAAGAAGAGATTCAATCAAGCCGGGAGGATCAGAAAAGGCTTCAGAGGAAAGACCTGAGCTAAATCTTGAAAAATGGCTCCAATTTCAACAGGAAGAGAAGAGGGAGGAGGATATGAAACCAATCAGCAGATATGAAATTGGGACTGAAATGTTAGTGATAGCAAATGCAGGAAATGAGCAGGTCACCGGCATCTGAGCTGGGCAGAGCCAGTCTTTCTCAGCATGGTAACATCCACAACCAAAGTGGGGAAGCTTTCCTTCCCAACCTCCCCTAAATACTTCCAGCCCGATGGTGGTTTTCTTTTCTTCAGTTAATAAAAGGCTTTCATTTTGCGAGATACCGCTCCATCCTACCATTAACCAAACCCCAATTCAAGTTATTTCAGGATGCTGATTTCCTCATATTTCCTGATATGACTCATGCAGTGGCAGCTTGAAGGAATAGGCTTAAAATCTCTAATTGAGGCAGCAAAGAAGTAGTGAATTAAACCTTTTGTGTCTGCATTGCTGCCAAAATTTTATGGAAGAATGAAACACATATATTCATGTTTGTATACGTTATGAGCCAGATCAGTTCATTAAATTTTCACAGAGTTGAAGCAAACTAAAAAAAAAAATTTTTTTTTATATTCTGATTTATTCATCAAAACTTCCAGCTTGATAAATGAGCAGAGGATTTCAGAAAATTGTCTTGTAAAGGAAAATCTATCTCTTTGGAGGGAGGCATTATTACACTCCTGGTTATTATAAATAGGAGTATTAGCTACTGTATTTATTCAAGAAATGATGATTAAATAATGAGATGGTGTCTTTGTTTGTTCCAGCTTTTGTTTTTCCAATTTGGCAAAAAGGAGACACAGGAAAATATCCGACTAGGCTTGAGAGGGAAGGATTCAGAAACAATGCAGGGAAGGAACATGTTGATATCTGTAAGATGCCCAGGTTCTCAATCATCCTCTAAATACCATTCTCGGCACTGGCGATTCCATTAAATGACTACAAGTAGTAACATCCAGTGTTAACTTTAGTCCTGTACAGACCTTTGAATGTAAAGCTTTGGGTTTTTTAAGAGGGTGTCATTTTTGACTGTCTGCGAATCTCAGTGCATGATTACACTGAAGACTTCTCATTTGCATATAATGTCACAATCAGCTCCACTCCATTTGCAGTCAAATGTCCACTGCTAATTGCCAGACATCCAATATTTACGTGTTTAAATATAGTGAATAATATTTATGCCTGGAAAATAATGAGCTGGACCTTAGTTAATTTGAAAAAATAAAGACAAAACAAAAAGGCCATGTGAAGTATAAGCTGTTCTAAATACCAGGACTGAGAAGATTATGTTTCCAGCTTTTAATCCATATTAATTTCAATGTCCCCCACAGGAACACTCTATGAGTCTTCAGTAAATGATGCTGGGATTGATTTTGCAAACGGAAACACTAAACTGGCCGACGCCAGTCAATGGAAGCAGCGCTGTGTGGTCAGCTTTCCAACGGAGGCCGAATGTGTTTGTCATTGGCTTGTAGGTGACCCTTGCAGGGATCATCTGTGTGCATTAATATGCATAGTGGTTTGCATGTTTTGACTAAAGAAAGCAAATGTGATTTTTTGTCTGCTTGTTTGTGGTATGAGTGGTGGCAGGAGGTCAGAAAAATGGCAAAGATGACAGAGAAGAGAGCAAGGAATTTCCCACCCTCTTTGTCATGAGCCCTCATGGAGAGAGGGGTGAAGGTGACAAGCCAAAGGAGTGTACTTAGGGAACTGTGAGGCTTGAAGGCATAAATGACCGCCTTGCACAGTCTGGGCATGCGAAGGACTGTTTCAGGAACACCAGCGCACTGTACCCACAGCAGAAACAGCAAGGAGGGCAGTATCAGCACAACCATGTGAGAGCTAAGTGAGAAGGCAGAAGTAACACATGCACACCTCGGAGATCTTGCAGGCTCAGCTCCAAGACCACCACGATAAAGCGAATATTGCAATAAAATGAGTCAAATGGCTTTTTTGGTTTCTCAGTGCATGTGAAAGTTATGCTTATACCATACTGTAGTCTATGAAGTGTGCAACTGTTCTGTGTCTCAAAAAAATGATGTACATACCTTAATTAAAATATACTTAAAAATACTAACCATCATCTGAGCTTTCAGTGAGTCATAATCTTTTTGCTGGTGGAGGGCCCTGCCTTGACACTGATGGCTGCTGACCAACCAGGGTGGTGGTTGCTGAAGGTGTGGTGGCCGTGGTCATTTCTTAAGATAAGGCAATGAAGTTCTGCCACAACCGTTGACTGTTCGTGTCGTGAACGATTTCTCCGTAGCATGCAATGCTCTTGATAGCATTTTATCCACAGTAGAACTTCTTTCAAAATTGGGGTCAATCTCAAACCCAGCCTCTACTTTATCAACTAAATTTATGTCATATTCTAAATCCTTTGTCATCATTTCAATAGTCTGCACAGCATCTTCACCAGAAGGAGTTTCCATCTCAAAAACAACTTTATTTTTTGATCCGTAAGAAACAACTGCTCATTTGCTCAAGTTTGATCACGAGCCTACAGCAATTCAGTCCCATCCTCAGGCTCCACTTCTAAGTTCTCTTGCTATTTCCACCAGATCTGCAGTTACTCCCTCCATTGAAGTCTTAAACCCCTCAAAGTTGTCCGTAAGGGTTGAAATCAACTTCCAAACTCCTGTTCATGTTAATATTTTGGACTCTTCCCATGAAAAATGTTCTTCTCATGCCACAAACATTCTTAATGGCATCCAGAATGGTAATCCTTTCCAAAGAGTTTTCAGTTTACTTTTCCCAGATCAACTAGAAGAATCACTATCTATGGCAGCTACAGCCTTATGAAATGTATTTCTTAATAAGATTTGAAAGTCAAAATGACTCCTTGAGCCATGGGCTGCCGGATGGAGATTGAGTTAGCAGGCACGAAAACAGTATTATTCTCATTGTACATCTCCATTAGAGCTCTTGGTATTGCCAAGGAGCAGTCATATTTTGAAAGGAATCTTTTCTTCTGAGCAAGTTGCAACAGTGGGCTTAAAATATTTAGTAAACCATGCTGTAAATAGATGTGCTGTCATCCAGGCTTTGTGGCTCCATTGACAGGCACAGTAGACGTAGCATAATTCTTAAGGGCCCTAGGATTTTCAGAATGGTCAATGAGCCCTGGCTTCAACTTAAAGTCACCAGTTCCATTAGCACCTAACAGGAGTCAGCCTGACCACCGAAGCTTTGAAGCGAGGCACTGACCTCTCTTCCCGAGCGGTGAAAGTCATCTAATTAGCTGACATCTTCTGCAAGTAGAAGGCTGTTCCACCCACACTGAACAGCTACTGTTTAGTGGATCGCCTGCATTACTGATCTCCGCTAGAACTTCTGATGACCTGTGCAGCTTCGACATCAGCACTCACTGCTTCATTTTGTACCTTTATGTTAGGGAGACGGCTTCCTTCCTTAAACCTCATGACCCGACCTCTGCCAGCTTCCAACTTTTCTTCTACGGCTTCCTCACTTCTCTCAGCCTTCACAGAATTAAAGAGAGTTACAGCCTTGCTCTGGATTAGGCTTTGGCTTAGGGAATGTTGTAGCTCGTCCGATATTCTATCCAGACCACTAAAAGTTTCTCCATATCAGCAAGAAGGCAGTTTTGTTTTCTTATCTTTCATGCGTTCAGTGGAGTGGCACTTTCAATTTCCTTCAAGAACTTTTCCTTCGCATTCACAACGTGGCTAGCTGTTGGGTACAAGAGGCCTAGATTTTGGCCTATTTTAGCTTTTGCCGAACCTTTCTCACTAAACAATCATTTCTAGCTTTGAATTTAAAGTGAGACACATGTGTCTCTTCCTTTCACTTAAACACTCAGAGGCCAGTATAGGGTTATTAATGGGCCTAATTCCAATATCGTTTCAGAGAACAGGAACACCCAAAGGAAGGGAGAGAGATGGAGACTGGCCAGTCAGTGGAGCAGTCAGAATGCACAGAACATTTCTAGATTAAGTTTGTTATCTTATAGGGGCTCAGTTCATGGTACGCCAAAACAGTAATAAAAGGAATATCAAAGATTACTGATCACAGAATCACCATAAAAAATATAGTAATAAAAATATTTGAAATATTTCAAGAATTACCAAGCTGTGGCACAGAGACAAAAAGTGAGCACATGCTGTTGGAAAAATGGTGTCAATGGATCTGCTCAACACTATAAAAAACATAGTGTCTACAAAGTGCAATAGAGCAAAGCACAGTAAAATGGGGTCTACTGTAATGTGAGCAGTCTTGTTGCGGGGTGCAACTGAGAAGCCTTTGCGAAAAATTCCCGGATGAACTGAGGGAGATTTTAAGAGGAAGTTGGTTTTCTCTATAAGCACAGAATGGGTTGGGAGCAGGTGGCAGAGGAATCAGTCCATGAATATACTCATGCTTGGCCTTTGCATATTACATAAATATGAGATACGTTCACGAATTTAATGTTAAATGTCAACATCCTCTCTGAAGGCAGCCAGGCAAAAAGGTTCATCCCAGACAAGTTTGTTTGATGACTACTTGAAGCATGAACCTCTCAGCATGAACGTCGGCAAACACAGTGATGAATATCTGATGCAGTTACTTAATTTTACTCAATACAATTGTTTTTGCAGGACATGATGCTTCTTCTATGTGCTAAAAAACTGGTTATTTCCTCATCACTTTGGAAAAAAGTTTCCATAAGGATGTGAAAGATGCTCTCTTTCAAAACTAGGAAATAAGCAATTACTTATAAATTGTTCCAACTCCTATTGTATCCAGCACTGATGCAGTGAAAGTGAGGAAAGGGCTTTAACTAGCAATTGACTCAATGCAGATTTTTTTCATGCTGCTATTTAGAATATTAAATTACCTACTATAATTTACTAACATCTTAATGAAAGACTGAGTGCTGTTTAACCAGACTGGGAACAAGGAAAGGATATGTGTTCTCAGCACTTCTATTCCACATTATACTGCAGCTCCTGGGCATTGCAATATGGCAACAAAATGAAATAAAGGCATACAAATCAGAAATAAAGAAGCAAAACCATCTCTATTTATAGACAATATGGTCATGAACACAGATAATTCTAAGGAATTTACTGAAAAATCCACTATGACTAATAAGTGAGTTTAGCAAAGTGTCAGAATACAAGACCAATATACAAAAATCAATAATTATATTTCTATATACTAGCAATAAATATTTTTTTAATCATCCAGCGTTCATCCCAACAAGTGCACTCCTTAATCCCCATCACCTATTTCACCCATCCCTCAAATGCACCTCCCCTCTGGTAACCAACAGTTTGTTCTCTATAGTTAAGTGTCTGTTTTTCAGTTTGTCTCTTTTTTTTTCCTTCACTCATTTGTTTTGTTTAATAAATTCCACATATGAATGAAACCATATGGTATTTATCTTTTTCTGACTGACTTGTTTCACTTAGCATTATACCCTCTAGCTCCATCCATGTCATTGCAAATGGCAAGATTTCACTCATTTTATGGCTGAATAATATTCCATTGTGTATATACATAACATATCTTCTTTATCCATTCATCAGCCTATGCACATTTGGGCTTCTACCATATCTTGACTGTTGTAAATACTGCTGCTATAAACACAGGGGTGCATACACCCCTTTGAATTAGTGTTTTGTATTCTTTGGGTAAATATCAGTAATGCAACTGCTGTATCATAGGGCAGTTCTATTTTTTAACTTTTTGAGGAACCTCCATGCTGTATTTAAGAGTGGCTGTACCAGTCTGCATTCCCCCAACAGTGTAAGAGGGTTTCCCTTTCTCCACACCCTCATCAACACCTGTTGTTTTCTGTGTTGTTGATTTTAGCCTTTCTGACAGTGTGAAGTAATATTTCACTGTAGTTTTGGTTTGCATTTGCCTGATAATAAATGATGATGAGCATCTTTTCATGCGCCTGTTGGCCATCTGGATGTCTTCTTTGGAAAAATATCTATTCATGTCTTCTGCCCATTTTTAACTGGACTATTTGTTTTTTGGGTGTTGAGTTGTAGAATTTCTTTATGTATGTTGGATACTAGCCCTTTATCAGATATGTCACTTGCAAATATCTTCTCCTATTCATAGGCTGTCTTTTAGTTTTGTTGATTGTTTCCTTTGCTGTGCAGAAGCTTTTTATTTTGATGAAGTCCCAATAGTTCATTTTTGCTCTTGTTTCCCTTGCCTCAGGAGACATATGTAGAAAAAAAGTTGCTACAGCCAATGTCAAAGAAGTTACTGTCTGTGTTCTCCCCTAGGATTTTTATGGTTTCCTGTCTCACATTTAGGTCCTTAATCCATCTTGACTTTATTTTAGTGTATGGTGTAAGAAAGGGGTCCAGTTTGCATGTTGCTATCCAGTTTTCCTGACACCATTTGTTGTAGAGACTATTTTTTTCCATTGGATATTCTTCAGCAATAAATATTTTTAAATGAAAATTTAAATATACCACTTAAAAATAGCATCAAACTACAACAAATATTTAAGGAAAATGTGTCCAAATGTACTTAAGGCTTGTACACTGAAAACTACAAAATACTGCTAACTGAAATTAAAGAAGACCTAAATAAAAAAGCAGTACAACATATTAATGAATTAGAGAATTTAAGATTGTTAATACATCCATTCTCCCTAAAATTATCCATAGATAAACACAATCACAATCAAAAGTAGCAGGGATATTTTTTAGTAGGAATTTACAGGATAATGCCACATTAATCATTTGTGGCGAATGCGATAAGGTACCACCCAGACCCCCTTTCAGAAATAAAGGAATTCTACTCTTTAGCCACTGGTAGTGCCACCCACAAACAGTCCTCAGATGTCAGTCCCATTGGGAATTGCCGCAGCAAGAGAAATCGCTTCCCCAAGACCACGCCCTCAATTTCAAGACCACGGCCTGCATTCAATAACCGACTGACGGAGAGGCGGAAAGGCCTGGCACTCTCGTTTCAACTCCAGACAGTCTGCAGGTCATTCCATCTTCTACACCCCTTGCCACATCAGGAGAGGCACTCCACTGAAACTGCACTGTAGACTGACATCTGTCTGACAAATCCTATTTCTTTCTCTTCCCTCACACAAATGTTGATACCAGAGGCATTCCCTCATAAACCTCCTGTATGCTAATTTCTATCGTAGAGTCTGCTTTCTGGGGAATCCGCCTGTGATAGAGCCAAGGTATAGAAGTCACAGGAACCCAGGGGCCAATTCATTACAAGCAATGACTGCTTAACAATTAGAGTGGTCCCAAAATAGAACGTTCTGCTCTGCAAAGCAGTCAGTTTCGTAGCATAGGAAGATCTCAAAATGACTGCCAGACATATTGCTGAAGATTTCTGATTTAGTGAAAGATTTAAATATATAACTAAAAAGTCTCTTCTAATTCAAAAATCCTCAACTAGCTTTTTGACTTTGGATAAATCACTCATTCACTTGAGACTGTTTCCTTTTTAGGAAATTAAGAGTATCAGATGAACACTGAAGTCCCCTGGAGCTCCCATGATTTTATAATCTATAATGTGTTGTTACAAGAAGCTTGTGAGAGTAGAGCTACTATGATCCTGGTTTCACAGATAAGGAAGAGGAGACATGACAGATCTAGACTAAGGGCTCTTACAGCATAAAGAGAATGCAGACCGCTCTATGCTAAATAGCTGATTTTCTATGAGAAGCGCCAAGCACCTCTGAAAAGAGTGTTTGTCAATTACCCATCTACTATAATTGATTCTCATTAGTTACTTCCTCATATTCATCAAACTCACCCACATCTTACTCTCTTTAATATGCCATGCCAACACTTTATCCTCATACCAGCTGGTACATGAAACCATCAGCTTGTTTGCTGGAAAGTTTTCTGGTGCTCAGCAGGAAAGTCCAAGAAAAACCTTTTATTTCAGTTCCTGATATTTAAAAGACTTATATACTTACCAAAAGACAAAGGGCAAGTAACACATATAGATATGTACTTTCTGATTACTTTTATTATCCAAAGGGCCTAAAGTCAATGCTGCTGATAAAATATTATACTAATGATAATAACATTAGATATTATTATTTGGAGCAGTACTTTATGGTTTACAAATAACCTTTGTGTGCGTTATTACATTTATAAGTATACTTACAAGTAGAAAAATAATGCTCAAGTAATAGCTCTTTTTTAAATTATTATTATTATTGCCAACTACGAAAGAACAGAAGAACTAAGTTTATCCTGTAGCATAAAATACTGAGAAGTGGCATTAGAAATAATGCCAGTCACATGGACTATTTGGCTTTAAAACGAATATTATCTAATATCTTCCTCTGAAGGATTTTTAAAATTGGAAGAGAAAAGAGTCACATGTGACAGTGAAGATCTGAGGTGGGTGTGTGTGGAGGCAAACACCCACTTAACAATCTATTAAGGTTCCTAGAATAAAAGCACACACCCACCAGTACTTCATAGATTATTTTAATTTTCACATGTCAGAGGATCAGCCCAGAAAAAGTTTTGTGAATTTTTCTTGCTAGACCACTGAACACAATAAAAATACCCTAGTTAATTCCACGGGTATTTTTTGTAAAGTCCACACCAAGAAAGTAGCCAGCATAGCAGCTTTCTTTAACCAGCCTTCCAAATCATCACATGGGGCCTTTCTATTAGAGCCTAATCAGCAAAGCTCCTTTCGTGAATGTCTGTATCAACTTCAATATAACTTAGGAGAATCTTCAGAAGAAAATAAAATGTAAACAAATTAGATCTCATACTTTAACAACACTGCTTGGAGGGGTCTACCTTCTCTGCAAAGATATTATTGTTGCTTTTGCATCTTCATTTGGTTGAATGACGGGAAAGAAAACATTCCAGTTGGCAAACAATGCAAAAATCGTCCAACACCCAGTCTCCATTTCAACATTCTGAGACTAAAAATATATAGATATAGCCCTAGATTTATCTTATATTTTCTAGAATGTGAGAACATAAGATGAAAATACAGAATGTCTAAACATAACTAAAAACTTCAGCCCTAAATAGCTGCTAGCTGATTAATTCTGGCTCCCACCCTTATGCTTTGTGACTTGCAGCTAAAAAACAAAAGCAAAGCCAAGCGCAAAACAATACATATAGGATGTTGAACGGACCACTGTATTTTGCTCTTTTTGCCTGAGGAAAACCATCTTAAGAAGAAAGGGTGGTCCGGGGCGCCTGGGTAGCTCAGTGGTTAAGCGTCTGCCTTCAGCTCAGGGCGTGATCCCAGCGTTCTGGGTTCGAGCCCCACATCAGGCTCCTCCACTAATAGCCTGCTTCTTCCTCTCCCACTCCCCCTGCTTGTGTTTCCTCTCTCACTGGCTGTCTCTCTCTGTCAAATAAATAGAATCTTTAAAAAAAAAAAAAGAAGAAGAGCAGGTGGTCCCAACTCATGATGCTGGGCTGAGTGTACAGTGTTACCTCCGCCTCTGGCAAAAATTCCTTTACAAACCAAAAAACACAGCAAAAGAAATAGATGAATCCACCTCAACAGTAGAAAACAAAGAAGGGAGACCTCAGGAAAACACCATGAAAGGCAGAATGCAGAGGACTGGAGGGAAGAAGGAAGCCAGAGTATAAGATGTAACTAGGAGAGGAGAGAGGGAAACCACAAAGACAAGGGAAGGCCCAGTGCCCCACATGTGAAGGCGGCAGACGCTACAAGCAGAAGAAGGTCCAGAACATACACATCTTCCTCCTCTGCCCTGCTCCCCCCACCCGTCCAAGGGCCAGGCAACAGAAACAAGCATTCTCCTTCAGGTGAGCATGAGCGGCAAATGAGAGTGGAGGGATAGGGTGGCATCTTAGGCACTTGTGGACACTCGGGAGAATAGTGACCCCTGCGCACACAGTTCCCCTCCACTTCTTATCACACTCAAAAACTGACCGTGTCCTTCCCGTCAAGCAGGCTATAGAAACAGAAGCGATCTTTTCTGAGTTTAATAGAGATTTCAGTTATAAAGATGTGCAAGAATCATCAGATACTTAAAGAAAACCAACACCACGAAAGGGCAATATGAAAAAAAAAGCGAAAAAATTTACATGCCAAAGAAAGAAAACCAGAAGTCTGAGTAGGACAGGTCTTCTGATCATCATAGATAATATTCCCCAAAAGATAACGAGAGTATTTCATCCTAAAAATCAACAAGAGGCTGAGGAGATTGACATTTTGACTATAAAAATACAAACTAATCAAATGAACACATACAGAATTTCAAATCTATAGAAGTTACAGAAAGAGATAGATTGGCATTATTTCCCACCTATAAAGGCTGTTTGAAAAAATTACTAGAGGATGCATTGAGTAGGGGGTTGGGGAGAGAGGGGAAAGAAAGAAAAGGAAAAAGGTTAAAAATACAAGAAGAAAGGGGCAATTGGGTGGCTCAGTTGGTTAAGCCAACTTGATTTTGGCTCAGGTCATAATCGCAGGGTCACGCGAATCATGCCCTTCAGGGGGCTCAGTGCGAAGTCCACTTGAGATTCTCGCTTTCCCTCTCCCTCTGCCCCTCCCACTTCTTGCACTCTCACTCCCTCTAAATAAATAAATAAATAATAAAATCTTTTTAAAAAAGGAAGAAATAGTGGGATTCAAAGAATAATGATGAACAACAACGAAAGAGCATTTAGAGTTGTCTAAATGTGCTGAGGGGACAATAAAATTGCAATAATAATCAAACTAAGATTCCAAACTATATAAAAAAAATTAATGTTCAGAGGTACCTATTTGATTAATGAGGAACACTGCAATTCTGAATTATTAAACTTTAGGCGAGAAATATATGTTTCTATGATAGAAATTTAGGCATAATTACTCAAAATAGAATTACCTTCCAAACTATTAGAGTGAGGAAAAAAGAGGGGAAAAAAAAAAGTTCGACCTAACAAAAGGCTGTAAAAGGAGGTAAAGAGAAATATATAGCTAGTGAGATAAACAGAAAACAAAATAAAACTGCAGGAAAAAGTTGAATGTATCATTAGTTATAATACATATGCCAGGATTAAACTCACCTATTAGAAGACAGCAACTCATGGAGTAGGATAAAAAAGCAAACCTCTCAATAAACTGTTCATCATTGACATCCATAAAATGAAAGTACAGAGAAAAACCTATAAAGTAACAAAATAGAAAAACACACATTAGGCAAATTCTAAGAATATAAGACAAAGGAAAACTTCATGTGAAAATATTAAATGCTTCCTTAATTAAAGGAAGACTCCAGTAAGAAAATGCAATAGTTACAAATTCATAAGTAGCTAATAAGCTGTGCAATTTGCATGAATAAAAATAGATATGAGTAATAAAAAATCGTAAAGGAAGGTACTAACAGAGCTCTCTCAAAAACAAAGGAAATAAAACAAAAATAAAGAATTAGGACATATAAGACATTATACACAACACTCTATACTTTTTTTTTCAAACATACATTGACAAAAATTCACTATGTATTATTAAGCCACAAAGAAAATTTCAACAAATATCCAAAAGTGGAAATCATAGCAACCATCAAGAATAATGCAAAAAAAAAAATAGAAACTCATAATCTCAACAAAAAAAATGTTAGCACAGCCCTTCCACCAAAATAAATTAAATCACTAGAAATTGTTAATCACATTCAAGACTACTCTTAGGTCAAAAGGGAAACAGAATGAAAACTACAACCTGAGAGAACTACTGAGAGTGCAAGAATAAGAAAACAAGACCACACCCACAGAATTACAACAAAGTGGTATTAACAAGAGAGATGGAAAATTGTTGTACTATACTTTCAATTAGCTAAGAAAACTCTCAGAAAACTAAGGCAGAATTGGTAGAGGTTAAAAAAAAAAGAGACACTAAAAAAAAAAGACACTAATAAAATTAGAAAATAAAAAAAGTTTATCATTAAAACCAAAAGGAGATTTTTTTTGCAAAGATCAACCATTTTTAAAATTTTGAGAAGTATCATTTCAAAATAAAATGTAAATTAACAATACTGTAAATGAAACAGAAACACAGATAAGTTTAAACATTTATAAAAGATACTATATTACTTATCTAGATGAAAATGGACACTCTTAAGAAAATAAAAATTCTTGAAACTGGCTCAAGAAAAAAAAGATATAAATAGATTTAGAAGAAATTGAAATGTTAGTCAAAGAACTAACTTAAAAACTGTAAAAGACCAGGTGGATTTACAGATGAATTCCATGTACTTTCAAGGGAAAAATTATTCTAATTTATACAAATTATTTCAAAACATGTAATAAATGAAGGAATTCAATTCTAAAAAGGCCACAAACTGTATGATTCCACTTATATGACATTCTGGGAAAGGCAAAGCAATGGACAGTTAAGAAGGTCAGTGGTTCTCAGGGGTTGGGGAAGAGGAAGGATGAAAAGGAGGAGCACAGAGGACTTTCATGGCAGTGAAAATTTTCTGTACGATACCATCATGACGGATACATGTCACTGTACATTTGTTCAAAACCATATAATGAGCAACACCAAGAGTGAACCCTAAGGTAAACTATGGATTTGAGGTGATTATGATGTGTCAGTGCAGGTTCATCAACTGTGACAAGTGTACCACTCTGGTGGGGAATGTTGGTAAAGGGGAGGCTATGTGTATGTGAGGGCAGGAGTTATATGGGAAATCTCTGTCCCTTCCACTTAATTTTGCTGTGAACCTTAAACTGCTCTAAAAAAAAAGAGTCCTAATAAAAATTAAGTATTAATTTTTTAAAATCCATAATAAGCTTCCTAGCTCATTCTTCAAAGCTAACATAAGACTAATATCAAAACAAGAAAAAGACTGTACTCAGAAAGGCAATTATTGATAATTTTCACTGATAAACATATAAACAAAACTTCTAACTTAACTAACTTAATACCAAAGTATATTAAAATAATATTGTAAATAAATATCGATGTCTGTGCATGTGTCTCTCTCTCTCATTATACTCTGGGAAACTGAATGAATACATATAGTCATTCAGTAAGGATCCATTTAAGATACAAAATGGAAACCACAACAGTGACTTTCATAGAGATAATTTAATACAAAGAATTGTTAACTAGCCAGATGTTGAAGAATGGAAAAGGCAGAAGAGAATACAGATGACCCTTGAACAGCAAGCACAGTTTTGACCGGCACATGTCCACTTATATTTTTTAGTACAGTACTATAAATATATTTCTCTTCCAAATGACTTTCTTAATAACATTTTCTTTTCTCTAGCTTACTTTATTATAATAATACAGTACATACTACATATAACATACAAAATATGTGTTAATTGGCTATTTATGGAATGGGTAAGGCTTCCAGTCAACAGTAGGCTTTTAGCAGTTAAGTTTTGAGGGAGTCAAAAGTTATATACAGATTCTTAACTGTGGGGGTGGGGGTGGGGTCTGCTCCTCTAATCCCCATGTTGTTCAAGGGTCAACTGTACTAAGATATCATGGCCTAGGCAACTGTAGAAAGCAGTTACCACCCCTAGGGCAGGGAGAACAAAGTGAAGAGGTTAGAATTATTACAGCTTAGAAGCTCAAGTGACTTCTCAGACCTGGGGCCCAGATTGCTCAGGGCAGGACGCTCGCTGACTGATGCTGGTGTCTCTGAAAGGAGTGTAGGAAGACTAGTTCTAGGAATGTTTTCAAAACTACAAACTGGAACCAATGACTGCTACTGGAAAAACTGTCACTCCTGGGATGAAAAATAGTGGCTGTCACTGAAAGGAACAGGAGGCAAACAGGAAGAAGCATGTCCCTTCTTCCTCCCTCAGCCTTCCTGTCAGCCGCTAGCACCCCCCAATTGGCAGAACCTGACAGGCAAATGAGAAACAACAGAGTCCCAGGCCCAGCATCACTGACAGGAGATACAAGGGTGGGGCTGGAATTAAGGCCAGAGCTTAATACTAACATATGTATATGTATATACACTGAAGGCCACGCTGTACTTCCCATAGTTTGCATTTCCTCTATACAGGTAAATCAAATAGTTTTTTTGGGTTTTTTTTGTTTCAAGAAAGAGAGAGAGCAAGCTAACACGCATGAGTGGTGGGGGAGGGGCACAGGAAGAGGGAGAGAGAATCTCAAGCAGGCTCCACACCCAGCTCGGAGCTTGATGAGGGGCTCAATCTCATGACCCTGTGATCATGACCTGAGCTGAAATCAAGAGTCAGATGCTTAACCAACTGAGCCACCCAGGAGCCCCTAAATCAAATAGTCTGTATTTGTTTCACTCCTCTTTATCATTACACATGAAAACATTAAGAAACAGGAACACGAGCCCCATTAAGATAATCCTGATGGTTGTAGTATAATATAATTTTTATAAAAGTTGGAATTTGAACTATATTTCTCTTCACTTATATTGCATATCTTTATTTGAATACATTTGCTTTAATTTCGCCCTTCATTGGTTTGGTTATTCATATAATTCATGCATGGGTTTCTTCAAGTAAACTCATTTTTAATAAGGTCTTTTTGTGTGTTTAAAAAAAGAAGTGGTTTAGTTGAAACTGTTTACATTAACATAGTCTTGAAGGGCTTTTTGTGAATTGTGTGATTTCTTTCCAACTATTTGAGTGGTTTTTATTTGTTTTGCTTTGTTTTGTTTTGTTTTTAGCTAGTTTCTGGGAATGTGGAGGAGTAAGGTCTCTGGACAAGAAGGAAGCAAAGAGCACCTGGAGTCATTGATTGACAAAGAGAGTAAGTCCGCTTATCCAATGGCCACTGTGCAACAGTAAGGACCTATTCCCAACATTTATCTGGCCAGACAAGGTAACTCTCTATCATATAATCATTCTTCTCCATTTTGCAATAAATTCAATCCTGCCCCATGTTCATCCTCCTCATTACTGTCCCTTGCTTCACCTCCCTCACTCTGCCCACTGAGACTGTAACCACAGACTACGATTACCACTGTGGCATTAAAAACAAACACTGAACCAAACTATTTGTAGTCTTGTCTTCAACAGTCATGTCCTTTGAGTTATTTCCTTTCTCTGTGGCCATCCTTGGTTATGTTTATCTAAGGAATTATCTTCATAAACTTTAAAATTTTCTTCTCTTCATATTTACTGTTTGTCTTAAAATTTATATTACTACTAAATAGTCTGTGTTTGACAAGAATGTATGTTTCACTAAAGAAGATATACAAATGGCCAATAAACCCATGAAAAGATGTTTAACATCCTTAGCTACCAGGGAAATACACATCAAAACCCTAGTGAGATACCACTTCACATCTCCTGGGACGGCCATAATCAAAAGGATAGACCAGGTATCCATGAGGATGTGGAGAAACTGAGAGTCCTGCTGGTAGAAATATAAAATGGTGCAGCCACTCTGGAAAACACTCTTGATAGTTCCTTAGATTAAACACAGAGTTACCATATGATCCAGCAATTCTACTCCTAGTATAGACCAAATAGAAATAAAAGGATATATTCACACAAAAACTTGTACATGTATGTACATAACAGCCAAAAAGGGGGAACCATCAAGGGTCCCTCAAGGGATGAATGAAATGTGATATATCTATATAATGGAATAATAAAATGGAATGGAAATTCATCAATAAAAAAGAATACTGATATATACTACAACACGGATGAATGTTTAAAATATTATTCTAAATTAAAGAAACCAGACACAAAAGACCCCATGTTTTATATGGTTCTATTTATATGAAATACCCCAAAGAGGAAAATCTATAGAGACAGAAAAAAGAACAGTGGTTGCATGGGGCTGGGGCACTGGAGATGGGGAAATGGGAGTGGCTGCTAATGCATATCAGGTTTCTTTCTAGGGGGATAAAAATGTTCTAAAAGATATTGTGGTGGTGGTTACACAACTGTGAATATACTAAGAACCATTGCATTGTACACTTCAAATGGGTGAATTGCATGTTATGTGAATTATATCTCAAAAAAGCATTTTTAAGGGATAAAAATAATATACATATGGTCCAAAGAACAACTAGCTAAAGAAGCCTAATATTTCTGGGGCGCCTGGGTGGTGCAGCTGGTTGAGCAACTGCCTCTTGGTTTCAGCTCGGGTCATGATCTCGTGGTCATGAGATTGAGCACCCATCGAACCAGCACTGATCCCTGCATGGAGCCCAGCGCCCTGCATCGGGCTCCACACTGAATGTGGAGTCTGAGTTTCTCTCTCGCTCGGCCCCTCCCCCTGCTCACGCTCTCTCTCTCCTCTCTCTCCAATAAATAACTGAATCTTTAAAAAAAAAAAAAAAGCTGTCTAATATTTCTGCCATTTCCTCTGCATGTCCCTTGTCTTTTTCTGTTGAAATGTAGATGTTATTTATGTATTCTGGATATTACTCCTTTCTAAGTTAAAAGTATCACAAATGTCTTCTTCCAATTTGGTGCTCATCTTTTATACATTATTTAATGTCTCTTTGGATGAATAGAATGTTTTAATTTTATGAGTATAATATAGTCTTCTTTTCAGGTTGAGATTATGCTATATGAGATTGCTGCAGAAATTATTCCCTCCCTCTAAAATATTCTTAGATCTATATTCTCTAAAAATTTGTTTTGTTTTTCATATTTAAGTTCTAATTACGCCTGGAATTGAACTTCATATATGGTATGAGGTGGATATCCAATTATATTTTTCCATATAAATAATGCATTGCCCCAGGTGACTTAATATAATAGTTATTTTGTCATTAATCTGCAATGCCACCTCCCCCAAATGTTTCATTTTCCTAAATGGGTCAATTTCTGAACTTTATATTCTGTTCCATTGATCTATATATCCATCCTTTCTTAACTACTATAGTGTTATAATAAATCCTTTTGTTTCCTTAGGTGTCTCTTGGCTGTTGTTCTCCCTTTGTACTTCCACATACATTTAGAATCACCTTGTCTAATTGTATGAAAATTAATGTTTGGAATTGCTATAAAATTGCATTGAAAAAATACATATATATATATAAAGACCTTTATATTATTGGGTCTTCCTACCTATAAACATGCTCTATCTCTTCATTTAGTTGGGTCTTCTTTAACACAATCTAATTAAGTTTTCTAGATTTTCTTCATTGAGATACTGTATATATTTGACTTATTACTGGGACTTTAATCATTTTTATTGCTCTTATAAATGGTATCTTTCTTCATATGTTTCTAATTTCATTTGTCCTTGTGTATAGATATCCCAGTTGGGTTTAAATATTGTTCTTATATCCAATATTGCAATATTATTGCTAAATCCTAATAATTTGTATGTTGTTGTATGTTTGCAATAATTTGTATATTATTAGGGATTTTCTATGTAATTAATTATATCATCTATAAATAATTACAAATATGTCTTATTTTCATATTCTAATACTTTTTGTTTGTTTGTTTTCTTGTCTTCTTGGGCAATCTCAGACCTCCAATACAATATTTAAAAAAAAGAGAGAGAGAGACTTGGAGAGCCAGAAAGACAGAAAGAGAAAAAAGAAGGAAAGGAGAAATAGGAGGGAAGAGGAAAAGAAGGAAAAGGGAGGAAGAGAAGGACAAAAATATGCATGTGGTACGCATCTGTGTCTTGCTTTGACTGTAAAAGGAGTGTTTATACTATTTACTCCTAAATTGTAATGTTTGAGGTAGGTTTTCCATAAAAAGTCTTTTCCAGGTTAAGGAAGTTTCCTTCTAAGCCTTGAACTTGCTAAGAATTAATGAGTGGAGAAGTCTTTCTCCATCTACTAAGATAATTGTATGATTTTTCCTCTTTAAGTGATAGATTACATTTGATGCCAAATCAACCCTAATGTTTTGATGATTTTATACTTTTATAGGAATTCAAGCAGTAAGTATGTGCCTGTGTGCAACTAGTAGTTTTTCAATGATGTGTAGCAATCTCATGAAACCTAGTAGAAAACTTAAAGACCTCAACAAACTATAGTAATAGGCTAATTTTTAAGTGAACACCAATTTTTAATAACCTTCAATAATTTGCTTAAGAAGTAATCCTATGGATGTTACTCAGCCATTAAAAAGAATGAAATCTCGTCATCTGCAGCTACGTGGATGGAACTAGAGTGTATTGTGCTTAGTGAAATCAGTCAGTCAGAGAAAGACAAATACCATATGATTCCACTCATATGTGGAATTTAAGAAACAAAACAGATGAACATATGGGAAGGGAAGGAAAAATAAAATAAGATAAAAACAGAGAGAGAGACAGAGAGAGACAGGCAAACCATAAATGACTCTTAACTATAGGGAACAAACTGAAGGTTGCCAGAAGGGTGGGGAGTGGGGGGATTAGGGTAACTGGGTGATGGGCATTAAGGAGAGCACCTGTGATGAGCACTGGGTGTTATACGCAACTGATGGATTACTAAATTCTACCCATGAAACTAATAATAAGTTACATGTTAACTAACTTGAATTTAAATTTAAAAAAAAAAGAATCCTATGGAGTTTGGTCATTTTACAATAATGTGAATTTATAAATATAAAATCGTTTGATCAGGAAAATTTGACAAAGAACTTATATTTCTGCCTCTGTTCAAGACCCCTCCGAACTACCTGCACCTCTCTCCTGTAGCTGTGAGAATCACTACTCTGGTCACAGTGTACATTATACTAGCCATAATCTAGAAAGACATATCTATTTACCTCTTCTTACTAAAACAAAGTCTCGGCCTTTCAAATTTTGAATTACCTTATTCTGTATTTCCTGATATTTTTTTCCTTTGGAAACCTATCTTATTTTCTTTGTTCAACTACCATTTAAAGTATTCCATGAAGTTTTTCTTCTCTGAACACCCCCATCTGATTCAATTCTTCTTGTCTTTTCATTAAACTATTATTCTTCGGCTACTGACTATTTCCAGTCCTTGGTAATGTGTCACATTTGATGATTATGTGAACTATAGAAGGAGCATAATGTCTAACACACAAATTGCGTTTGATATGTATTATTTAATGAAATTCTTCAATTAATCCCTTCATTAAATTCAAGTTAGTAACATGCTATTTACAACACTGACACTTCCATATACAAAACAATATATTATTTTGCATACAATTAATGTTCTGTGATATGTCCAAAAGCCACCCATGCTCTCCCTCCTCCACAACCATGAATATCTCATACTCTGTTCTTTTAGGATGCCCTGTTTTGCTGACTACTTTTTTCTTTCCTATTCATTACCGCCATCTGTATTCCTTCATTAACATCTTTCTTATGCTTGATAAGATCCCACCTAGTTGGACTTCAAGCCCCTTATAATTAGAGCCAAGCCTTGAGATGAGATGAAGGAATAACTATTATTTTTGCCCAATACATTTACATTTAAGATTGCCAGTGAACAAGGTATTTGCTGCCAGGTTTTTCTGGAGTCATCCTGTAAATCTACCAAACTGATACGAAGTTAGCATTTGAAAATGCTACACAATTAATACATTTCTGTAGACATTAAAATCAAAATTAATAAAACAAAAAAGAGTATGACAAATTAAAACCCTTATTAAAAAGTCAGAGTAAAATTCTGAAGGAGACAGAGCTCAAAATTGTGAACATTAGCTGAAATAAAAGTGATTCCAAAACTTAATTGTCAAATTCGGAGTAAAACTACAGGGCAAATGAATCCTTAGGTCATTTCCTGTGCATGTGTACAAAGCAAAATAGTTTAGAATAAAGAGTAGCATGTGAGAATGTGGAGAAGAAAACATACTATTTTTTTAAAGAAAAAAGTTACATCACTTTCCAGGCGCCAGCTTTTCTTTATAGATCTTGGATATCAGCCCTTTATCTGAAATGTCATTTGCAAATATCTTCTTCCATTCCGTGGATTGCCTCTAAGTTTTGTTGGCTGTTTTCTTTGCTGTGCAAAAGCTTTTTATCTTGATGAATTCCCAAAAGTTCATTTTTGCTTTTGTTTCCCTTGCCTTTGGAGACATGCCTTCAAAGAAGTTGCTGTGGCCAATGTCAAAGAGGTTACTGCCTGTGTTCTCCTCCAAGATTTTGATGGATTCCTGTCTCACACTGAGGTCTTTCATCCATTTAGAGTTTATCTTTGTGTACGGTGTAAGAGAATGGTCGAGTTTCATTCTTCTGCATGTGGTTGTCCAGTTTTCCCAGCACCATTTATTGAAGAGACTGTCTTTTTTCCATTGGATGTTCTTTCCTGCTTTGTCATAGATTAGCTGACCATAGAGTTGAGGGTCCATTTCTGGTTCTCTAGTCTGTTCCATTGATCTATGTGTCTGTTTTTGTGCCAATACCATACTGTCTTGATGACTATGGCTTTGTAATCTTGCTTGAAGTCAGGCATTGTGATGCCCCAGCTCTGGTTTTCTTTTTCAAAATTCCCCTGGCAATTCGGGGTCCTTTCTGGTTCCATACATATTTTAGGATTGTTTGTTCCAGCTCTGTGAAAAATGTCAATGGTATTTTAATAGGGATTGCACTGAAAGTGTAAATTGCTCTGGGTAGCACAGACATTTCAGATAAAGGGCTGATATCCAAGATCTATAAAGAACTTATCAAATTCAACACCCAAAAAACAAATATCCAGTCAAGAAAAAGGCAGAAGACATGAACAGACACCTCTCCAAAGAAGACACACAAATGGCTAACAGACACATGAAAAAATGTTCAACATCACTAGCCACAAGAAAATACAAATCAAAACCACAATGAGATACCATCTTACACCAGTCAGAATGGCCATAATTGACAAGACAGGAAACAACAAATGTTGACGAGGATGTGGAGAAAGGGGAACCCTATTACACTGTTGGTGGGAATGCAAGCTGGTACAGCCACCCTGGAAAACAGTATGGAGGTTCCTCAAGACATTAAAAATAGAGCTACCCTAGGACCCAGCGATTGCCCTACTAGGAATTTATCTCAAAGATACAGATGTAGTGAAAAGAAGGGGCACACACACCCCAATGTTCATAGCAGCAATGTCCACAATAGCCAAACTGTGGAAGGAGCTGAGATGCCCTTCAACAGACAAATGATAAAGAAGATGTGGTCCATATACACAATAGAATATTACTCAGCCAACAGAAAGGATGAATACCCACCATCTGCATTGACATGGATGAAACTGGAGGGGATTATGGTAACTGAAATAAGTCAAGCAGAGAAAGACAATTAGCATATGGTTTCACTCATGTGGAACATAAGGAATAGTGCAGAAGACCACAGGGGAAAGGAGGGAAAACTGAACGGGAAGAAATCAGAGAGGGAGACAAACCATGAGAGTCTCTGGACTCTAGGAAAGAAACTGAGGGTTACAGAAGGAAGTGGGGTGGAAGGATGGGGTAACCGGGTGATGGGTATTAAGGAAGGCACATGGGATGAGCCCTGGATGTTATACGCAACTAATGAATCATTGAACACTACAACAAAAACTTATGATGTACTATATGATGGCTAACTGAACATAATTTTAAAAAAAGAAAGAAAGAAAAAAGTTAAAAGAATACTCATAAATTTTCACCTAAAAGTTGACCTTTCCTCCTTCCCTTATGATCTCCTATCTTTTCTCTCCTGAGCCATCAGCCTATGTGGCATGCCTTTTGGGTGAATTTCTATTAAATATACCACTGATGGGAGTCAGCTTTCTCTACTTAAACTTTATGAAATAACTATTTATTATTCTTATCTACTTCACCACAAACTCAAATTGTATTTTAATAAAGTGTAGGCTTCCAATGCTTCTGTTTCAGCAGCTTCCTGTTAGCAAGATAGAGAGGGTGCTGGTGGGTCAGTGGGACTCCTTGTCATGGGGTGTTTGACCACAGGCCCTTTACCCTCCTGGGCTTTGGTGCCTTCACCTAAAAATTATGGACTTATATCAGATGACATTAGAATTCCTGCTACAGGCCAATGAAAATAAATTAATGCAATAAGAGGGATTTTTTTAAAAATATGGAGAAAAATGAAATGGAACATCCACATCCTTACATGTTATCCTTCTCAGTATTAACCTCTACATTTATACTCTAAATCCCCTACAACAAAAATCAACAGCCCCCAACGAAATCAACTCAAGGAGGTCCACACCAAGACACAGTAATAAAACAGCAAAAAGGAGTGATAGAGAATTTTTACAGCAGTGAGAGAAAAGAAAACAGTGACATACAAGAGAAATCCTGTAAGGCTATCAACTGATTTATCAGCAGAAAATCTGCAGGCCAGAGGGAGTAGCATGATATATTCAAAGTGCTGGAATAAACAAATCTGCAAACAAAAATACTCTATCCATCAAGACTATCATTCAGAATATAAGGAGAGAGAGTTTCAATAAAATATTGAACACTACATCTGAAACTAAGTATGTACTATATGTTGCCTAATTGAATTCAAATAATTAAAAAAAAGGATAGACAGTTTCCCAGACAAAAATTAATGGAATTCATCACCACTAAACCAGATTTATAAGAAATGTTTAAAAGGACCCCTTGGTTGGAAAGGAAACACCATAAGCAGGAGTAAGAAAAGTAAGAAGCACAAAAGCAGTGAAATTAAGTATATCTATAAAAATCAGTCAAAAGATTCACAAGATCAAGGGATTTAACGTATGACACCATGTACCTAAAATGTGGTGGGAGAGGAGCAAAAATTTAGTGCTTTTAGAGTGGTTCATACTTAAGCAACCAGCAACTTAATATAGACTGCTATACACTAAGATATTATACATAAACCTAATAGTAACCACAAATCAAAAACTGGTAATAGATATGCAACAAATAAAGAGAAAAAAAACAAGTATATCACTAAAGAAAGCCAGCAAACCATGAGAACAGAGCAGAGAAGAACAACAAATACAACCATAAAACAAATGTAACAAAACTATCAGTTATTACTCTGAATATATATGGACGAAATGCTCCGATCAAAAGACATAGGGTGAGGGAATGGATAAAAAGAACACAATCCACCTATATGCTGCCTACAAGACACAGACCAAAAGACACCTGCAGATTGAAAGTGATGGGATGGAGAAACATTTATCACACAAAGCGATGGGAAAACAAAGCTGGGGAGCTATACTTAGATCAGACAAAATAAACTTTAAAACAAAGACTATAACAAGACACAAAGAAGGACACTACACAATCATAAAGTGAACAATCGAACGAGAAGATAAAATTATAAATATTCATGCATCCAACAAAGGACCACCCAAATAAATAAAACAGTTAACAACAAACAGAAAGGAACTAATCAGTAATAATACAGTAACTACTAGTAGAGGAATTTAACACCCCACCTACATCAATGGACAGATCATCCAAACAGAAAATCAACAAGGGAACAGTGGCTTTGAATGACACACTGGACAAGACGGATTTAAGATATATTTAGAACATTTGATCCTAAAAGAGCAGAATACACATTCTTTCCAAGTGCATACAGAACATTCTCCAGAATAGGTCACATATTAGGCCACAAAACAAGCCTCAAATTGAAAAAGATTGAAGTTATATCATGCATCTTTTATAACCACAATGCTATAAAACTAAGTTAATCACAAGAAAGAATCTGGAAAGACCACAAACACATGAAGTTTAATTAACATGCTACTAAACAATGAGTAAGTCAACCAAGAAATCAAAGAGGAAATAAAAAAAAAATGTGGAGACAAATGAAAATGAAAACACAATGGTCCAAAATCTTTGGGATGCAGCAAAAGCAGAACTAAGAGGGAAAGTTTATGGCATAACAGGCCTACCTCCAGAAGCAAGAAAAATCTCAAATAATCAACTTAACCTTACACCTAAAGGAGCTAGGAAAAGAACAAATGAAGCCTAAAGCCAGCAGAAGAAGGGTAATAAGATTAGAGCAGAAATAAATGATATAGAAACTAAAACAGTAGAACAGATCAATGAAACTAGGAGCTGTTTCTTTGAAAAGATGAACAAAATTGATAAAGCTCCAGCTAGGGTCATAAGAGAGAACTCAAACACACAAAATCAGAAATGCAAAAGGAGAAATTAACCAACCCAAAAGCAATACAAAGGATTATAAGAGAATATTATGAAAAATTACATGCCAACAAATTGGACAACCTAGAAGAAATGGATAAATTCCTAGAAACATAGAATCTCCCAAAACTAAACCAGGAAGAAATAGGGAAAAAAATGAAAAGACCGATTAGTAATAAAATTCAATCAGTAATCAAAAAACTCGACACAAAAAAAAAAAAGTCCAGGACCAGATGGCTTCACAGGTGAACTCCACCAAACATTTAAAGAAGAATTAATATCTATTCTTCTTAAACTATTCCAAAAAATGGAATGGGCAGGAAAATTACCAAATTCATTCTATGAGGCCAGCATTACTTGGATACTAAAACCAGATAAAGACAATACAAAAACAGAGAACTACAATATCTCTTCTTAAAAATATATGTATACTGCCAGAAATTGTAGTTGTTGAAAATGTGCCACAATGAGAAAGGTTGAGTATCCCTGCTTCACACCTTTCTATAGATAATTTGATACATTTTTATGGGTTAACAGCCACCTATAAATTGATGACTGAACCCTAGCCTGAATATTTCCTGAGCTACATTACCACAGAAATAATAATTGGGCACCTACAACTCAATATGTCTGAAGTACAATTCACCATCTTCTGCCCCCTACTCTCTTGTTTATTTCAGTTAATGACAGAGCTATAAACGTAGTTGCCAAATCAGAATTTGTTATTCCTCTGGATCTCTCCTTCCTCAACCTTCATATCCTACCAACTTCTATCATTTAATTCCTAAATACTTCTCAACACTAGCCACTCTTCTTCACCCCCACTACATTTCTGCCTCAATTTAAGCTCTCATTTCCTCACAATGGATTAGTGAATTATCCTCCCTGCCTGCAGTCTTGCCTTCTTCTTCATAGTATGTAACTCAGTTATATATTTGGCCATGTCTATTTCCTCTTTAGCAGGAATCAGTTGTCCCCATGTGCTTAGAGAATTCAACAGAAACTTCTTTGCACTTCCCCTCATGGACTTTGTCCCAGGCAGCTCAGGCTGTTATGATGAAGTACCATAGACTGGCTGGCTTATGAATGATAGAAATTTATTTCTCACAGTTCTAGAGGCTGGGAATAGAGATCAGGGTGCCAGAATAGTCAAGTTCTTGGGAGACCCTTTGCCAGGTTGCAGACTGCCAATATCATGCTGGATCCTCACATGGCAGAGAGCACAGAAAGGAGGCAAGCTCTCCCACGACTTGCCTCCTATCAGGACACCCATCTCATTTATGAAGGCTCCCTCCTCATGACTTCATCCAATTCTAATCACACCCAAAAGGCCTCACCTCCTAATACCATCACACTGGGGGGCAGGGTTTCAACATGTGAATTTGGAGAGGTCACAAAAATTCTGTCCATAACAGACTGCCCTAATTTATTCCATTCATTTCTTTGTAGTTGTATTTTCTGTATTTATATATTAATTCATGTACTAATTCATTCACCCTTTCACTAATACTAAGTACTCCATGTGTCAGAGATAAAACTGTACATAAGAAAGACAAAATCCCTGACCTTACTACATTTGCAGTCTATTAGGAAAAAAAGATAAAAACATAAGTATACTAGTAAATAAGTAAGTAAACATACAAATAAATAATGTAATTTCAGTACATGATAAGCACACTGAAGAAAAATGAAGCAGAGCTAGATGGCATTTGATGAAAAGGAGGGGCTCCATTTTCAGATGGGAAAATTGGAGAAGGCCACTTTGAGGAGATAATATACTAGTCACAGCCAAAGGTAACAGCTGGTGTCAAAGCTGAGGCAGGAACTACCATAATAAAACAGAAAGGACAGGAGTGACCCAATGGGAGAGTATAGGAAACGAGGTCAGAGGCTGTCAAAGTCAGATCATGTAGGCCTTTGTAATAAGTGTTTGAATTTTATTTTAGTTTATAAGAAAAATCATTCATTCATTCGGTTGTTCAACTCAATAAATGTTTATTTCATGCCTACTTTTACTGACCAGTGTTCTACTCACTGGAGATCTATCAATGGGCAAAAAAAAAAAAAAATGGGAAAAAAATCCCTTTTCTCACTGAGCTTCCACTCTATGGGAGAGAAGAAGAAAATAAGTAATAAAGAAAATTACGTAGTATTTTGAAAGGTGATTAAGTCTTAAGGAAATAAATAGGGTAAAAGTATTGGAAAAAAGTCTGAGGGGGAATAGCTGTGATCGTAAATAGGGTGGTCATGGTAGGCCTTACCAAGAAGGTGATATTTGACAAAAACCAGGATGAGTTGAGGGAATGAGCCATGATAATATCTGGATAAAGAGCATTCTAGACCAAGAGAACAACAAGTACATACAAGGCCTAAGGGAGGATGTGTGGCATATCTGAGGAATAGCAGAAACACCAGTATAGCTATAGAGGAGTTCTCCTTCACTGCTTGGGATAGAACAAAGCTTTGGAGCAGGCTTGAGGGGAAGGAGGGACAAGTGAGAGTTCACATGAGTCTGGTAGACATTCAAGTGGAGAGGTCTAGTATGCAGATTGCGTAGAGAAGTCTAGACTTTGAGAGAGAGGCCTGGACAAGAAAAATACAATCTGGAAGTGGTGTAGCTTAGTTTTTATTTCATAATTATAACCTGAACTCAGAAGTCTAACTAGATTTTGAGAAGGAAAAGGAAATATGGAATCCAAAGAATTGTATCAAATAGAAAATGAAGATTACAATAAACAAGATTGAGAAGCTCTACTCAGCTACCAAATGGAATGGCTTTGTGAGTTAAGACTGAAAACAAAATCACACTGATCAGACCTGCCTACCCTCAGCAATGGTGATCTTGCTGGTTTTGTCTTTCTTAGACCCAGCCTGGCTACAGGCCACCCTACACCTTGCCAAAGACCATGTCCTTACATTTCAACCAGTCGTCTTAAAAGTGCAAATGAAAAGGCTGAGAGCCCAAAGCTATCAAGGACAAGACACCAAGGCCTCGTCTCTAAATAAGGCTCACATTCGCAAATTTCTCCTTGGAAATGGCCTTGCCGCAAAGGTCATTATTATTTGAAGGCACTACTCCACTCTGGGATATAATCCCAGGAACAACTCCATTGAAGCACAAACTGCCAAATCAATTTCTTCAGAGAAGAGAAGTCTTGGAAACTTTTCTACATGAGCTGAAGGGAAACACAGTCACAGGGATGACTGCCAACTCCTGTGGCAACACTGAAATACACAAGAAGGTTGGCCACTGCTTGTTTTTGCTTTTGCTGTCTTACGTTATTTTTTTTCTTGTTTGTAAGCTAGTGAAATGAATCTAGTGGAGAGGAAAATTGATAATATTAGAGGTCATATAGTTACCAGAGCATTGTGCTTGAGTAAGTGAACAGGGACGGGTTCCAATCCAATAGGAGAGAGATCAGCTTCATCTGGGAGCATGAAGTGTTTGTCTACAGAAACAGGTGGGAAGACAAACTATATAATGCAAAGGCTGGTATATGGAAGAGTTTTCGGCAGTGGAAAAGCATGATCACATTTATATCCTGTTTCCTGTGAAGTGAGGAGACTTCAGGGGAAGAGTTGAAGCAAGACACTCGAAATCTTCATTAGTACTCTGGGAAGGAAATGCGGGTGACTTGAACTTGAATGGGAGCTGTAGATGTGACGCAAAGTCTTAACTGGGATATATTTTAAGGCAATACTCATGGAAATTACCTCAGATTTGGCAAGGGGGTGTAAGTAAGAAAGAAATGTCAAGGATGACTTCTAAGCTTTTGGTTTGTGCCAACTAGGAGGACTGTAGATACCATTAATAGAGGGAGGAAAATAGGCAAGGAAAGTTTTGGGATTACTTGTGACACTTTAATTCTGAGCAGCCTATGGTGCAGCCAAGGTGGCCACATAAAGCAGGAAACAATAGACAGCACCTCACAGAAGATGAGCCCCCAAAAAAGACCAGCCTAGAGACAACACTGTGAGGAAGCGGATTCATACTGATTCTCAAAGAATTTTGTAAACCAGGTGTTGAACACAACCATTATTAAAAATTAAATTAGATCAGGGGCGCCTGGGTGGCGCAGTTGTTAAGCGTCTGCCTTCGGCCCAGGGCGTGATCCCAGAGTCCTGGGTTCGAGTCCCACATCAGGCTCCTCCACTGGGAGCCTGCTTCTTCCTCTCCCACTCCCTCTGCTTGTGTTCCCTCTCTCGCTGGCTGCCTCTCTCTGTCAAATAAATAAATAAAATCTTTAAAAAAAAATTAAATTAGATCAACTTAAAATTAAGTAAATAATATTAAAAAAATAGGTAATAAATATTCAAACTCATGACTTTCTAGTTACTTTACTATGTTTCGCTATGATCCACATTCTTGAGATTACTTACATCTGTGTGTCTTTCCATCTCTTCCCAACTCTCCATTCGGTGTCATCACAGAGTTAGCTTGAAATCTGTCATGCTGGGAGTATTTACACCATGGTAATTGGCAAATGCTTCAAATTAGAGCTTTATTACCCCCACAGAGCGGGTTACTATATTAACTAGCACACTAATGTCTGGAGATATACATCTGTTTGTCATCAGAGATGGCTTTTACTCCACATTACTGAGATGAGTATAAATAGAGAAGACAAGGCCAGGACTGCACATTTAGAGGTCAGAAGAGAAGGAAAATTACCAAAAAAAAAAAAAAAAAAAAGAGAGAGAGAGAGAGAGAGACTGAGTATCAGTGGTCACTCTGATTCTCAATATAAAAAATCAGGAGTACATGACGTCCTGGAAGATGAGGGAAGAATACGTATACAGAACGTGATCAACTATAGCAACTGTTGCTGATACGTAAAGTGATACTGTGAATTGACCATTCACCTTGGCCTTATGGGAGGTGGTTGGTGACTGACCAAAGTGATTTCAGTGAAATGGTAAGGATGAAAATCTAATTGCAGTATGCTTCAGGAAGTATGCAAAGCAAGAAAAAAAAAGGTGACAAGAATAAGTATAAGAAGGAGTTTGGCTGTAAAAAGAAGCAGAAAAATGAGACATCAGCTGGAGGCAGACATGGGTGAAGAAAGTTTTGTTTTCTTTTCAAAGAAAGGAAATATTGTGCCATATTTGCATTCTTATGCAGAAGACCCAGCAGGTAGTATAAATTGCTCCTACAGGATGGAGAAGAACCAACTGCAAAGTCCTTGAAAAAGAAAGAGGATGGGATTGAGTGTAATCAGTGGAGGGTTTGGCTTACATATAAAGGAAAGAAACAGATTATCCATTGCAACATTAATTCTAAGGCAGAGCACGTGGTGTGGGAAATCAGAGTACGCCAGCCCAAAATATGCCACCTGGGTATCAGAATTATTTTGAACTAGAGGCAAATGAGAATTGACAGATACAGAAAGAAGCCTTCCTAGAGCTTCCCTTATCTAAGAACAGAAACTTCTGCTGGATGCAGATTGCCATAACTCCCCACTCCCAGGGAAGTTTCTTGGCCGTGAAGAAGATAGAAAGTCAGAGTTGAAATGGACAGACACAAATCTTACTGGAGTAGTTTCCCCCATGTAGTAACCTTCCCACAATCTGCTGCCCTTGGAAGCCTAAACCCCTTTTCCTTTGTCTTGTCACTTTTCTACAAATTCACTGTTCTTTATTAAAACTCTGTATAAGCCCAAGTTTTAACCACTCCTTTGAGTTTCTCATCAGTGGGTTCTCCCACACGTATCACGTATGCACAATGCACATGTTGATAAACTCTGTTTCTGTCTTGCTAATGTATCTTTTTCAGTTTTTTTGTTTGTTTGTTTGTTTGCAGGCCCAACCACTGAACCTACGAATGTAGAGGAAGCTTTTTCTTCCCTATAGTGGATACAGTTGAAATGTTCCACCCAACCACTTGTCTACCTAACTCACACCCATATTTCAGGCTTCAGCTCAAGTTTAATTTGTTCCAGTGAGCATTCTGGATGCCCCAACTATGCCCAACTGGCCTTGTCTGTGGTCTCTGAGCATAAGAACCACAGGGGATTTCTATCTTAAAGATGCAGAAATAAAGAAAATTAAATTTGTAAAAACTAGGCAGAGGAGAAAACACAAGAAAACCTGGCAAAAGCTTTGGTATTAAGCAGCCTTCAAATCAATTTCAGAACACCAGCCTTCAAAGAAACATAGATTTTAAAGCATCTCACAGAAATATTATTAAACATAAGTGTGGCTTTCAAGCAAACGATTTTGGATCATTTTTCAATACCATGTTTATTTTGAGAGATTCAAAAACACTGTTATCTTGTCATCTGTTCTCCAGATTTTTTTTTCCCCTAGTCATTTCTTTGCCTTTCCTATCACCTTAATTTAAAAGCAATCAAATGTGCTGTCACAGACACTAGATTATAACTTTAGGTACAAAACAAATAATGGGCAACTCTTTTAAAAAAGAGAGTGCCTAACCACTGACTGCATACAATATAACTAAGGAGACAAGGCAGGCTAGAATTTTCTCTGATAACCTTGCTTAATATGAAATTGGTCCTTCAATCTCCAAGAAATCCCAGGCTCTATACTTAATAAACAATCCTAAATATATTCTGCTTCTCCTGAGAGGAATGAAGAACTGTGAGCTCAGAGAACTTGCTTCCTCTGGACCCCTCCAACGGCCGACACCAGGCCTCAAACTCAGAAAATGGTGCATCTGACTCTGGTGTCCCTTGGGGGGAATTAAGTAATTAATTTTCCATTTTCCCCACCTTCTCCCTTCAACATCCCCACCAAATTCTTACCTAAAATCCCCGCACTAAATACTGCTCCCTAATGTTTCAGAAGTCAGGATTCCTGATCCCAGTTTTTCCCAAATACGCCCTATCATGTGAGTTACCCAGTGTGCTCTAAAATACAGATTCTCCCAAGACTTTCCTTTGGAGACTGATGCAGTAGGTCTGAGATGGAGCCCAGGCTGCCCCATTACAATGCAAATGTTCCGAAGGAGAGATAACAGCCTAAGCTCTTGTGTTATTCATTTGATTTGTTTATAGGTGACCTCTTTCAGAGAAGCATTTAAGATGCCTAGCCACAGGTTGGACTAAGAGAAATTTGCAACGATTCACAATGTGATGATAAGCATCCCAAGTGTCACTGCTCTGCTGGGTACACCCAGCACTCACCTGCTCAGCATTAACAGAAGATAGGCTAGGAGTTAAGCAGCCGGGGACTCCACTCTCAGCCTTTCACCATCAGCTGCGTGAACTCCGCAACTTATCTAAGACTCTGGGCTAACACATTTCTCAACTAGGAAGTGCTGGATTTCATGATCTGGGAGAGTAGCTGCCTACCTTACAGGTAAAACAGGCCCATCCATTCTGACCTCTCTTTGGCTTCTAGGGAAAATCGCTAAATATGATGGATAACTGTCTCACAGCCCTGAGGGCTCCTCTGAGCAAATACAAAAGTGAAATATTCCCTTTTGCCATCTGTTACAGGTTGAACTGTATCCCCTGCCCTGAAAAAAAAACTTGAAGTCCTAACTCCCACTATCTGAGAATGTGACCTTATTTGGAAATAGAATCCTAGCAGATGTAATCAAGCAAAGATGGGGTCATACTGGATTAGGATGGCTCCCAATCCTAAACCCAGCATCCTTAGATAAAGAGGGAAGTTTGGACACAGAGACACTATGACGACAGCTATGTGAAGACAGAGGAAAGACTGAGTGATGCCTCTACAAGCCAAGAACACCAAGGATTGCCAGCAGCCACTGAAAGCCAGAAAGAAGCAAGGAAAGATTCTCCCTGAGAACCTTCAGAGAGACCATGGCCCTGTCCACATTGATTTCAGACTTCTGGCCTCCAAAACTGTGAGAGGATAAATTTCTATTGTTTTAAGCTACCCAGTTGGTCGTACCTCAAAACAACAACCCTTGGAAACTAATTCACCATTTAACTAATAAAACACAACCACAGAATCATGGTAATTAGAACTATATTTAACTTAGAGCTAATACTCATACAATTATTCACCTTTTATTTATGTTTTTTAAAGAGAGAGAGAGGAAGCACATGAGAGGTGGGGCAAGTAGAAGGAGAGAGAGAGAGAAAATCTTACGCAGGCTCCGCACTCAGCGTGGGCTGCAGGGCTCCATCTCACGACCCTGAGCCCATGACCTGAGCAGAAATCAAGAGTCAGACACTTCACCAACTGAGCCTCTCAGGTGCTCCACTTATTCACCTCTTTAAAAAGAATTTTAAAAAAGGGGAAAAGTGGAGTTTAAAAGTGTGTACACAAAGCAACCTTTCCCCCACCCCTGCCTCCTACCATCCCAACTTCCCCCATGTGACACTGAACTCCAATGTTGTTAACACACCTCCCTAGCAGTTTACAAATAGTGGAAAAGGAAGGAAACTGAACATGTAGAAATGGAAACATTTGGCATGCTAATCAACTGCAAAAATAGCTTTATCAGACTGGAATGAGATTGGGGTTTTGCCGATGTGCCTGCCAGACAAAAATATTTAATGTTCTAGGACATAGAGTGAAATACTCTGGAGTTTTGCTATAATGTTACCCATTATAATTCAGAATTCGATGTATGGGCTCATCCTGGATGTCATCCAAATTGGGCTTATTACGGAAGATCCTCAGGGAGTCTTCTTTTAACAACTCACACACCTAAAACCCGGGACAAAGAATGCCTCCAAGCAGTGAGGCTCCTATGGAACCAGTCTCATTTTGGTCGCTGTGGAAGCACTAAAATATTATAAATACACCAGGAAAATGGGGGAAATGCTGTCTTCCAAACTGAACTTACTATACATCATTTGTTTCCTCTCTTCAAGGATTGGCTGCTAGCCATCAAATTTTCCAAAAACAAAGAGAAATGAACTATTCCCTCTGCTTCTTGTACTATTGAACAACCCACTCACTGAGGAATAAATGCTCCCCTACATCCGGTCTCCCAAATAAGACCTGTAAGACTTTCCTCCAGGAAACATACAAATAAAAATAAAGGCAGGTGGGATAAAAGAGGTCTGGTGGAGGGCAGCATGATAATGAGGAACTTGCTGGAAACCTGTCAGGACATTCAGTGCCTCTGTTAGTTTTGTGTGTGATTCCTAAAAAATTTCCTGCCCCTGGTTCCTTTTAATCTTAATGAAGTGGTAAGGGGAATAATTTTCAATCTGTAAGAAGTTTCTTTTAATTGGTCCTTATGAAAAATTTGAATAATGATATCATTTCCATGAAATGGCACTGGTAAATTTACCCAGGGCTACCAAAAAATAAGAGCCACTGACTTGACTGGAATTGACTCTAATTTCTGTCTCCAGATTTGGCAGAATAATCCTATAGCTGGGATTCAGATCTAACAAAAATCACTGCATGAGTACAAGTCATAATTAGGCAATTACGGGTTCTAATGATGTGATTGTTCGTATTTATACTGATAATGTAATTAGTCCTAATCAGATTATAGACTCAAATAGACTAAAAATTTCTTTCTTTCTTTCTTTCTTTCTTTTCTTTAAGTGGTCCTCATGCCAAAATCATTCTAAGGGAATTATGTTGTTATTACCTACAAGACAAAATATGCTTGTAGTCTTCTCCATACTTCTTAATACATAGAATAGGGTCCAATAAAACATTTCACAAACGTAAAGCTTTCTTCTCGGGTCCCCACCACTGCTTAACAGAAACACACACACACACACACACACACACTCCAGAGGCATTAATGACTTTTTCATTTGACTGACCCTTCAATACAGACCTGTGTTATTTTTACAACAGAGTACTGGAATCTTGAAGTACAAAAGAACTAAACACTAGGTATATATTTTTCCTTAGATCTGTATTCATTCATATAGTAGCCAATAGTCTTAATCTCTCTAGATAGACTAGTTCTTCCTAGAGCACCTTATGGGATCTTTTGTCTTCCCTGCTGGTTCAACCCCTTCTCGTATCCCAACCCTGAGCTGAATTCTCTATCTTATCCCTTAGGCTCCAGAAACTTAAAACATCTCATACACAGGAAACAGAGGCCCACCAGGGCCTTGCCTCAAAGACTTTTGAATCTTAACTCCAGCATTTTCCTATCTTGAATATTCTGTCCATTTTACACTTCTGCTCTAGACAGGTTACAAATTTGATAACAATATTATGCTCAATACTCTTGAACGCTTTTGTAAACCTACCTTTACCCCCATTCTATCTTCAAAGTAGTACACATTCACCTGTAAAGGAATTCTTCATATAACTTATACTTAAGTCATGTGTTACAATAGTTCTAAAAAGAAAAAGAAGCAAAATCAGACAATGGATGAGACAAGGGCTCTGTATCAGACTGCTCAGAATTCAATCCCAACTCTGTCAAGTACTATCTAAGGCACTTTACCTAACTAGTCTGTTTCTTAGTTTCCCATCTATAAGATGAGAAAAATGTATATATGTTTTCCATAGGCCCATTATAAGGATTTAGTGAGGGATAAAATTTTTTTTAATAAGCAATCAGAAAAATTCAAGAAATTGGGGCACCAGGGTGGCTCAGTCAGTTAGCATCTGCCTTTGGCTCAGGTCATGATCCCAGGGTCCTGGGATTGAGCCCCACGTCGGGCTCCCTGCTCAGTGGGGAGTCTGCTTCTCCCTTTCCCTCTGCCTCTCCCCCCACTCGTGCTCTCTCGTGTGCACTCTCTTTCTCAAATAATTTAAAATCTTTTTTTTTTAAATAAAGAGTCAAGAAACTAAACATGAAACAGAAATAATTAAATCCACATGGAGGACAGTGGAGAAAGAATAGATGGAGAAATTCAAATTAAAAATGTGAAAGGCACATGACGTGATGAGCACTGGGTGTTAACACAACTGATGAATTACTGAACTCTACATCTGAAACTAATGATGTACTATATGTTGGCTAATTGAATTTAAATTTTAAAAAATGTGAAAGGAGCACCTGGGTGGCTCAATTGGTTAAGCATTCGACTCTTGATTTTGGCTCAGGTCATGATCTCAGGGTCGTGAGATGGAGCCCCTCTTTGGGCTCCAAGCTGGGCACGGAGCCTGCTTAAGGTTTTCCCTCTCCCTCTGCCCCTCCTCCCCCCACTTGCACACATGCACATGCTCTCTCTCTAAAAACAAAAAATAAATGTGAAAGCCAAACTCAAAAAGACACATCAGCATGCAAAGAAAACTATAAACAGATTAAAATAATTGTAGAGAATATGGATAATATAGAAGATGAAGAAAAGGAGATATCATGTGGTATTTTGTATGAGAGATGTCAGAAATAGTTGTTTCTGGAGAAGAACCTAGAAGAAATGGATTAGTAAACAAGCCAGTAGAAAAAAATCTTTCTAAACATAAGGAAATCCAGTGCATACAAATCAAAAGGGGCTACTATTTTCCAAGAAACATCAATGTTACACCTAGCAACTTTGTGATAACCTTTTGAACGGCAATAACGATGATGATAGAATTCTTCAGCCACCTTTTACCTCCACCCCACCTCCCAAATAGTTACCAATAGAAAAATAAAAACCAGCCTGACCTCTAACTTCTCTTCTGCAATATTAAATGTCAGAACTAAACTGAGCAAAATTCAAGCTATCATTGAAGTTCAAAGTATAAAGCATTTCAGCCATGCAAAGGCTTAGAAAACACACTTTTCTTTAAAGAAATACCTTGAAGCCCTCCAACTGACCAAGAGAACAGAGCTAACAGGGTCCTTGAAGGCCAGTTAAAAATAGATATTAAGTCTAAGAATAAATTTTAAGTCTGGTTATAAAGTTGAATGCAAAGCAAAATATGTCCCCCAAAGGGAAGGCATAGGATATAAGAATAATAATGCGAGTACAATCACTAGGGTGTAAAATACGGGAGGATCAGTGTAAAAGACTCAGAACTCAGAGACGGTAATGGGTGCTGTGCTGCTAGAGAAAGTAAAGGTGTCCTAGATTTCATCTGTCAAAGAGGAGGAACCAAAAGAAAACCCTTCAAGTATCACCTATTAAACACGGTTTGAGAAAACTTTTGAATTTCATGGAATGGAAGCGAGATATATATTCCTGAAAATATGTGACAAAAAAGCAAGGAAAATAGACAGAAAATGAAAGAAACACTAGGGAGGTATTTCTATTAAAGTATCAAACCACAAACAGAATTAATAGCAAGTATAAGCAAATCTGTCAGCTATGACCTTGATATTACATAAATGGACATTATATGAGTTTCCCAATGAAAAGACAAACAGTCTCCTATTTGGTTACAAAATTAGAGAGATGGAGTGTGGACTCTTAAATGTAGAATAGAAGCAACTAAAACATATTGATATAAGATGATTTTTTTAATGAAGAATAGGCAGAGGATTTTTGTCAAAAAAATAGCTATGGTCAAATATTAAAAGCAGATAAAAAGTAACTCTAAGTAAATATTACATGAGATAAAATCAAGTATAGGATAATGATAGCATGTAAAATAATACAACTACCATATCTACTAACTAACTTTATTAACTACTAATAAAAATACAACTCCCATAAGTGGTAAGCAGCAAAATAATAACATACCATTGTACATGAGATAAAAATCATTATAAATTTAATGAAAGTATTAAAAATAATATTAGCAAGAGCATTTAGCATATCTCTGAAGGCTCTAGGAGAGTATTCTGCCTTGCCTTTTCCTGGCTTCTGGTGGTTGCCAGCATTTGTAGCATTCCTTGGCATCCCAAAGCTGTTAGTTACATCATTCCGTTCTCTGCCTCTGTCTTCAACTGGCCTTCCTACCTATGTGTCTCTCTGTGTGTTCACTGGTCTGCTTATAAGGACACTAGTCATTGGATTTAGGGCCTACCCTAATCTGACTTCATCTTAACTAATTACATCTGCAAAGACTCTAGTTCCAAATAAGGTAACATTCTGAAGTCCCTAATGGACATGAATTTTGAGAGGACCCTAGTCAATCTAGTATATTATGTTATAAAGAAAATCTAAAGAAATCCCCAACTTTGGAAATATTACAGATCACTTTCCCTGACTATGACGAAATAAAGCAAAAAAAGAATTACTTTGACATTTTAGAATTTTCTCCTAAAGTATTCTCAAGGTTGAAGAAGAAATGAAATCAATACAAAATTTAAAAATAACGGTGAAAACGATACTTGCAGAAATATAAAGAATACTGTTTAAAATGCACTCAGAGGAAAATTTATGTTTTTAAAGTATTTATTAAAAATGAAATGATTAAATAAGCTAAGCATTCAACTCAATATCCAAGGGAAATAACACAATGAAGTAGGAAGAAGAAATAACAAAGACAGAAGAAGATACCAAAGATACCGCACCTAGTAAAATTGATAAATAAATCTAAATGACAGTTCTTCAAAAATATGAATAAAATAAACAAATCTCCCAGCAGAATAAGCAGGGGGTGAGGTTGGGGGTCGGGGGGAGGGAGAAAAAGACAGAGAATGGCTGAAAAGACAACATAAGCATTGGATGGTTAATGGGAAATAATTACAGTAAACAGGACAGTTCTTAAACAGTACAAATAATATTGCAGTTGTAATCATCAATCAATGTAGAATCAAAAAACAGACCCCCCCTCAGAAGTGGGGCACCCATCTTACCTGCTGCCAGGAATGTGAATGCATATGGACACCCTCTCCAGGAATGGGAATTGCGCAAGGCCCAAGGGAGCCCCCTCCCCAAAGTCACACTTCCCTCCTTGGGGGCAGTGCACACATAGTGACTGGTCAACTGAGGAAAATTCTGCAGAGCCATCCCAACACCAGAGCTCCCTATAATATCAGCTAAAGCCTCTGTTGCCACCATATCACAGTTCATTCCTCCCCCTGCCCAATATTGCTGCCCTCAACATTCGCGTCTACCCTGCACACAAATCTCAAAGGTTCCAAGTCCATCTCCTAGGAAATCAGAATTGCAATGGGCACTCTGAAAATTATCTGCAGAAGAAACTGGAAGATGTGAAAAAAGTATAAAATTGTCCCCTGACCGATACCTCCAAAGATATCTGACCTAATTATTTTATGAATCAAAACATTTAAGGAGAAAATAATTATGGACCACAGGAAAACGTGGCTATCTTCTCCTATCACTTTATGGAATAAACATATTCCTTATCCAAATGTTAAAATCTGACAAACCAACCACAGATCAATTTCCTTGTGGATATCTAGGAAAATCTTACATTAAAATATTGGCGAATCAAAATCAAAGACTATTGAAAGAATAAAGCTTTGTGACTAAGCAAAGGTATATTCTATGAATGCTGAGATGTTTCAACATAGAGAAATCTATTACCTTGAATCATCACATCAAGTCAAAGAAGAAAAGCTATGTAAGCATCTCCAAATATGCTGGAAAGGCATGGGGCAAAATTATCTCTATTCCTAATGAAATTCTTGAAAACAAAGTACAGATTAATACTTTAGTGATATAAAGAAGACTATCCATCCAAAACATCAAGCCATCAACATTCTTCTCAGAAGTCAATATTTTTAGATGAATGATTGCTAAACACTGGGATGGAGGAGGGCTTTGTAAGTAATACTATGGAGATATTTAAGTTTTCGTTTGCCTGTAGGCAGTTACAAAAACTATTTTAAAAAATCCAAAACAATCCAAGTTATAACAAGCTGAGGAAATATTTATTACGAACAACTCTATTATATCTGATAAATAAGCAACTGTTTTCATATGAATAAAAACATGTTGAACACTCAATGGAAAAATGGGTCAGGAATACAAATAGGCAATTCACAAAAGAAGAAATAAGGACAGCCAATAAATATTTGAAAACAAAAAACATATTCAATTTTAGAAATTAAAAAATTGTAAATTTTTCACATCAGTGAAAACCATGGTGTTCTATAGATCTCAAATGTAGATGTTGGGAGGGTAAATTGTTCCTACCTTTCTCAAGAGCAGTTTGGTAACCTTTATCAAAAGCCTTAATATTTATTGATTCTGACTCAAGTAAGTCTGCATACAGGAATCTCAATAATGTCACAAAATGTATGTATAAAAATGCTTGGCAGTTTTTTCTAATATAAAAATAAAGGCGATCTAAATATCCAGAATTAGAAAATGGTTAAGTAAATTATGATCCATCCACATGGTGGAATTATTTGCTACCTCTAAAAATAAAATTTCCTGAAAAATTTTAATAACAAGAAAAATTATATATACTACAAAGCTTTACAAAAGCAAGATACGAAACAGTTTGTACTGTATGATTCCATCCAAAATACGAAAATGATTTAAAAACCTGGAAAGAAACATGACATAAGACCGAAATGGGCTTTCCCTTGGTTGTGAGATTACAGTTGTCTTTTCTGCTTTTTTGGAATACTTTGCATTTTATAAGTTTCATTAAATGAATACATATTGCTTTTACAGTTAGGGGAGAGGCACATTATAGAAATTGTATTTCCTCCACTCTGATGACAGAGAGCTAAGAAAGTCCTTTGCCTTTTCTATATTAAATTTTCTGTTAAAAGAAATAGTATATTAAGACCCATTGGCCTATCAGCCACCTAGTTTCCTTGGCATCCAAGTGATGCAGTGCAAGTGATACAAGGCTTATTTCTGAAGCTTGTGCAATGATATGTGGGACAGAAAAAACCCAAAAACCCTTGAGAGTAAGCACTGTTAACAACCTCCAGGGCTCCCAGAAATCCATGCATGTCATTATTTAATTTGTGCAAATTAAACCCTTTAAGGCAAGAGTCTTCCATAGCCTACTTTGCCATTTTCCACTTAGAATATTGGGACCAGATGGAATTAGGTTAAACTGAACTGTGTAGATAACTTTGAAAGGTAAAAATGGAAGGAGGAGGAGGAAGAGCATGGGGTTGGGAGGAAGGAAGAAAGGAAGGGAGGGAGGGAAGAGGAAAAGTCAAATAAGGGCCTGGGAGGAAGTCGGACCGCAGGCTTTTATTCCTGCTGCTTACATTCAAAAGAGTTTGCTCAGAAGAGACAATAACTTGTTCTGTGCCCCTCAAGACCCAACCATGCCAATTGTTAACCTCCTTCTACAGAAGAGGTATCTTTCAAATGAATCAACACAATAGCTCACCTCACCTTTATTTGGTCAATAATCAAAGTGGGGACAGAAGCCAAGATTCTGATCCCCTGCCTGGTATCAATTTTAAAGCAGTGTCTCATTGTAGAGTAAGGACTTCTATTGTGCTGAAGTGCAGGAAACTAATTGGAATCATTCTGGCTTTCGTGACTCATAAACTTAATACTCTTTTAGCATCATTTTGGCTGAGCAGAATTCCTAACCACAGTTTAATAGCAAAAGACATTTAAAATAACAATCTCAAAAGTCTTTCCAACCTCTCCAATTAGAGTAAAATAAATTGGCTCTTAGAATTAGGAGTTGTGCCTTCAGAGGCTATGGAAGATCTCACTGGTTTTCACGTATCTTAACTATGAAGGACAATGACAATTACTAACACTCCATTTTCATCTTGCTCCTAGCTACCAAATATTTCTCCTAGAGCTGAAGCCACCTCCTTGGTCATGTACTTTAACTTGGATCGTTTTCTCATGGTTTGGCTTGGCTTTCATTCATTTTCTTAATTAGTTATTTTAGCTTTCATTGGGTCTCTAGGAAAGGCTATGAGGTTTGGCATGTGGAGCAATCAAAAGGATTTTCATGTTATCAGTGTCTGTTAATTTATTGAGTTCCAAGCTTTGTTATACCAAACCACAGACAAGTCTCCCCCATATCTCCATATTCTAAAGAACAACAGATAATCATTTTGCTGCATCGTGTCTTTGTGATCTTTTTGTCCTTATCATTTACTAAGTGGAAATAGTCCCTGATCCTAAACCAATTCTTGGCGAAGATATCAGACTGGTGGGCCACCAAGTTTGAGGATTGATCCTGGGGACCTTATCTTATTATGCCCATATGTTTATTCCAAGTGTATCTAAGTCAACCTTTATTTCTGGCTTGAAAGTACACGAATGGTGTTCTTTTCTGAGACTTTAAAGACAAAATAACTAGTTTAGAAAAACCCAAACCAAAGTGATCCAACCTTCTACTTGGACATAATCATTTTATACACACACACGTTCCTATAATATAATGTACACATAGTCATCAGTAATCTCTCCGCGACAGGACAGCTAAGATCTTACCTACAACATTCCTTGGGAGCTATCTGCTGCCTTAGGCTCTCCAGGCATAGAACCTCTGTGCATGGAGGGACTAGGAATTAAAAGGAGGGGTGCCAGGCCAGCACAGTTGGTTCAGCGCCTGACTCTTGGTTTTGGCTCAGGTTTGATCTCAGGGTCTTGAGATCGAGCCCCTGCACTCAGGGCAGTCTGTGCTCCTCCCCACCCCAAAACAAATAAAACAAATAAATCTTTTTAAAAAGTCATTTGGAAATACCAGAAACTATGAAATGAAATTCTGTCTCAGCCCAGTGTGTGCACATTTTCCTCCCCCTGTGACTCTAGGTCTTTGGAATTTGACCCAGACTGATTTCTCTGCTGTTCCACTGGCTTCTTCCCCATATGACAGTATCTTGGCTTTCTCACTCCCACTTGTTTTTCCTGGTGTTTACTTAGCTCCTATTCTGCTTCAGTTTGTGCAGTTGGCCACAACCTGCTTTTCATTCTTGGCTTGGCTCAAGCTCTCAAGCTTCCACTATTTGGACTTTAATTCACGGCCTAGCCATGTTCACACGCTCCCTCTCCTGCACTTCTGAATGCGTGGCTGCTCCAACAGAAAGGGAGGGACAACCTCAACCACACTCCCCATCCCCAATATTTTTCTTTGGATCAGCATTTCCTGATCCTTTTCCATCTTTAGTTTCCTCACGGGTAGACTACCTCCAGTGTACAATTTCCAGGTATAATGTGACATAAAGATACATATATATGGTTATACATATACATGCATGTGCGTGTGCACACATATGTATATAAAGCTTTGGCTTTTTCTTCTCAAAGGTCAATAAGTTTTTCGTTCTGATTCCTTTTTCTCAGTCTCTTATTTTTCTTTCACTTTATAGGTATAATTTTCAGAATATCAAAATCTGTCTGACAATTACGCAGGGTAATTCTCACTGAGAAGGGACCAACTACCTTTTCTTTGAATCGAGGTTTGTCTGTGATTCTAAAGACTATAGTTTTAACCTCTTCATTACACTCCTGCCACGTCACAGAAATAAAATTAGAAGCTACTCTGAGGGCACACAAGAAATGTCCCTTCACAAGCTTAAGCATATTAGTAGAGCCTAAGAGTCTCTATAACCTCCCTCATTTAGAAGTAAGCAACTCATAGATACCTCAGTCTGCACACATGTGCCTGCCTCAATTTCGGAGTAGCTTAAGTGTTCTACTTAGATGTTTTATTAATATATGCATGGGATCACAAAGACAAGAGTCATGAGACAACACCATCATGAGACAACACCATCAAGGTTCTAAGGCAGCCCCTCCGTATCTGGATATACTACCAGCATTGGAGCAAATGGCAATGGGCAGGCAGTGTCATCTGGCACACAGCATCTGTGTCCTATGTAGATTCATTCACACAAGCTTTACTTTTGTTACTATCTTAGCTGCTAATCCAAGACCAACCAGGAGAAGGCAGTACAGGCTAAACAACGGAAACTTTAAACTTTCTTTAAAGTGAAAAAGAAATAATCTGATAGGTTATTTATAGCATAAACCTCTGTCCATGCTGGGGAACAAAGGAACCTTTTCCAACACTATCATCATCTGCACAGCCTCACTCCACCTCACTTCCGCAGCTCTCTTCATGGTCCCCTACCAACTTCTCCATCTCTCCTTATACATTAAAATATATACAATATAGAAACTGGAAAAACAGCTAAATTATAAAGTTGCCCAATCCATCTTTAAATTCCTAAGCTTCTTTCTCAATCATTACCATGTAAGGCCAAGTTTAATTTTTAGATAGCACTTGTTAAGAGCTCATGATGCTTTTATATGACAAGATATACTTATCATGACCCCCCAAGACCAGTCTGCTTCACACCCACAAAAATATAAGACCACTTGTTTTAAATACAAAAACATTTCATACACATAAAAAAGAGCAATTTCTCATCGAATATGGAACATTATTCCCCAATGGCACTGGGAAGTGAATGAAGGCTGCTCACTAAAGGCCATAAGAGAGGATTTTAATTAGAATTTCAACCCCTGACACTGGGGAATCCATTCACTCCACTAGCTGCCCAAGGCTACAGAGTTGGATCCCCTCGCTGCTCTGCAGGACCCTGGAGAGAAAAGACCAAGTTGCTATCTGGACATTTAAGCAAGTCCCATTCTTCTACTGATCAAAGCAGCATGGGCTTCCTTAACCAGTAAACCACACTCCCAGCTGTTTTTGTTTGGGTGGTTGGATTTTCTAGGGTAGTTTTTACTAGGTTACCCCAAGCAAAAATATGAAGTTGCTTCAAGCCTTTCTCATCTGCAATTCCTTCATTAATGCCACATTTATTCTCCTCCCCAAGTGCACAGGGTCTCTACACTGATCCCCACACTGGCCAGGGAGCTCCTCAGAAGCCCCCCACTAAGACATTCCTTGGGCCTTCCCTTGTCTGTATTAATCATTCATTCCCACTGGAACAGTATCAGGCTTTCCGAATCAATCTGAACACATGATCTTAATTGTACTACTTAAGACTACACTAGATATATAAGGGATCTTTGAGGACCTTCAATTGCTAGCTAGCACTTTGACCTCTATTTTCTTTTTTTTTCTGTTTGGCCCACCCAGTGGGCCCCTAGGTCGTCTCATAGCCATTTCAAGAAAAAGTGAGCAAGGGGTACCTGGGTGTCTCAGTCCGTTCAGCATCTGACTCTTGGTTTTGGCTATGGTCATGATCTCATGGATTGTGAGATCCAGCCCTGGGCCTGGCTCCCCACTCAGTGGGGAGTCTGCTTGAGATTCTCTCCCTCTGCCCTTACCCCCACTCACACTCACATGCTCTCTCTCTCTAAAATAGGTAGATCTTAAAAAAAAAAAAAGTGAGCAAGGACATGGAAAGGAGAGCCTTCTTTTCTCTTTGTGAAATATATTAAACATGCAGATTAGAAAAGAATATAATGAACTCTTATGTACTTAATACCTTGCTTTATCAAATATTAACATTATTCCACATTTGCTTCAGAATTACCTGTTCTAGAAAATATTACAGAAAGAGTTAAGCCCCACCCCCTTCGTCTACGTACTTTCCTCTAAAATAAATCTCGTCACGAACGGTTCTATGTATTTATTCCATATTTTTAACCATAGACATTATTTAATAATGCTTAATGGTTAAATCTTCCTATGAGTGGAATCATACTGTATACATCATTCCACAAACAGTATTTTCACTCAATGTTATGTTTTTTAAATTTATCCATGCTTACAGATGTACCTCTAGTTTACTCATCTTAGTTGTGGTATAGCATTCATTCAGGTGACTAAACCATAATTCATTTATTCTTTCTCCACTTGGTAAACATTTAGATTGAATGTTACAAGGGACATTCTATATGCTTCTGTTTTCGCACACATACAAGAGTTTTTCTGCCATATACAGAGCACCAGACTTGCTGAGTCAGAGAGTCTGTTCCTCTTTATTTAACAGATATTACCAAATTGATGTCTACAGTGGTTATATCAATTCACACTCCCACCAGTTTCAAGTTACCATTGCTCTGTAACCTTTTCATAGGACATAAGATTATATTAATCTTTGCTGATGAGCATAAAAGGGTACCTCACAGTATTTCTGAACCATGCTTCTTACAGAAAGTGATCATGATCTATCTCAGCACAACTGTATGACATATATAAATTCTGCTTGTATTTTCCAACCACATCTTATATGTGTAATGACATACTTTGAGGAAAAAAAGGAGTAAATCATTTTAAATGGGGTGCGTACTCAAAATCCAGAATACATGTTTGTTTGCATACATGCATGCCATTCTGTAAAAACTGGCCACCTAGAAGGAATAAATAAATTGATGTTTCATCAACTCACAGTACGAGTTTATCCAAGCATAAGACCTACATGAAAATAAAACCTGGAGAGTCTTCGAGAATTAGCTTTCGTGGCCTGTAGACTCTTAATGGTAACATCAGATTAAGTCAGCTTCCGTGGCACCTACATTTCAGGCATTAAGTCTAACTTCTGAGTTGGGACTTGGTTTCCTACTTACTGAGGTAAAACTATGGCTGGTATAAGAGGCAGGTGCTTTTTTTTTTCCTTTTTCTTACCACATCTCAATACGTTAAAAATATTTCACATGTATTGGGCATGTAAAATGTGCCACACCCCAGGGCAAGCACTGCCTCTGAATTATTTCCCTTAATCTTCATAACTATAAACATGGTACTATTATCATCCTTATTCTAGAATTAACGAAACTGAGAGTCTGAAAGATTAGGTGAAATCACAGAGCTTATAAATGACATAAGTGTCTGGTTCTTCCTGATTGAGAATTCTTAGATATATTCACAACTACACCAATCAGCCCAATTCAAACTTGAGACACCTATATAACTATTTTCGGAAAAGTGCTTCTTCATGTTAGAAATGCAAGCTTTTTCTCTTTGTTCTACTTCTACCCTCAAAGACAAAACAATCCTATATGCATTCGAAGACACCTCTCCTATCTCCCCCATCTTCTCTTCCCCAAGTAAGACACTCTTACATCTTTCCACTGTTTTTGTCTTTATGTTGCCTGCCTTTATATCCCGACTACGATCCTCTGGGTGAGCCTCAGATGGGGCCCCCCTCTGAAAGTATGACGCTCAGAACATATAGCAACAGCATATGTCCCAGGAATATCCACTACAATGGATTCATCAGCTGCCTCATTCTGTACCTTTTACTCTCCTAAATGCTGCCCTAAATCATACTGGCCTTTTTGGCAGTCATGGCACATTGTTGACTCATTCTGAGATCATGCCAACAATAATTCCCAAGTGATTTTTAACTGTGTATTTCTATAAACCCGTGTCTTTCTTAACCTGCATTTCAACAGTTTTTTTTTTTTTTTATCCAGATGTAGGCTATTACAGTTGCACCCATTAATCCTTATTTGGTGCAGTCTGCTGAGATTATTCTGGTCCCTGATTCTTTAGGTTTACTGGCACTCACTCTGACTGTACATGATCTGTATGCTATCTTTGTCTTCATCAAATTCGTGGATTGAAATCTACTCAGTGGTCTCAATACAAGCTTTGTGCTGCATTCACAAAAATATTTCTTCAAACTCACACTGATCTCTTCAAAAAGTCATCTCGTGTCATAGGGTTTGATCCTTTGACTGTGTAAATCATCTAAATGTATCAGCGTCAACCTCACATTTCTTCCTCTTGACAACAAGGATATCATTAAAAACTCTGTCAAATGTCTTTCCAAATTTCAGATAAGCTGGATCTATTTTTCCTGTAACCTTGACAAGGAAAAAAAAAAAGAAATGGAGCTATTTGGTGATAATATATTCTCGATGACCCTATATTAGATATATTTTATGGTGCCCCTTTATAATAACTCTTTCACCTGCCTTATAAGTAATAAGTTCTAGAGTTTTGCTTGGTATCTAAAATAAACTTACTGGTTAATAGATTATGGAATTCACTTCTCTTTTTCTCTTTGACAGAAAATGAATTTCACTTCCAGGAAAGATGTAGTAAGTTGTGGCAGGTCAGTGATTCATCTTGCAACCAGAGGAAAAAAAGCAAATAAATTACAGAAATTGTCCATTTAAAAATATCAGGAAAGAGTGGAACCAATGAGGACTAGAACTAAAATTTCAGAATCCAAAGAGCTTTTCCTAGGAGAGTTGACAATCACCAGCCATTTTCTTTCCTGGGGTCATTTAACAATTCCAAAATGGACATGAGGATCGAGGTTGGCCCTTGGAGAGAGATTCTACTGAGGAAGAAAGAAAGAAGTTGTGAATTTAGAGGCTTTACAGGTGCTGGCTGACCTGTATTAAAAACTAGAGAAGCCCTCGATACAAGGTTAGTTTTTGCAAAGGGTAAGTTCTTGAGTTCTGAGGCAGCATATGAAACTGGAGGGGCTAAGTTGGAAAGGCAGAGTAAAATCTTTCACAATTGCTTGATTCCTTGGATAAAAAATATCACAAGAGTGTATTTTATGACTTATTTTGTTGCCTTTCAGACATTTACCAGATTTTGAAGCTATACAGGGCAAGAACCTAAAGACCTATGCTCAAAACCTCCAATGGTCAGAATTGAATCCTCCTAATATGTTAACACCAAGGACACAAAGACCCACAAACAATCTAACCAGGGATAAACCAGAGGTAAACTAGATCTTAGAAAAACTCTAACCCAGTCCTAACACACATCATCCATGACTAGATGCGCCCTTCAAACTATTTACCTAACAGAATAAAGTGAGAACCTTCTTTAATGGAAAACAGCATCATCTACAACCTCCATGGTTCTTTTACTCCCGCTGTCATACTATAAAAATTTGCTAGGTACATAAAGAGTCAGAAAAACGTAACTCCCAATCAAAAGAAAAAACATAAAACAGAAGATAATTCAGATATTAACCACAATAAGCAAATTTAAAACACTTTTATGAGGCAATCAACAAAATGTAAAGGTGACCTACAGAAAGGGAGAAAATATTTGCAAACCACATTTCTGGTAAGAGATCATTATGCAAAATAAATAAAGAACTCAGAGAACTCAATAATAAAAAAGCAATCCAATTAAAAAATGGGCAGAGGATGGGGCACCTGGGTGGCACGGCGGTCGTCTGCCTTCGGCTCAGGGCGGGATCCCAGCGTTCTGGGATCGAGCCCCACATCAGGCTCCTCCGCTATGAGCCTGCTTCCTCCTCTCCCACTCCCCCTGCTCGTGTTCCCTCTCTCGCTGGCTGTCTCTATCTCTGTCGAAATAAATAAATAAATAAATAAAAATTAAAAAAAAAAAATGGGCAGAGGAACTAAATAGATTTTTTTTTCCAAAGAAGACATATAAATGGCCAACAGGTACATGAGAAGATGTTCGACATCACTGATCATCAGGGAAATGAAAATCAAAACCACAATGAGACCTCACCTCACACCTGTTAGAACGACTGTCATCAAGAAGACAAGAGATAACAAGTGTTGATGAGGATGAGTAGAAAAAAGAATCCTAGTGCACTGCTGAAGGGAATGCAAATTGATGTAGTCACTATGGAACACAGTTTGGAAGTTCCTCAAAAATTTAAAAATATAACTACCATATGCTCCAGCAATCCCACCTCTGTGTATATATCCAATGGAAATGAAAGCAGCATCTCAAAGAGATATTTGCAGCATCATTCACAGTAGTTGAGATATGGAAACAAGGTGTCTGTCAATGGAAAAATGGATAAAGAAAACATGAGATACACACACACACACACACACACACACACACACACGAATATTATTCAGCAATGAGAAAAAAAGGAAATCCTGACATTTGTGACAATATGGATGGACAGTGAGGGCATTATACTAAGTGAAATAAGTCAAAGAAAGATAACTACTGTATGATCTCACTTATATGTGGAATCTAAAAATAATGAACTTGTAGAAATAGTAGAATGGTGGTTACCAGTGGCTGGGGGGAAGGAAGAGGGATGGAGAGATGTTTGTTAAAGGGTAAAAATTTCCAATTAGATGAATAAGTTCTGGGAATGTAATGTATAGCATTATATACATATAATATATATACATATATATATATATAATGTATAGTATTATATACTTGAAAATTGTTAAGAGAGTAAATCTTAAATGTTTTTATCACAAAAAATAATGATACTTATATGATATGCTAGAGGTATTAGCTAGTGCTGTGGTGGCAGTCATTTTGCAATATGTAAATAAATGTATCAAGGGGAACCTGGGTGGCTCAGTCAGTTATGCATCTGCCTTCAGCTCAGGTCATGATCCCAGGGTCCTGGGATGGAGCCCCATGTCAGGCTCCCTGCTCAGCGGGGTGTCTGCTTCTCCCTCCCCTTCTGCCCCTCCCCCCACTTATGCTCTCACTCGTGCTCTCTCTCAAATAAATAAAATCTTTAAAAAATAATTAAAAAATAAATGTATCAAATCAACATGTTTTACATCTTAAACTTACAAAATGTTATGTGTCAATTACATCCCAATAAAGCTAGAAAAAATTTTTTAACCTTTCATGGAAATATGAAAGAATATAAAGAAGAGACAGATAAAACTGAGAAAAATATGAAGAATTTGAATCTATAAAAAAGAAACAAGTAGACACATTTTTCTAGAACTAAAAAATACCCTACCTGATATTTATGTCTCGGTGGTGCTGAATACCACATGAAGAAGATATTAAGGAATTACAAGACAAATCAATAGAAAAAAATATAAAGTGAAAAGAGAAAGAAAGAAAATAGCAGAAAGAAAACGGGGGAAGAGGAACATAAAAGTAAGAGTGGGAATCAGTAAAAAAAAAAGAGAGAGAGAGAGAGAGAGAGAGAGAAAGCGAGTAAAAGTCCCAAAAAGAGAGGAGAGCAAGAATGAAGCAGGGGGGAAAAATAGCTGTAAATATTGAAAACTGATGAAAAATATCACCCACAGATTCCAAAAAAACCACAGTAAATCCAAAGCAGGATAAATGCTTTAAAAATCCATAATTAGGCACAACTGAATTAAATTGCCAAAAATCAAAGACAAAGAAAAATTCTAAAAGCAGGCAGAGAATTGATCTATAAATTCAATGGTATTCTCATTAAAATTCCAGTAGGATTTTGGTGCTAAATTTTATATGAAGATGCAAAAGACATATAATAACCAACCTAAGTTTTTTTTTTTTTTTAAAGGACAAAGTTTGAGGACTTACACTACCCAATTTTAAAGCTTGCTATTAAAGCTATATTAAGACAGTGTGGCACTGACAAAAAAGAGACATACAGACCAATGGAACAGAACTGAGAATTCTGTAATAAACACTTGCATTTATGTCCAATTGCTTTTCAACAATAGGAAAAGGATAATATTTTCAACAAATGACACTAGGATAACTGGATATTCATATGCAAAAAAATTAAAGAGAACTTAGACCTTAGACATTTACACAGAAAGGAGAAAATACGGGAAAAAAATTAAATACCAGTGACCTTAGAGTAGGCAATGAATTTTTTGATATGACACCAGAACATGAGCCAAAAAGAAAAAATTGATAAACTTGACTTTATAAAGTTAAAAAAAAATTCTGCACTTCAAAATATACCATCAATAAAATGAAAATATCAACCACAGACTCAGAGGAAATATTTCTAAATTATATATCTGATAAACAACCTGTATGTAGAAAAATACGAAGACCATCTGCAACTAAATAATAAGACATACAATACAATTTTAAAAGGAGCAAAACTCTGAATTAACATTTAACCAAGAGAGACATACAAATGACCAGTAATAATATGAAAACGTTTTCAAGATCAGTAGTTATTAGGAAAATTCAAACTATCACCACAATGAGATACTATAATACACTCACTAGAGTAGTTATAATCAAAAGGAGATCATACCAAGTGTTGCTGAGGATAAAGAGAAACTGGCAGCCTCATACAGTGCTAGCAGGAGTGCAAAATTGTACAGCTCCTTCAGAAAACTGTTTGGCAATTTCTTAAAAAGCTAAAATTGTTTGGTAGTTTCTTAAAAAGCTGAACATAAACTTACCATATGACTCAGCAATTCCACTCATAGAAATCTACCCAAGAGAAATGAAAACATGTCCACAAAGAAACCTGTATGTGAATGTTCATAACAAAATTATTTATAATAGCACGAACTAGAATATCCATCAAGTAGTGAATGGATAAACAAACTTTGGTATAACCACGCAATGGAATATTATTCAGTCCTAAAAAGGAATGGAATACTATTACATGGATGAACCTCAAAAACATTATGCTAAGTGAAAGAAGCATGACATAAAAAAACTACATGTATAATTTGATTTACATGAAATATCCACCAAAAACAAACAAATTATACAGACAAAAAGTAGCTCTGCAATTGCCTGGAACAGGAAGCAAGGACGAACTATATAAAATGGGACTTGACAGCAAAGGGCCTTAAAGGAAAATTTTTAAATAATAGAAAAGTTCTAAAACTGGATTGTGGTGATTAAGTGAATTCCGTAAATTGACTAAACCTACTGAATTGTAAACTTACAATTGGCAAATTTTGTAGTATTTAAATTATACCTCAATAATGCTGTAAAACAAAAGTGGTGAGTGTATTTGATAACTTTTGTTTTTTCTGAACTTACTGTATAATACAGGACCAAGCTAACAAGAAAATTCATTAGACGTAAAATCCTTCCTGTATAAAAAAGTAGGTATGTTTAAAATAGAAAACAAAGAGAAAGTTCTAAAAACAGAGAATAAAAAATGTATTACTTTTAAATGAGCAAGAGAAAGGCTTCAGTTGATATTGTAACAGGATCCATGGAAGCCAAGAGTTGATAGAATGACCTCTCAACATGCAAGAAGGTGGGGAGGAAGGGAACCAGTCACCTTAAACTTTATGCATGCAAAAATGTAATTCAAAAATAAAGGTTAAAGAGTCAAAACTAATTTATATAGTGACAAAAAGCAGACCAGTCCCCTATTCATAGAGAAGGAGAGAGAAAAGTGTGACATTAAGGGGCCATGAGAGAACTTTTTGGAATGATGAAATTATTCTATTTTTTTATTAGGATGGCAGTTACATGGGTATATATATTTTTCAAATTTATTGAACTATTCACCTTAAATGGATACAGTTTATTGTCCACAAATTATATATGAAAGAAGGTGACTAAAAGAGGGAAAAAATGAAAGTAAAATAAAGACATCAAAAGGCAGACAAAAGCTGGGAAAAATCACCACCAATGGATTAGCACTGCAAAAACCCACTGAAAAGTTCTTCATGGTGGAAAAAAAAAAATTGATTCAAATAAAATCATGAAACTATAATAGGACATGAAGAGAATCATAAAGTTTAAATCTACAGGGTCAATATAAAATACATGGATCATTTAAACACAATAGTAATAGTTTTAAGTAAATTTTTCATACATGTAGAAATAAAATATATGAAAACAATAGCAAAAAGTATGGGAAGAGAATAGAGAAAAACAAATGTTAAAGCTCTTTCATGGTTTGAGGTACGAGGTACTATAATAAGCAAGAAAGCACATGGAAATTGCTAAGGTAGCCACTAAAAAGTACAAAGGATCGTAAAACTAATAAACTAAGAGAGGTAAAAAATGAAATGGTAAAAATAATAGCTGATTAGTACAGAAGAAGTTAGAGAGAATAAAAGGACAAAGAACAGATGGCAAAAACAGACATAAAATATCAAGACGATAGTACTAAACATATCTTATCAGTGATTACAACAGTAAATGCAGTAAACAAACTGAGTTTAAAAGGAAAAATAAAAAATAAAACAACGTCCAAATACATGCTGTTATCAAGAGACACACTTAAAACATAAGGGTACAATTATACTGAAAGGAAAGAATGGGAACAAAATAAACCACACAAGCACCAATCAGAAGAAAGTTGGTGTAGCTACCTTAATGTCAAAATAGACTTTAAGAAATAAGTAACACTTTGCTATTTTAGATGAGATTTTTAAAAATCTACTAAGCTTGTTCTTTGTATATAGCAGTTATCTGTGGACTTTTTGAATTAGGGGTCAGATGGTAAATGTTTTTAGGTTGGGGAGCCACGTAGACTCTGCTGCAACTACTCAACTTGCTATAAAACAGCCACAGAGACACGGAGAAAAATGGGTATGGCTGTGTTCCAATAAAACTTTATTGGCAAAAATTGGTGGCAGGCCAGATTTGGCCAACCCATGGGTTACGGTTTGTTAATCCCTACTATGTAAGAAGGCTATGGGTTTTAGTTCATTAAAGTCACATTTTTTGTCAGTCAAAAAAGAAGAAAAGAAAGAAGTAATGCTAGAGAAAAAGGGAGACTTTCATAATACAAGAAAATTAAAAAGGAAAGCATAATCCTGAATTTGTACACAGCTAATAGCACAGCTTACATGTATATTATTTAGCTTCAAAATACATACAGACAAAAATTCAGAAAGAACATAAAAGATTTAAACAATATAAGGAGCCAATTTGACCTAAGATAAGAAATAGATAATCTAACAATTAAAGAATGAATACTTTTCAAGTGACATCATCAAGGTGGTAGAGACCCCAGCCCCCACAACACACACACTAAGATCAACAATTAAACAGCTAACAATGAGCAAAAACGGAGCTCTGGACTCTATTCACGAAACTTAGAGAACACAGTTGAATGAAAAATCTGAGAATAACCACGTAAAAAGAGGAGGACAGCTGCATTTTGCCTACAATATCCCTTCCCCCAGCCAGCATTGCTTAGCACCAAAAAGGAACTCCCCAGCTAAAAAAAAAAAAAAAAAAAAAAAAAAAAAAAGTCCTTTAACTGGGAGAGGAAGAGTAGAATGAACAATGAGCTTCCCCAGCCCTTTGGGGCACCATGCTTCAGTTTCACCCACCCGGACCAGAAAACCTGAGATGTATAGAACTATCTAAGAACCAGGAAGAAAGCAGAGACTACCAGTAGCAGCCACAAAGCAGGAGCAATCAAGGTTCACAGTGACCTGCTCTATAAACAAACACAGCAACTTTTGCCACTGAAAATCCACTGCCAGCACAGCTACCATGGACTCCCTGCAGATTTCACCAGCCAGGTATTCTCTTTTACTGATGTCAGCCTTCCTTATTCCCTCCCCTCTCCCTCCCTCCAGCCCTCACTATAAATTCAGAACTGCCCCAGCAGCCAGCCCAGGCTCCTGTGCCTGCACAAGTACAGGAGATCATCCTAGACCCTGCAGCAACCCCCATCACTGTGCAAACACTCAGCGCTAGCTGGCTGTGCATTTGCAAGTCACTGTCCTGATGCTCCCCACAGTGTGTATGCCCAGCTATCAGTGCACCCATAGTTGGCCCCTGGCCCCTGCCTCCAGACAGGCACCTGCAGCTGGCCTCCACAGCACAGTATGTGCTGACCACAGGATCTGGCCATTACTGCTACTTGTTCTGGTCCCTACCTAGGACCCGAAGGCACCACTAAGGAGCCCACAGCACTTAGAGCCATGGCAGACACCACAGAGCACTCACAAAGGACTACAGAGCTATTGATGCTGCAGACCCCAGTGGCCAGAGCTAAAGAGACATCATGCCTCCAGACCCAGTGCCACCACAAACCCCCACACTGAATGTCCTGTGCCACTAGACCCCATATCACCACATGATCCCACATGCTTCCACATATAAGTGAAAACTCTTCCCTTACCTAAGTGAGTCCTTGAGGTCTGGAAGACATGACCACTTCTTCAAATGTGTAAAACACCTAAGCAAGACTGCAGGAATTATTAAGAATCAGAGAAGCATGACTTCACCAAAAAGAAGAGTATTAACTTGCAGTAGCTGACCCCAAAGAAATGAAGCTGCAGGAAATGCCTGGTAAAGAATTCAAAATAATTGTTTTACAGATGCTCAAAGAGCCACAAGAAAACAATTTAATGATATCAGGAAAATAATACAAGAACAAAATGAAAAGTTCAACAAAGATAGAGAAAGCAGTGAAAAAAACAAATCTTGGAGCTAAAGAATACAGTGACTGAACAGAAGAATTCAATAGAGAGCTTCAAAAGAAGGCCTGACCAAGCAGAGGAAAAACAAGTGAGCTCAAAGACAGATCAATAGAAATTATCTAATCAGAGCAAAAACTACAACAAAAAAACAAACAAGCAAAGAACGAAAAAGAGTGAAGAAAGCCTACATGATCTATGGGATAACATCAGAACAAACATGTACAAATTATTGGATTTCCAGAAGGAAGAACATGGCAAAAGGGGACAGAAAGTCTATTTAAAGAAATATGATGGAGAACTTCTCCAAACTGGAAAAGGCACTAATACTTGACAGCACTAATCATCAGGGAAATGCAAATCAAAACCACCGTAAGAAATCACCTCACACCTGTTGGAATGGCTATCATCAAAAAGACAAGGAATAAGGGATGCTTGGGTGGCTCATTTGGTTAAGCATCTGACTCCTGATTTCAGCTCAAGTGGTGATCTCAGGGTCCTGGGATCGAGCCCTCCATTGGCCTCCCCACTCAGCAGGGAGTCTGCTTGTTTTCCTCTCCTTACGCATCCCCCCACACAAATGCACACTCTCTAAATAAATAAATAAATATATAAATAAATAAAATCTTCTTAAAAAGACAAGAAATAACAAGTGCTTGAGAGGATGTGGAGAAAAGAAAACCCCTGTGAACTGTTGGTGGGAATGTAAATTTGTGCAGCCACTAGGGAAAACGGTATAGAGATTCCTCAAAAATTTAAGAATAGAGCTACCATAAAATCCAGCAATCCCACTTCTAGGCATATAGCCAAAGAAAATCAAAACACAGTCTTGAAGAGATATCAGTATCCCCATGTTCACTGCAGCATTATTCATAATAGCCAAGAAAGATATCAGAACAACCTGTATCTATCAACTGGTAAATGGATAAAGAAGATGTGATATATACACAATGCAATATTAGCCATGAGAAAGAAAAAATCCCGCCATTTGTGATAAGGATGGGCCTTCAGGGCATTACGCCAAGTGACAGTGTTAGACAAAGAAAGACAGATATTGCATGATATAACTCATATGTGGAATCTAAAAAAGCCAAATTTGTAGAAACAGGTAATAGAATGGTGGTTAGCAGGAGCTGTAGCATGGTGGAAATGGGGAGATCAAAGGGCTGGTCAAAGGGTACAAACTTCCGGTTATAAGATGAATAAATTCTGGGGAACTAATACATAGCATGGTGATTATAGTTAATAATACTGTATTATATACTTGAAAGTTGCTAAGAGACCAGATCTTAAATGCTCTCACCACAAAAAAGAAGTGGTAATTATGTAACGTGATGGGGGCGTTTTAGCTAACACGATGCAGTATACAAGTGTAGCAAATCAGCAAGTTGGATACCTTAATTTACATGTTATGTGTCAGTTATACCTCAACAAAGCTGGATAAGAAATGAATGCTTTTCAAATGCACATGAATATTACCAAAATAGATACTGGGGCCAAAAGTGAGCCTTGACAAATTTGCAAAAAAATGAAATCATACCAAATATATTCTCTGAGCACACTGGAATTAAACTGAATGAAAATGAAATAGGGGTAAGTAGCATGTGTCATGCAGCTAAAGCAGTACTTATGGGAAAATTTTTGTTTTTAAATGGACATTTCTGGGGAAAAATTGAGAATGAATGATCCAAGCATCTAGCTCAAGAATCTGGCTAAAGAACAGCAGTATTAGGGGCGTCTGGGTGGCACAGTGGTTAAGCGTCTGCCTTCGGCTCAGGACGTGATCCCGGCGTTCTGGGATCGAGCCCCACGTCAGGCTCTTCCGCTGTGAGCCTGCTTCTTCCTCTCCCACTCCCCCTGCTTGTGTTCCCTCTCTCGCTGGCTGTTTCTCTCTCTGTCATATAAATAAATAAAATTTAAAAAAAAAAAAAAGAATAGCAGTATTAAATGTACAGGAAGTAGAGGGAAGCAAATTAAAAAAAAAAAAAAAGGCCACCAAAATCAGTAAGTGAAAGTAGACATACAACAGAGAAAACCAACAAAGTTGCTTCTTTGTAAAGATTAATAAAAGTAATACACAGATAGCAAGATCAGATTAGGAAAAAGAGAGAGAATACAAATCACCAATAGCAGTAATAAAAGAAGGGATGACTTCACTACAAATATCAGACATTAAAAGTATAATAAGGAAATACTGAGAGCAACCTCATGATAATAAATTTGACAATATAGATTAAATGGGCAAATTCTTTCAAAAATAATATCTACCAAAACTTATATAAATAATAAGAACTCTATTAGTTTGATATCTATTAACAAAATTGAGTTAGTAACCAAAAGTATACCCACAAAGAAAATTCCAGGCCCATATGACATCACTGATTAATTCCGTATTACATTTAAGGAAGAAATAATAATATTCCAATACACACTTTCCAAAGTCAGGAGGATAAACTTCCCAACTCATTTTACGAAACCAGCTTACCCCGATTCAAAATGTAACAAGAATAGGAAATGACAAGCTAATATCCCTCAGGAATATCAGTGAAATACCCTCTATAAATTATTAGCAAAGTGAATCCAGCAACATATAAAACAGATAATACATCAGTATCCAGGGGGCCTTCCAAACTGTAGCCCTCTCTGTGTGCTCTGGCTTACTTCACTCTTTCCTACCAACCTTAGAGGTTGCAATTTCTAATTCTGGATTACCTCAATGTCACATTTTTTTGCTTCTTTAGAACTCTAACACCTATGAAACCAATTCTCTATGCTACACATCCTTTGTTTAAAATACTCATTATGGTCTGTTTCCTAACTAAATCCTGACGGATAAACAGTTAAAGAAGATATACTTTGTCTTTGACACGTGGCATATAATTCTCCCTCTACCCCAAATACTGTTTATTCTCTGTTCCCCAGCCGCCTCATACACAGAGCTCATCAGCTAATACCTACATCTCCCTTTGAACTCAGCCCCAGTGGCATGTTCCCAGGGAGTCCTTCCTTCCTATACTCCCCAGCCCCTTGCGTGTGCCCCTATCATAACACTTACCAGACTGAATTACTATTGGTTATTAACTTGTTAGTATGGAGGTTGTCTCTCTATAGATAAATAATAGATGGACAGACAGATATAGATATGGACAACCCTATATGTAATGTACATCTACAGAAAACATATTTAACAATATCATATGTTTATGTTACATATATTTACATATTATGTTATACATACATTATATAGAGATATATATCATGTATATAAAATAATTCTATTTATAATACTATATGCCAGGACACTTCAAAGTCCTTCAAGTACTCTGGCATTTAGTAGGGCACATGCTGTTGAATAAATAAATGTGTAGAAGGAAGAAAGGAAGACTTGGTCCCAATGCTAATCCTCAGGCCAGCGGAAATGGGATTCCCGAGCTGTAATAGTGAATACCTGGATTTATGAGTCATATGCTTTATAGAGCTAATTCTAACAGATGGCTGGTTTCTGGAGACACAGAATTATTAATTCATTAAAAACTGTATGTTAGCATTTGAAATGTGCCTGTTCATTTCATGGAGTTTTGTGATAATGTTAAAATACCTACAAGTATAAATTCTTAAAGTCCACAGTCACTGCCATGATTTCACAAGCAATAAAGTGAATGAGGTCAAAATTAATTTCTCCTCACCCAGCATCAATTGTTAATCCGTCTGGACAAATGGAGGGGCACTGGCTATTTCCCAGGCTGAGCTAATCCTCTCCTGTAGCACATGCATTGACTTACCACTGCGAAATGTGATTCAGTGTAGTACATTGCCATGCACCTGCCAGGGATCATCAGATGAGTTCTCGGTCAGTGCCAGTAGCCAGACCACCCTCAACACATTTGCCTTGCCGCAATGAGAGTACAGCTAGAACGACTTGGGAGCTGCTGGCTCAAAGCATGAAGCAAAAGAAATTTCTTGGCCCAGCCCAAATCCTTCTCTCCATGAAGTCCTCCGTAGCCACCTCAACCCACTGACCCCACATACCCTTACCATCTGTACTGTGCAGATGCCCTTGGATTGTTATTTTCTTGTGGGTGCCTATTTGCTACTCCCAAACCCACCCCACTCATCTCACCTTCCTCAAAGAGGAGTCTATTAAGCCATTAAAGACAAAAACTGATGAAAGAATACAAAAGGGCCACCCACCATAAAGATGCTCCATAGAGATGACAGCAAAGGCAGAAAGTGAGACAAGGTGGGAAAAGGCCCCAAACTAGGAGACATCACCTCTCCAATCCATCCCACCTACACATTTCAGACTCAGTACTTGTATCTTGGGTGTAGAAAATAAGTCCTATGAATCTTATGCCCAGGGCAAATCAGGTCTCACCCCTATTCTCTTTCACAGAAATCTCATCATACGTACTCATAATACATAATACTTACTTACTCATAATACTTACTGACATTATTGTGTCATGAGTTGTGCGTCTGCCCCTGTACTAGCTTTCTCCACTGAACTCGAAGCTTCATGAAGGCAGACTATGTGGGTACGCTACACTCCACAGGTCCGCACTACTTCCTGAATAAATGAATGGATGGGGGGATCTAAATGAAAGTACTGTAAAATCTAAAATCTAAAAAAATCTGTAGGGGCGCCTGGGTGGTGCAGTCTTTAAGCATCTGCCTTCAGCTCAGGGCGTGATCCCAGCGTTCTGGGATCAAGCCCCACATCAGGCTCCTCTGCTAGGAGCATGCTTCTTCCTCTCCCACTCCCCCTGCTTGTGTTCCCTCTCTCGCTGGCTGTCTCTGTCAAATAAATAAATAAAACCTTAAAAAAAAAAAACCTACTTTCTAAAAAAATAAATAAATAAATAATAAATAAATCTGTAAATCTATTCTTTTCAGCACAAAGTCCTAAAAGGCCTTTTGATGAGGAGTTCTGAGAGGCTCTTCAGGGCAGAGACGTGTTTGAGGGGCACGTTGAAGGAAACAGTTTTCCTTCCTAGCAACAAGACTGCCCAGGTTAAGGATGAGAGGGGAGAAGTCAAAGATCCAGCCACTTAAGGATTTTCCCAAACTTGAGACACATAAGGACTTAAAGCAGGGATATTTACATTTCTTTCTAGTTTACACAGCCCAGTTCACAGTATAACAAAAAAGGTAAGGAGATTCAGGACAGAAGCTCAAGTCAGGAATAAAGAAAGTGCATGTGGTTAGAACATTCCTGTATATTTTAAGGTCCTATATTTTGAGCAGGGAATATAGGAAACTTGACTATCTGAATGCATTTTAAGTTTCTTGAGGGCAGTAGCTCCATTTTACACTATATGGCCTTCCTTCAATCATTTTTTTTCTTCAATTCACTTATTCCCATAAAAAGTTACATATTTATATAACATATATATTATAATATATATGTTTATATATACTATTATACACACACACACACACACACTCTCTCATTTCAACATAACTGAAGTACTTCAACTATCTAAAGCTCAAGGTATCTCTCCAGGTACAGAAGTCACTTGTGCCTAAATGACCAAAGATGCTAGAGGAAGAGTTGGCTAGCACTCAGACAGGAGATCCCCCAGGTTATTAGAAGCGCCTGACAACTCAGGGGCTGCCTGCCACTGCTGTTCCCATGGAAACAGACACTGGATCTCAGAAACCCAGAGTGTGAGAGCCTAATCATTGTAGCAAAAATAAATTAATAAATAAATTAATTAATTAATTACAATAAAATAATTTAAAAATAATGGCCTATTTTCTTCTTGCAGTGTGGAAATGGTGATTAGGTTAATAGACCCTGATCCTTTTTCCTGGGGGTATGTTTTTATAGAAATAAAGATAGAAATCCATCCTCTTAAAACTTTTTCTGCACCTGTTCATTCCAGGCTGTCTCAATGCCATTTCCCCATCAATACTTTAAAATCCAATAGGACCTCAACCCAATAGTTAAGTAAGAATTAGAATATTAAATGACACAGTCTGGATATGTATCCATTTATTTTGAATCACTTCACTATAACCATTGTTCAAAAAAGCAGTCTGATATCTAACGAGCCAAGTCTTTATGCTGTTTGCATTCAGCATATCAGAACTCTTTTGGAATGTTCATTTTTATAAAGCACATAGAATTTCTCAATATCTGTATGTGCTTCAACCAAGCCATTAAGATACAGATAAACTCTGATCAGGCTAAAAATTGAAACCAGCCTAGATTTAATGCATATTAAGAGTTTAACTGTTTCTTACTCTAAATAGAATATGCTGGAGTTTGTGGATAAAACGTGATTTATAGGCAAGCTTAACTAGCCAACATCTGCAGTGCACAAAATGAAAGGCTGGGCATCCATTTCTGTTAATGCTACTTGTGTAATGAGTAAAATAAGTCATGCTGACCACCTGGCTGACCCTAATTTCATAAGAAGAATAAGGGAGAAATCATAAGTGTGTTTCCCAACCAAAGAAATAGAATTCTCTAGAATAAAGATACTGCAAATCTAAGCATTATTCTTCAATGAATTGTGGAAAACAAACCAACTTCTGCTGTCTTGAGTGCAACAAGAGAAAACTGAACACAAAGTTTCTGGAATTTAGATAAGAAGAAAACTCATATATTTACTGTTTTACTCATCCCATGTCCAGTTCATTCACATGTCATATCCCTTAACCACCAACAACCAACTCTTCACCAGCAAGCCTCAGGTGACTATGGTCTCCATCTCACTTTACCACTTAACCCCATTCAGATAGTCTTTCAACTGACAATTATATAGTTTGTAAAAAATTGCCTTGTTGGTTTCTTTCATTTTACCAAGTATCACTTTCAATCCTATGTATCCTTAACATATTTAATTATTTGATTTACATTATAGTACAGGTTCTTTGCAATATAGGAGAAATATTTTCTTTTTACCCAACACTCTACAGCATTGTTTCATAAAACATACAAATATACCCACTTACGATTTTATCAAGTATTAAATAAGTAGTTAGTGCTTTAAATACCTTAAAATTCTGGCCTGTTTCTCTATAGTTGTTTAAGAATATATTAGTATATTTGAGTAATTGTTTGGGGCTTTTCTATAGGATAAGAATATGTTCCTACTTTCCCTTTTAAAATAATGGGATGTGTACCCCTGGCACTCAAAAATTTACTATCTAAACCATTTTTAAGAATGAGAAATATTTCAAAATGTTCACACTGATTATATATAGGTTGTCAGATTATAAATAATTTTTGTTCCTTTTGACTTTTCTATTTTACAACTCTTCTAAATTAAATATGCATTTCCTTTAGAATTAGAAAAATCGAATTTTTAAATATATAGACCAAAATCTCTTAAATAATTTTCACTTTCCAAACTGTTGGTAGTACATATGGCATTGTTAGTCTCAAAATATTGTATGTATGAAGGAAAGGAGTTGGAAATGTAAGTTTAACACATTTGCGTAAAAATTCTAGCCCTAAATTTAAATTTGAAGCACAAGTATAAACTCTAGTCTGTTCACGAAAAGACCTAGAAACAAGCATAAGCAAGGAGGTATGAGTGCCCGTAGGACCAATACGACAGTCTCCAAATATTCCAATAAATCAATTAGAAGAAGACAACCCACAAACAGAAATAGTTGAAAGATATGAACAGGAAACTTGGACAAGCCATATAGCTAATAAACAAAAAAAGATGCTCAACCTTAATAACAATTAGGAATGTACAAAAGTATCACACACAAGTTTTGTGTGGACATATTTTCATTTCTGTTAGTATATATCTAGGAGTAGAACTGGTAGGTATCTCTATGTTTAATCACTTGAGGAACTGTCACACTACGTACCAAGAGGCTGCAATGTTTTATATCCTTACCAACAATATAAGGATTCCAATTTGTCTACATCCTTGTTAACACTTGATATTATCTGACTCTCTGATTCTAGCCATCCTAATGCATGTGTAGTGGTATCTCATTGTTTTGGTTTGTATTTCTCTAATGATTATTGATGTTGAGCACTTTTTCATGTGTTTATTGGCCACTTGTATATTTTCTTTGAAGAAATGTCTATTCATAGCCTTTATCCATTTTCAGTTGGGTTATTTTTCTTTTTATTATGGAGTTGTAAAAGCCCCTTAAGTATTCTGCATAGAAGTTCCTTACCAGATACATGATTTTCAAATATGTTCCCCTGTTCAGTGGATTTTCTTTTTGCTCTCTTGATGGTGTACTTTGAAGTACAAGTTTTTGATGACATCCAATTTATCTAATTTTTCCTTTGTTGCTCATGCTTCTGGCCATATCTAAAAATCCTTTGCTAAATCCAACATTGTGAAGATATACTCCTATGCTTTCTTCTAAGAGTTTCATAGTTTAACGTTTAGGTCTTTGATCCAATTTGAGTTAATTTATATATATGCTGTGAAGTAAGGGTCCAATTTCATTATTTTACATCTGGATATGCAGTTGCCCCAACACCATTTGTTGAAAAGACTGTTCTTTCCCCATTGAATGATCCTGACACCTTTGTCTTAAATCAGATGACCATGGATGTATGGGTTTACTTTTTTTTGCACTCTCAATTGTATTCCATTGATCTATATAACTATCCTTGTGCCAATACCAATTCTGTTACATTGATCTATATTTCTATTCTTATGTCAGTACCATACTATCTTGATTACTGTTGCTTTGTAATAAATTTTGAAATCAGGAAGTGTGAGTCCTCCTACTTTGTTCTTTTTCAGAATTGTTTTGGCTATTCCAACTCCCTTGTAACTCAGATGAGTCTTAGAATCAGCTTATCAATTTCTACCAAAAAAAAAAAAATTCAACGAAAATTCTGACGAGATTGCATTAAATCTCTGAGATCAGTTTGGAGTACATTACCATTCTACCAATGTTAAGGCCTCTAATCCACGAACATGAGATATTTTTCCATTTATTTAGATCCTCTTTAACTACTTTCAACAATGTTTTAAAGTTTTCAGAGTATACATTTTGTACTTCTCTTATTAAATTTGCTTCTCAGTATTTTATGATTTTTGATATTATCATGAATTGGAATTGTTTTCATAACTTTATTTCAGTTTGTTCATTGCATGTGCATATAAATATAATTGATATTTTTATACTGATTTTCTAACCTGCAACATTGCTGACTCATTTATAGTTTTAATAGTTTTTTAGTGGCTCCCTTAGGATTTTCTATATGTGACATGATGTCATCTACATATTGGGGGAAAGAAACATCTATGATGCACGTACACCTATATGATGAGAACTCACCTCACAGGTCTCAGCATCTACCCGTTATAATATTTAGCCTGGCTAAAATTCAGCATGCGCTAATGCTTAAGAGTAAGGCTTAATTATAAAAATAAATAATTGGGACTACATTAAAATAAAAAGCTTCTGCACAGCAAAGAAAACACTCACCATGGTGAGCACTGAGTAATGTACAGAATTACTGAATCACCGCTGTATTGTACACCTGAAACTAATACTATACTGGAATTAAAATTAAAACACCCACAAAAAGAGAGTAAGGCTTCATTGCTGCAACTACCGTCTGGAAGGTGGGAGCTAAGTGAACAACTGTTATGTGCAACTGCTCGGCGCTGAGGCAATGGAATAACAAATCATTTAAAACGAAGAGATACAGTCGTGTGTCTTTTTCTGAGAAAGAGATCAGAGTCCCTATCACTGACACACAGGTTTCTTTTGCTCAGACCTTTTCATAGGTTTAACACTGACCAGCTTTTCTATTAGTTAAATTATATTGCCCAGCTCTTATGCAGACATTGTTTTAAGAGATAAACCATTATTGATTGCCATTTGTCATTTCAGCTGATTGACTTGAACTTGAGTCTCTCTCCTGCAGTGATGGTAGAAAACTGGATTTCTGCGTTCTTTATCCACAGAACTGTTCTTTGGGCTGCAGTTGAAGTCCCTGAGGCAGCACCAATAAATGCCACCGTTCTTCGGAAACAGGGTTCTGAACAATTTGGAAAATAAAAATAAAAGCCTACAGATAGAAATGAAAATATCAACCTCTACAGGGAAACAGCTGGGTAGGAAGACATGCTCACTGAATTCCAGCATCGGACACACATCTGACGCCATCACAGTCAACAATGGACAACAGGGTAGGCATATCCTGGTGGAAAGAAAGAAGAGAGGGGAACATTTGCCCTATCCAGGCAGTCTCCCGCCCAAGAGGAAGATGAGCTGAAAAGAGGATATACAATTAATCTAGTTACTAATTACAATTAATCTAATTTGCTAGTCACCTGCTATCCTATGTACCACCAGGACAGAATGAGGGAAGGGGCAAAGTGAACCTAATTGCACTCTACAGGAAAAACAAACAAACTAAACAAAACAAAACAAAAAAAACCTTCAGAGTCAAGAAGAAGCACTCCCCTCTACCAGTTACGAACAGGAAGAATGAGAAAAGTTCCCTGCTACAAAAGCTACCTCTCAGAAAGTGAATACACATACACACACACACACACACACCCCCCTTGATTTTTCTCTGCCTACTTCCAAACATGATTCAATATATCTAATAAGATAGATCAAACACAGGGTAGCAAGCATAAATATGTTTTCTGTCTTATTGTCACTTGTTTCGACCCAAAATTGGGAGAATGAATCCCGTTGCTGCTATCCAGGACCTCCTCCCCACACCTGCATACACCTCCATTCCCGGGCTTTCCGTTTTTTTCTCATGAGTTTTAAATGCTCAGTAATAAAAACGAGGCGTCCTCCTGACTGCATTCAGCAAAAATCTGAAAGCTATGAGTTTTGGCAATCTCTACACAGCCAAATAAAGCATTGAAGGGATTGCCATACATTTTCAAAAACACTCACAAGGGAATGTCCTATTTGCAGCTAAATTGTGACAAATAAATCCTTTTCTAAATGTCACAAGCCTAGACTTAATGGAGTGAAACACATGCAAAATGGGTAGGAAAAACGACCAATTCTGCTGCCTTCCAAACCAGTACTTTTCCCCTCAACAATTGAAACAAACATTTGGAAACTTTGTGGTATAAATAAATGCTTTGCAAAGATTATTGAGAAAGCTCAGATGCACAGATAAAATGTGGTTTGTCATGCAAAGTGCTCGTTGGCAAACTTGCCACTGGGTAACACAAAACAGCCAGAAGTTATTGTATGGTTGAATGGTCAGTGATTCATCACAAAAGACAGACCAAAATTTGCCCAGCCATGAAATATTCGAAATTTAATTCTTGAGGGGATGGTCCAAGTTGGCAATGTAGGAAGATCCTAAACTTACCTTCTCTCATGGACACACCAAATAGACAGCTAACAATTCTCTCTGCAAAAGACTTGACAATATCTGAACAGCGCCTCCACAACAAAGGACAAAGGGCCACGCTGAGATGGACAGGAAAGGCAAATATGCAGTCTTGCCAAAATCCCCATCCCCGGTGCAGGGACCCATGGTCGGGAGGGATCTCACAAAGTGGGAGCTTCTTTCTGAGGAACAAGGGATTTATGCCAACAACCAGGCACCCCAACCCTTGGGATCTGAGCCAGGAAGATGAGTCCCCAAAACATCCACTTCTGAAAAACAATGGAGCTTACATCCAGGAAGCCCAAACTACTGTAGGGAAATGATATACCTCTCTTAAAGGGCTTACCTGCAGACTTACTTGCCTTGGGGCTCAGCACAAAGCAGTGGTTTGAAAAGTACCTAGCCTATTTGTGAAAGAGATCCATTTGCTAATCCTAAAGTGTCTGCCAGAGGGGCAAGGGCACGTTAGGACTCTCCAGAATGGAGGCATGGTTGACATCATTTCTGCACTCTTTCTGGACCTTATTAGCACAAGCAGGTACACACAATTCATGCACTCTCCCACTGATCTGCTCAAGCTGTAGCATACACACAGTTCCTGCACTCTCCATCTACCTCAGTAAAGCCTGCAGGTGTGCACAAAAGGGACTCTCCTAACTCACCTGGCTCTGGTGGTCAGGGAGGCTTGTGTTCCTGCATCCCACAGCACTATAACAATCAGAGAGACAGTTCTAGGCAGGTTACTGTTTCCGGGACACTGTGCAAATAGCAGACTGCACATACCCCCAGTATCCCTGGGAAAAAGGCCTACTTACATGTCCTGGACCTTTAGCTTGAGAACCAGGCCTCAGGTTTGTCATATCTCTAGAAGCTATGGAGGTTCTCTTAGGGAATGTAGGCCAGGGTATACCATCTATGTGTTTTCCCTCAGCCTCTCTGCAGCTTGCTCATACCTCCCAGAAATGAGCTCATACATTCCTCTGGAGCCCTGATTTTTGCAACTGTCACCTAGGGGACACCTCCAGATAACCTGGTCTGGAGGCCAACAAGGTTATGATTGCAGTCCTATAGGGCTATATATATTGGCACACTTTAAAAGCTGCAATCTGAGGGTACGGCTTAGGGTATGGCTTCCAATCAGCCTGAAACTAGATGCTGACTAAGACCCTTCCTTTGAAACACTGACAGGTCTTGGTGCACTCGTAACACCCAGGACAGATCAAAAATAAATCAGGCTGCTTAGACAACCACAAAGGTTCAAGAAACAACCAAAAATGTTGAAACACAAGCTTCACCTCCTACACAAAGCCACTCCCTCCAGACTAGGAGAGGTAGGTGTTCCACTTAATATATAGAAACAAACACAGAGAGTCAAGCAAAATGAAGAAACAGAGGAATATGTTCCAAATGAAAGAGTAAGATAAAAACTCAGGAAAAAACTTAATGAAACAGATAATTTACCTGATAAAGAGTTCAAAGTAATGGTCATAAAGATGCTCACCAAACTTGGGAGAAGAACTAACATAGTGAGAATCCCAACAAAGAGAAAACATTAAAAAGTATCAAAGAGAAGTCACAAAGGCTGAAAGTGAAGGGATGGAAAAAGATATTCCATGCAAATGGAAACCAAAAGACAACTGAAGTAGCTACACTTGTATCAGACAAAACCGACTTTAAAACAAAGACTGTAATAAAAGACGAGGAAGGGTACTGCATAAGCATAAAGGGTTAATCCAACAGGACAATATAACATTTCTAAATATTTATACACCCAACATAAGTACACCTAAATATTTAAAGCAATATGAACTGAGCAAAAGTGAGAAACTGACAGTAATATAATAATAGTAGGGGACTAGAATACCCACTTACATCAAAGGATAAGTCATCCAGACAGAAAATCAACAAGAGAACACTGGCTCTTAAAGGACAATTAAACCATATGGATTTAATGGATACATACAGAATATTCCATCCAAAAGCAGAATACACATTCTTCTCAAGTGCAGATAGAAAATTTTCCAGGATAGATCATATGTTAGACCACAAAATAAGTCTCAATAAGTTTAAGAAGACTGAAATCACATCAAGCATCTTCACCAATCACAATGATCTGAAACTAGAAATCAATTATGAAAGAAACCACAATGAGATAACACTTTATACCTGGCAGGATGGCTAGAAGCAAAATATAAAAAATAACAAGGGTTGATGAGGATGTGGAGAAAAATGAACCCTCCTGCACTGTTGATAGGAATGCAAACTGGTACAGACTGTGTAAACAGTATAAAGTTTCCTCAAACAATCAAAAACAGAATTACCATATGATCCAGTAATTTCACTACCAGGTATTTAGCTAAAGAATATGAAAACACTAACTCAAAAAGATATATGCACCCCTATGTTTATTGTAGCATTATTTACAAGAGCCAAGATATGGAAGCAACCTAAGTGGGCTTCCATAGATGAACGAATAAAGAAGATGTGATACACACACACACACACACACACACACACACACACAGAGTGGAATATTACTCAGCCATAAAAAAGAATATCTTGCCATTTGCAAGACCATGGTTGCACCTAGAGGGTATAATGCTAAGTGAAATAGTCAGTCACAGAAAGATACCATATGGGGGTGCCTGGGTGGCTCAGTCATTAAGCATCTGCCTTCGGCTCAGGTCATGATCCCAGAGTCCTGGGAGTGAGCCCTGCATCGTGCTCCCTGCTCAGCAGGAAGTCTGCTTCTCCCTCTCCTGTTCCCTCTGCTTGTGTTCCGTGTTCCTTCTCTCACTGTCTCTCTCTCTGTCAAATAAATAAAATCCTAAAAAAAAAGAAAGAAAAGAAAGATACCATATGACTTCACTCATATATCGAATTTACGCAACAACACAAAGAAAAAAGAAACAAAAAATAAATTTTTTAAGTTGTTTTTTAATTTGAGAGCAAGAGAGAGAGCGTACACACCTATGTGAGTGGGTGGAGAGGGAGAAGGAGACTCTGTTCTGAGCACAGAGTCCTACATGGGGCTTGATCTCACAACCCTGAGATCATGACCTGAGCCAAAATCAAGAGTCAGATGCTTAGCTGACTGAGCCACCCAGGCATCCCCAAAAAAGACTCTTAAATACAGAAAACAAGTCAGTGGTTGCTAGGGGAGAGCTGGAGGAAGGGGGATGCTGAATTAGATAAAACAGATTAAAAGTACACTTATCATGATGAACACTGAGTAATGTACAGAACTGTTGAATTGTTATTTTGTACACCTGAAACTAAACTAATATAGCACTGTATATTAATTATACTTCAATAAAAAAAACTGGAAAAATCACAAATACGTAGAAATTAAACAACATGCTACCAAATAACCAATTGATCAATGAAGAAATAAAAAAGTACCTAAGACAGATGAAAATGGAAATGCAACATACCAAAATCTAGAGACAACAGCAAAAGCAGTCTAAAGGGAAGTCTGTAGTAATAAACACCTACCTCAAGAAAAGAGTTTCAAATAGACAGTTTAACTTTACACCTCAAGGAACTACAAAAAGAAGAACAAATGAAACCCAAAGTTAGTAGAAGGAAGGAAATAACAAAGAGCAGAGTAGGAAAAAACAGAAATTGAGACTCAAAAGCATAGAAAAATGAATAAAACTAAGAGAGGATTTTTTTTATTTTATTATTATATTATGTTAGTCACCATACAGTACATCCCCGGATTCCGATGCAAAGTTCGATGCTTCATTAGTTGCGTATAACACCCAGTGCACCATGCAATACGTGCCCTCCTTACTACCCATCACCAGTCTATCCCATTCCCCCACCCCCTCCCCTCTGAAGTCTTCAGTTTGTTTCTCATAGTCCATAGTCTCTCATGTTTCATTCCCCCTTCTGATTACCCCCCCTTTCTTTATCCCTTTCTTCCCCTACCGATCATCCTAGTTCTTATGTTCCATAGATGAGAGAAACCATATGATAATTGTCTTTCTCTGCTTGACTTATTTCACTTAGCATTATAAGAGAGGATTTTTTTAAAATATGAAAAAAAATTGACAAACTTTTAGCTAGACTTAACAAGAGAAAAAATACAGGACTCAAAGTCAGAAATAAAAGACAAGTAACATCTGATAGCACAGAAATACTAAGGATCATAAGAGAACTACTATAAACAATTATACGCCAACAATATGAACAACCTAGAAAAAATGGATGAATTCCTAGAAACATTCTAAGACTGAATTCATAACAAATAGGAAATCTGAACAGACTTACTACTAGTCAGGACTGATCAGTAATCAAAAATCTATCAATAAATAAAAGCCCAGGACCAGACAGTTTCACTGGTGAATTCTATCAAAGATTTACTGTCTATCCTTCTCAACTCTCCAAAAAACTGAAGAGGAAGGAACACTTTCAGACTCATAAGGCCAGCATTACCATAATATAAAAACTAGACAGAATACCATTAAAAAAAAGAAATTATAGGCCAAATCCCTGATGAACAACAAGATGTAAAAATCCCCAACAAAATATTAGCAAACTAAATTCAACAATACATTAAAAGAATCATTTATCATGATCAAGTATACTTTGTTCCAGGGACACAAGTATAGTTCATCATCCTCCAATCAACGTGACAACCACACTAACAAAATGAAGGATAGAAATCATATGATCATCTCAACAGATGATCATAGTTGTTTTCATGGCCCTAGGTGAGCTTGAGCAAACCTGCCATTTTCAAAGAGAAAGCTAGTGTTATGCTTTTGTGACTGTGATATTTCATAGAAGATTCAGCAAAAGATGCAAGAAAGCAAGACCCATATCTGTCCTCTACATTCTGTATTTCCACAACTACTTACTGGGTGCCAAGTGTGGTACAAAATAGACACTCAATAAAGATATTCCTCCATCCATTTCCTTTTTCATTTAAAGCTCTACATGATCTGTCCCTGCCTCTCTGTCCCCCCATGCCTCCTCCTCTGCCCTCTCTCTGCTTCTGCCACATGACCCACCTGTGACTCCTCAAGCACACAAACCATAATCCCACCTCATGGTCTCTGCGTTCACTCTGCTCTCAGATACCCACATGGCTCATTCTCTCAATCCATTCAGATCCCATTTTCTCATAGAGGCATCCCTGAACAGCCCATCTGAAAGGTCAGGGCCCTTACACTACCAAACTACTCCATATCTCTTTATTCCGTTTTATGCTTAGTAGTACTTTTCACTCTGTAACATATTATATGGCTTATTTGTTTATTATCAACACCCCCCCCCATAACATGAACTTCATCAGGGCAGGGACTTTGATTTGCTCCCTAAAAAGTCTTTAGAAACTATCTGGCACAAACATTAGCTCAATAAATTAGTGGATAAACCTTTCTCTAACACTATATTTCAGGAGTACTCTTTAAACTGCATGTAGTTGGATTGCATTCTTTTATCCAACCAAATAATCTCATCCTATTGGTAGCAGGTTTAATAATAAACATTGTGGTGTTATTGACAGACAGGAATTTATTTCTACCATATTATTTTTTTAACCATGCAATTTACTTCCCATTTTCTCCCTCTCTAACTTTTTGGATGTATTGAACTTCAAAATGTTCTTTCCTCTACTTATTTGGATGCTTAAAGTCTCTGGCTAATTTTTTCTTTCTAAATCTTATTCTTTCAACGTTGGTCTTTGGGCAACGTGTGATTAGGTAATTAGATAATATAATATAATACAAATATGAGAAAGTGAGCAGCATTCCAAGACAACTCTCAGATTCACACCCCTCGGTATATATGCCCTGCTTAATCCCCTCATCTTGAGCGTGGGCAGCAACTGTGAATATGATGGGACAGTTACTCCTCTGATTACATTCATTAAATGAGAAAGGTAATTGGATAGTTACTACAGTAATCACGTGACATTATATAAAAGTCCATCTTAGCACACTGGAAAATATCAGGCAACTGGCTCCAAGAAGTAAGCTGCCGTGTTGTGCGAAGGGCACACAGTTAGGACCTGAGAAAAGCCTCTAAGAGCTAAGAGGGAGTAAACTACAGCAAATATCCAACAAGAAAATGGGGACTTCAGTTCTATAACCACAAGGAACTATATTCTGCCAATCACCTCAATGAGCCTGGGAAAAAACCCCAAGCTCTGGAAGAGAATGTAATTTGATTTTGGCCTTGTGAGACTCAGTCCATATATACCATGCCCAGACTTCTAATCTACAGAACTGTGAGTTAATCAATGGGTCTTGTTTTAATTCAGTAAGACTGTGGTGATTTGTTATGCAGCAATAATAACTAACACAGATTTCTGTAAGATTTTTGGTCGAAACCACCAGAAGGACAGAGCTGTGCTGAACCATGATGGGGAAGACTCTAGGAGATGGCATGGTGCACATCCTCTCATCTAACAGGAGAGATAAGTAGGCAACTCTAAGAGAGAAAACATAAAATCCTCACAGAACTGGAAGAAACAACAAGAAATAAATGGGTCTCTACTGTAGAATTCTACCCAGAAAAGCTTTCAGAAACACACCTATCTGTTCCTTCACTGCCCACTCAAAAAGTTGATTGCTAGCTAAATAATGGAGGTGTTTTCTCAAACAAATGGAAATGTACTTAAAGGGAATGTAAAATTGATATTACTTTTTTCTTAATCCTTAAGCAAATATACTACTCGGTCCACAGAATTAGTTTACTCTAATATGCTCTCATAAAGGTTTCTTTTATTGTCTTATAAATAATATATGCATATTATATGCTGTTGATGCTTGATGGCAACCACCCTAGTACTGGCCAAAGGATAAATGCTTCCTGATGGTCGTCTCAAAACTACCTACAGGTCCAAACAGCAGCTGACTCGTCTTAACCTACACACAAACCCACAGTCTTGTCACCTTCCTGAAATGAAAGATCACTACTCCTACCCAAAATACACAGGAAGCATCCACTACCCACTGAAGTGCTTGAAAAGGTAGCTGCTGAATTTGTTACTGTGTAGTCAAAAATTTAACCTTGCCCAATGAGAGGTCTTGCCTTTGCCCTTGGCTCCTGGGAAGCAAGTTCTAAGCCCTTGGCATGTCCTCTCTGACAAGAGTGTCTTTGTTTATCTGGGGCCCTGGGACACTGCCAATAGGCCAGCACTGTGACTTACCGTACAGGCTTTGGGTCATGTGGTATCAGCTCAAACTCTACGTTAGCTGAAGACTGAGGTTAGCCAACCACATCTATATCACCAAGCCCCAATAAAAACCCTAGACACCAAGGCTCAATGTTACAGATCAACATGTAACAATATGCACACAGTTGACAGTACTACACATGCATTATTACACATCATCCCAGGTGGGGTTCATGCTGTCCATACCTCTGTTGACAACCAGCAGCTCCACGCTGTGAGCTCTCCTGTACTCTGCCCCATGTGTCTCGTCCCTTCTCTGATTTTAGTATGTTTCTTTGTGCTGTGATAAACTCTAACCATGAGTTTAACAGCTTTCAGTAAGTTCTGTGACTCCTTCTAGCAAATTAGCAAACCTGCAGAGGCTCCTGGGTTCCCCCAAACGTATAGTTTATGTCAGAAGTGGGGGTAGTTTTGTGGGCAACTTCCCTAATCCCGCAGGTATGAAAATGTAAACCACAAATGTAAGCAGAGAAACTTTAAGTCTTTATAAGGAAGAGTAAATGAATAAATTACCTGAGAATACTCCCTAGGGAGGGGTCAAAAACACAGACCTCTTAGGGCCGGATGGTTCAGTTGATTAAGTGTCTGGCTCTTGGTTTTGGCTCAAATCATGATCTCAGGTTCTGGAATGGAGCCCCAGCTCAGGCTCCATGCTCAGTGGGGAGACTGCTTGAGGATTCTCTCCCTCTTCCTCTGCCCCTCTCCCCTAAAATAAATAAATAAATCTTTTAAATAAACACAGACCTTTTGCTTTTTTTTTTTTAAGATTTTATTTTTATTTATTCGACAGAGATAGAGACAGCCAGCGAGAGAGGGAACACAAGCAGGGGGAGTGGGAGAGGAAGAAGCAGGCCCACAGCAGGGGAGCCTGATGTGGGGCTCGATCCCACAACGCCGGGATCACGCCCTGAGCCGAAGGCAGACGCTCAACCACTGTGCCACCCAGGTGCCCCGACCTTTTGCTTTTTTAATTTAGAACTTGTAAAGATATCATACGTCGGCTAGTTTTGAATCAGTGTTTATAAGGCGAATTCTTACAACACTTTTTTATTTCTAAAACCATTAAATATATACAATAGAAATAATAGTAGAAACAACTGGGATGTAAACAATAGCTTCTGAAGCTACATACTTGACTAGAGCATCTCGATTTTTAAAGTTCATCAATTTGAGACACAAATAGAGAGCTATTTTTTGACTAGCTTACTTCTTAACCTTAAGAAGTAAACAGACATAACCTAATAGGGCAAAAGCACAATGTAAGCTAGATCTTTCTACTATTCGTTTCCATTTTCCCAGTATGATCTACACTCCTAGGCATTATATACCCGGAAAAGTGTGTTTGTTCAGAATGTTTTCAAGAAGTAGAATAAAATACCCCAAGAAAAGACACTTTCTGGGATTTTCTGATTCCAAAGATGAATCCAAAGTCCCTCGATAACCATCATTTAAGATTCAGGCAGGGATGACACGTTATGATCAGTACAGACAAATGAAGGGCATTGCTGAACTGAACTCACAAGCCTGGTGTGCTGTTGAGTCCTTCAATATTGTCAGTGTACACCTAGATTTGAAACTCACATGATACAAGGCTTTGATGTTCCTTTTTATGCTTCAAAACAGTGAGGAGCCTAGAGCAAGAAGGAATGCCATGCATAAACAGGGACAAGAGATATGAGAAATGCAAAGAAAACAATCTAAAAAGACAGGTAGGGAAAAAGGCAAAATCAATATTAACTTTGTAGTTGCCTTCATTTATGTTGGTTCTACTTCCTCCTAAAGCTCACTAACAGCTGAAAATAAAGACGAAAATATTGCCTTAGTATAATCCATAAACAGTTTGGGGGAAATTTGTTAGTTTAAGTAAGAACCAATATTGTGATCATAGGTACTAGTTTTTAAAACTGTTAACTGAGCCAGCTTCACCCGTGGTATGAAAGAGAAGTCCTTACATGGCAATATATCTATCTGTGAAAACAGAATGAAATGTCAGTAAAAAAAAAAAAAAATCTTAATTTATCCTTAATAGTAATATAAACTATATTGGACTTGTTAAGCTGCTTTTCTTTATGAACATGAGTTTAAATATCGCTATGATAGCTAGGCTTAAGAAAAATAAGAAGAAAACAGGAAACTAGTTAATGAGATCTAAGTAAGTTGCCAAATTAAGTGATTCCAGCCCAAAAATATTTTTTTTTACTTTCTAATGGCATTTCAAGCATGATGTCTAAGTAATTACCTCACTCATTAATGTCCCAGTGAAGTGAAAAGCTTACCGAGGTTTCATGGTCTCAGGAAAAAAACAAAAACAAAACAAAACAAAAACTTAAACACATGCAAGTTCACAGAATCATCCTTTAAAACTCAAAATATGTGTTAAAAATACAGAATTCTCGTAGGTACTACACAAGGGAGGGAAAAAAGGACAGGTCATCTTAAGAAATAAAATATATAGGGACAGAAAAATCCATATGAAAGATTAATTAAAGGAATTTCTAGTTTAAATAGCAATGCTTCCAGAACTTCATGCTAAAATACCAAAGAAGATACACTTCCGGTAGAAATATAAATTGGTAAGTATTTTCTGGAGTACAACTGAATGATTTTCAACTTAATCTTAAAATTACACTGACCATTAGTTCAAGATTTTTCGCTTCTAGGAATTTTTCTAAAGGAACAATTACAGAGATTTTTCTAAAATAATATAAAATGATGTACATGGCAGGTCATTATTTGAAAGAAAAAAATAGAAACAAATAAATGCACAAAAGGGGGACATTGACTAAATACAGCATAATATCCAGATGACTGAATATGTTGGAGCAATTGGTAATGCTGCTGTGAGAGGATATTTTAATGCACAAAAAAATATCCACAATATAGTAAGTCAATAAAAGCAAGCATTCTGTAGAATAGTGCTATGGTTAAAAGCTCAGTCTTTGGAACCAGATAGCCTATGTTCAAATCCTGACTCCATACTTACTGACAATGTGACATTGGGAAAGCTCACAGTTTCCTAATCTGTAAAAGGGGGATAATAGTAGTATTTACTTTATTGGGTTATTTGGAGGAATGAATGATTCAAAGCATGTACAGTGGTTGGAAAAGTACCTGATACATAATAAAGGATCAGTAAATTTTAGATGCCATTCTTATTGATCTAATCAGATGTTTAAAAAGGGTGATGCAGGGGCGCCTGGGTGACACAGCGGTTAAGCGTCTGCCTTCAGCTCAGGGCGTGATCCAGGCATTGTGGGATTGAGCCCCACATCAGGCTCTTCCGCTATGAGCCTGCTTCTTCCTCTCCCACTCTCCCTGCTTGTGTTCCCTCTCTCACTGGCTGTCTCTATCTCTGTCAAATAAATAAATAAATCTTTTAAAAAAAAAAAAGGGGGGGGGGCGATGCAGTCAGTTAAGCATCCAACTCTTAGTTACAGCTCAGGTCGTGATCTGAGGGTCATGAGATTGAGCCCCACAGTGGGCTCCACACTGAGCCCAGACTCTGCTTGAGTCTCTCTCTCCCTCTCCCTCTGCCCCTTCCCTCTGTGTTCTCTCTCTCAAATAAATAAATCTAAAAAAAAAAGCAGCCAGGCAAGAGTTTGATTAGAAGAGGAATGGGGAATTAGCAGTGCTATAAACTGTAACATGAGCATGTAACCCAACTAAATATTCTGTATGTTAGGATGCCTTTGTTTGCAAGTGTCCAACAGAACACCATGTGTTAGTTATCAATCCCAAGAGAGGACGCCAAACATTTCTGCACACTGCATCTGGTATCAGACTTGGGAGGAAGACACAATGCAATCAAGCATTGGATGGAACAACCCTTTACTTTACAGAGAAGAGAGAGAGTAATACTAGGTGTAATCGTGGGTCTCTCACAGTAGCTAATATAGGGCAATTTACCTACATGTACCCCTCTCATGCTGCAACATACGGACCTCACCCTTTCCCTGTGGAGTCTGAAATACTGAAAGAAGCTGAGGGCATACCTGAAGGCCAGTGACATACATGCTTAAGGAGAACAAAGGAGCATACATTGAGCTGGAAACAGGGAAAGATATTCCCACATAAGGCTATAAGTCCACAGAGGCTGTATGGGCTCTTTATCTTTCGGTAAGGAACCATTTCAAGGTCAAGGCCCATTCTTATGTGGACAAGTGTTGAAAGACTGCATGCAAAAGACTGCCTTTCCCAACAACAAGTAACAGAAAATTCAAAATGCTTTAAACAGTAGAGATAGGAAAATGACTACTGTAACTTCAAAAATCTAAAGAGTGTATGCATTTCAGGGTTAGTTTGATTCATCAGTGCAATGGTCTGAATCGATGAAATGTAAGCTCAACGTATTTTTTTCCTAGAAAAGTGTCTGATTGATAATAGGTGCAAAATAAAGATTTATGTGTAAATTAAAATGGGATCCCATTTCTACTATCTCTACCATCATTCTACCTACTATCATGATTCCAAATTTGCTGGAGCAATATCAGATGTAACATCTTCAGATATTTTAGCCAGAAATAGACAAACGGAAAGTCTTACTTCAGAGCTTTCAAAGAAGAGCAATGAAATTTTCCCACTGAATAAAAAGATGATCCCTGACTGCAGGACATTCTGGGCCCTAAAGTGTTTCATACATGATTGATTCAGAATGCCAAAGATCTAGATCTGTGGATTATAATATTTCATGTAGTCAAGCTCAGCAATATTAGCTGCGAGACAAGTAATCACTGAGACCGTCACTAAGAATGGTGAAGTTCATCTGCTGTGCAACTATATATATGAGAAGAGGTTTCGACCATCCTTCAAAAGAACAAAGGGTGGTGCCACAGCAAATCACTTGCCTGGACACTAAAAAAATATGGAAATGAATCATTTCTCTTCATTTTAAAATAATTAAATAAAAATCTGAATTTAAAAATACCTCCTCAAAAGACAACAATAAGGCTTTGCTTCCAGAGATGATGAAGTACCAGTTCCAGACTAGGTTTCCCATCATAAACATCTAGAAGTCAGGACATAATATATGTAACAACTATTTTCAGACATTGGCTAACAAGCATCACAGGACTGTGATCTCTGGAGGAAGGGGAACAAACAAAGTGAGCCCTGTGACTCTGCAGCTTTCCACCCGGAGACATTTTTTTGGATGCTGGAAGCGGGAGAGGAATAGCATGCAGAGATGAAGAGCCTCTCAGAGCTGAGGAAATGGAGGTCAGAGTTGAAGGAGGTTGGGGCAGCTCATACTTGTGGTGTGGAGCAGCGAAGAGGAAGAATTTATGCAGGCGGGGAACTGTAGAACTCTGCAGAACAGCTTCCCTGAGTTCTTTGACTTCATAATGACCTATGATGCACAAGGAGGAGACTAAGAAGATGGGTAAAGAACAGTTTCCAGGAAAAAAGAACTACTAGGAAGGACAAAGCTGAACAACGGGAACATTCACAGAAACTCCAGAAAGTCCATACCTAGGGGTAAGGCTAAAATCGCCCAAGTTCGGATGCCTGGGTGGCTCAGTCAGTTAAATGCCTGCCTTCGGCTCAGGTCATGATCTTGGGGTCCTGGGATCGAGTCCTGCATCAGGCCCCTTGCTCAGCAGGGAGCCTGCTTCTCCCTCCCCCTGCTTGTGTGTGCGCTCTCTTCTCTCTCACAAATAAATAAATAAAATCTTTAAAAAATAAAATAAAATAGCCCCAGAGTAAAGGTCACTCTGCATCTACACTAAAGAAACGGAGAAACAAATCTCAAAAGTATGAAGATGATCTAGAAAGTAAACTAACCTCCTGACATAGAAAAACTCCAAAATCTTTAAAGGAAGGCAGGGGGGAAGGTGGGGGAGCCCAGACATTCAGCAATGTCCGAAACCCAAATGAAAATTATGCCACATGTAGAACAGCAGAAAAATGTCACCCTATCCAAGAGACATATCAGTAAACAGAAATGGACAAAGAAAAGACAGAAATGACTGACTAAGGGGCGCCTGGGTGGCACAGCAGTTAAGCGTCTGCCTTCGGCTCAGGGCGTGATCCCGGCGTTATGGGATCGAGCCCCACATCAGGCTCTTCTGCTACGAGCCTGCTTCTTCCTCTCCCATTCCCCCTGCTTGTGTTTCCTCTCTTGCTGGCTGTCTCTATCTCTGTCAAATAAATAAATAAAATCTTTAAAAAAAAAAAAAAAGAAAGAAATGACTGACTAAGCAGGCAGGGACTTTAAAACAATGATTATAAACACCTACAAGGACTTAAAAAGTAAACATGAACAAAAGGAGGTTGATGTATGAATGCTTGTAGCAGTTTTATTCATAACAGCTGCAAACTGGAAACAACTCAAGCATCCATCAACAGGAGAAATGTCTTAGTCTGCTCAGGCTGCTATGACATAATAGCATAGACTAGGTGGCCTAAACAACAGACATTGAGTTCTCCATTCTGGAGACCAAGAAGACCAAATCCAGAATGCCAGCATGGTCCAGTTCTTTGTGAGGGCCCTCTTCCTCACTTACAGATAGCCACTTTCTTGCTGTAGCCTCACATGATAAAGAGAGCGCTCTGGTCTCTACCTCTTCTTACATCCTGGGAGCCCAACCCTAATGACCTCATCTAAACCTAATTACCTGCCATAGGCCCCACCTCCAAATACCATCACAATGGGGGTTAGGGCTTCAACACATGAATTTGGAGGGGGAACATGAACACTCTGTCCATAGCAAGAATGGATAAACATTGTATTACACGTATACAGTGAGTATTCAGTGATAAAAAGAAGCAAACTACTGATACGTGTAGCAGTATGAATGAATTTCTTAAATGTCAGACTGGGCTAAAGTAGCTAGGAAGAAAAGTACACACAAGATTATTCAATTTTTATGAAATTCTTGAATAGACAAAGCTAATCTATAGTGATAGAAATCATATCAGTGATTGCATAAGATAGATGTTGGGGATACTGACTACAAAAAAAAAAATACAGAGAACTTTTTAGGGAAGTGTAAGTATTCCATGTCTTAATTGTGGTGTTGGATATAGAGATGTATACAACAAAGATGCTCATTTAAAATGAATATGTTTTAGCAAATGTAAATTATATCTCTATAAAGTTTATTTTTAACATACTGCAATGAAAGTAAAGACCACCCCCAAAAAATACAAGAATAACAAATCTCTGAAAATGATTTGCTAAAGAGAAAAAAAATTTTCATCAGTTTGTCATACTTAGCAGAATGCATGACCTCTATGAAACAGCAGCAGAAAGCCAAGATAAAGAAAAAAAAACTAAGAATAAAAATTAATACAAGTAGAAAAGAAAGAAAGAGACACAAAGTAGGATAATATAGGGGCGCCTGGGTGGCACAGTGGTTGAGCGTCTGCCTTTGGCTCAGGGCGTGATCCCGGCGTTATGGGATCGAGCCCCACATCAGGCTCCTCTGCTATGAGCCTGCTTCTTCCTCTCCCACTCCCCCTGCTTGTGTTCCCTCTCTCACTGGCTGTCTCTATCTCTGTCGAATAAATAAAATCTTTTAAAAAAAAAGTAGGATAATATTAGGGAAAACAAAATCCCAATATTAGGATTTAAGTGCAAATTGATTCAATGAAACATAGGACTAAACTTGGAAAAATCAAGTCAAATAGAAATTATTTAATAAATTTTTCAAAATACTATACAAAGATCCAAAGTGGGGGAAAAAAGGTTGATGGAGAAGATAATAGATAAGAATAAAAGAAATAGGGATTGAAGATAAAACTTGCAGGAATTCTTAGGAAGACATCACAACAATAGCAGCAACTAGAAAAGAAGCAAAAATCTAAAGCTTAATTGTAAAACACTCTTCTCAAAATACAAATCAAAACCACAATGAGATACCACTCCCATCGGTCAGAATGGCTAAAATTAACCACTCAGGAAATGACAAGTGTTGGCGAGGATGCAGAGAAACGGAAACCCTCTTACACTGTGGGTGGGAATACAAGCTGGTGCAGCCACTCTGGAAAACAGTATAGAGGTTCCTCAAAAAGTTAAAAATCGAGTTACCCTAAGATCCAGCAATTGCACTTTTTGCACAATTGCACAATTGCACCTGCATCCTGATGTTTATAGCAACAATGTCCACAATAGCCAAACTATGGAAAGAGCCCAGATGTCCACTGACAGATGAATGGATAAAGAAGATGTAGTGTATATACACACACACACGTGCGTGTGCCAGCACGATGGAATATTACGCAGCCATCAAAAAATGAAATCTTGCCATCTGCAACAATGTGGATGGGACTAGAGGGTATTATGCTAAGCAAAATAAGTCAGGGAAAGACAATTATCATATGATCTCACTCATATGTGGAATTTGAGAAACAAAACAGAGAATCATAGAGGAAGGGAGGCAAAAATAGAACAAGTTGAAATCAGAGAGGGAACAAACCATAAGAGACTCTTAATCTCCCCAAAAAAGAAAGATCCCCCCCCCAACTAGCAAGGGAACTTAGTATAAAGAGCTTATCAGAGACTGCGCAAAGTTGAAAGGAGAAGTCTGGAAAGAGACTCACATAAAAAGACATCTTAGAAAAGTGTATATTATTTTCACTAAGATAAATAAATCTTTAAAAACAGATTTTTAAATGGGTTTATTCACAAAGGAATAGAAATCAGACTCTCATCAAACTCTAAATGCCAAAAAGGTAACAAAATGAGATTATATTTATAGTTTCAAAAATATTATGTCCCCAAAATTCCAAAATCAGCTGTTAGCAACTCATGCATGAATAAACAGAAAGATATTCTAAAATATGTACTATATAAAGACTCTTTCACTTTCATTGGTCCAAAGACGTGTGTGCCCATCTAGAGCCAGAAGAGCCAGATGGAACATAAAAGCTGTATTCTGAAAGCACAAGAGAATTTCTGAGGCAACAAGAACTAAATGAACTAATACTTTAGAAAGAACAAAACAGAGAGGTTTCCTGGCTTCTGCAGTTGCTTTTACCCTGGGCGTACAGATGGATTTAAATATGGGCAAGAAGTTGTGGATCTAGGGCAGATCCCAGTGCAACACCCAGAGGAGGGCTACTGCAGAAGAAGAAGAAACCAGAAGAGTTTTTAGTGGAAACTGGGCAAGTTTCAAGCACTTAACAGGCACTCTGTCCAGAGGAGAGAAAAGTGAGCCTCCCCAAGAATCTGAAGCCCCTACATTTTTTTGTTAACAACGGCTGCCATTCATTCAAATATTCCTTTACTTGCCAAAGAATAATGAGAAAAAAGTGACCCATAGAAACAGACACACAGGTGATCCCAATTTATGAGTCAGACAAGAAGGACTTTTAAAATGACTATGATTAATATGTTCAAGGAACTGGAGGAACATGGAGAGGTTTAAAAAAAAAGGTAATGCATCAATACATGTAAACTATAAAGAAAGATCAAATGGAAATTCTAGAACTAAAGAATATACACAAAAATTAAAACATAAAAAGGATATCTAAAATTAAGAACTTATTAGTGAATTCTATAACACATTAGACAATGCAGAATATAAGATCTATCACATGGAAAACACATCAATAGAAAATAACCAAACTGAAGCAAAAACGGCAGGGGGCCAATGTTTGTGGGGAGCAGAAGAATGGAAAACACAGAAAAGAGCATTAGACACAGATGAGACTTTAAAAGATCTAATAAACATGTATGTGAAGTCCCAGAAAAAAGAGAGAGAAAATGGGTTAAGAGCCATATTTAAACAGACATTATCAAAAAAAAAATTTCTCAAAACTGATGAAACATTTTTGATAATTTATGATTTCCCGATAGATTAAGCCTTTTATTATCACTGTAAAATCTCACCCTTAATCCCTATTAACATTTTTTGTCTTAAAGTCTATTCTGATATTAGTATAGCTATTCAACCTTTCTTATGGCTACTATTTGTAGTAATATGTCTCTTTTTTTAATCCATTTACTTCCATTTAAATTTTTTTTTATTTTTTCACTATATTTTAAAGTTATTTCTGGGGCACCTAGATGGTTCAGTTGGTTGAGCAACTGACTCTTGACTTCAGCTCAGATCACAATCTCACATGAGATCAAGCCCCATGTCAGGTTCCATGCTCAGCGGGGAGTCTGCTTGAGATTCTCTCCCTCTCCCTCTGCTCCCCCCATGCTCTCTCCCTCTCTAATGAATAAATAAATCTTTTTAAAAATAATAAAGTTATTTCTTTAGTGGTTGCTATAGGGCTTACCATATATATCTTAGGAGAATCAGCTTCAGATTTATACTAATTTAATTTCGGTATAATATAGAAATGTTACTCTTATACAGCTCCTTCCATTTTCCCACTTTTGTTGTGTTACACATATCTGCCAATATTATAAATTCAACAATACAATGTTACAATTACTACTTTATATGATTTGGGGTCTTTTAAAAGAGCTGAGAGAAGGAAAGCAAATCTATATTTTTTAGTCTTGTTTAATTAACTTTCTTATTTATCATTTCTGGTTTTCCTCATTGTATTTTGGGTTCAAGTTATCTTCTGAAATCCTAACCCAAAAGGTCTTTGTTCCCACTTAACCTCTTCTGTGTTATTACTGATAAATATATCACATTTCTGTATGCTGTAAGCCCAACAATACATTATACACATATTATTTCATACAACTGCCTTTTAAATCAGTGAATAAAAGAGAAGAAATAAGCATTTACACTATATTTTATAATTACCTATTCATCTGTACTGGTGCTCTTTGTTTTTTCATGTGAATTCAAATTACTATCTAGAGTCACTTGCTTTTAGCCTAAAGAAATTCCTTCAGTGTATCCCCTAAGGCGAGTGCGCCAGCATCACATTCTCTCAGGTTTTGTTTATTTAGGAATGTACTTATTTCACAGGTTGTATCTTCATTGAATTTACCATTCTCTTCCCAACTGCCTTTCACCCCAACCGCCACTGTTTCTGAGAGCTCCTTTAGGCTCTGACTTCCCCATGTTCTACTTCAAATGAAATTAGTTCCTTTTGGAAATGACAAGGAGGTATGTTTCATGACCTGTCTCTCTCTTCAGGCAAAATCTTTGAGACAGGGACCTCAAACCGGGGGTGGGGTGAATGGCATGCTTCTCTCTGAGCCACTCAACTTTATTTGCTGAGCATTTGGCAGACCCGCTGTGCATGACTGCGCAGTAAACTGATCTCCTCAGCTTTCCCTCCGAGCACGGAACCGCTGCCTTACACACTAAGACGTGGGAAAATCAGGGCCCCAGTGCTTTCAACGGTGCCAAGCATGTGATAGAGCCTCTGTTCCGTGAGTGAGGGCTGGCAGAAGAAAAGAGCTTCCATCTCTCTGCCACACTCATTAAGAACTCATTTCCAGCAACAGCCAGCTAAAGGCATGGTGAGAAATGCTGACCTGCTCCTCACAGGAAAAATGCCCTCTCACTGGATGCTTGGGAAGAAGAAAGCCGTGCGTTCTTGGCTGCGTCAATCCAGAGTGGAGTTTTCCTCTCACTGAGCTGGGAGGGGGAGGACAAGAGAAATCTTGGTTCAAATATAACATTCACCTTTCTTACTGAATTTCTATAGATTTTATTGAATAGAGATTTCTAAATTTGCTGTATTTCCTTACGGTCATTTTCAGAACGTCTAAATGGTTGTTTATTTCATTTTTTAAATAATGTTCACCTAGTTACACATGGGAGCAGGTCCATGGAACTTCTCATGGTGTTTGTCAAAAGTTGTTCTCCCTGGTAAAACCCTTTCTAAGCCACATCAAAATCTATCAAACCACAAACAGAATAATGTCCAAGAGCTCAGAAAATACACCACCCAATGTGATCATTTTATGGTTGTGTAGGAGAATTTCATTTCTCAGGAGATGCATGCTAAAGTATTTAGGAGTGAAGTATCATCATGACCCAATTTACTTTCAAATAGCTCAGAAAAAATAAATGTGTGGGTATGTACATACTCACATAGAAAGAAATAATGCAAATATGGTAATTTGGTGAATCTAGGTGAAATTTACTTAGTTATTCGCTTGGAGCATGCTTTCAGTGTATCTGTGGGATTGAAATTTTCAAAAAAAAAGTTGCAAAAGTACGCTTCTTAAAAATAATTGCTTGAAGATCTATCTGTACTGACTGAAAGGTTAATTAAATGTACTGCTTGGAAAGAAAAAGTTGTGTAATGAAATAATCACTTTATGCTCTGAAACCACTTAAACACTCAGAAACTCTGAAATTTGTTTTTAAAATTAATAGAAATATCCAAATATATCCTTAAAGAAAATTAGTATTTAAAAAAAATAACAACTCAATAATAACTTTTTATTTTAAACCCAGATTTAGGAAATGAGACAAAATAAAGAACAGTAATAATTCATGTTCTTCATGTTTTATAGGGGGGACCAAAAATACTGTTTTGTTCCTAACTTTCATAAATAAAAGTAGTTGAATTTTTTAGATTTCTCAACAACTGAGCCATTTCTACTGTGCTTAGGAAATCCAAAGGTGGGAAGAAGGGGCCCACCTCCCACTGCAGAAGATGTGGCCTGTGTCACCCTCAGATCACAAGTTGTCTACTCTCTCTAACATGTAGCAGCTATTTTGTGGACGTGCGGCCCAAACTGAGTCGATCATTTGCTCCTCCTCAGAACATTTTTTTAAAGTAGGCTCCATGCCCAGTGTGGAGATCGAGACCTGAGATCAAGACCCAAGCCAAAATCAAGAGTCAGATGCTTAATCAACTGATCCACCCAGGCGCCCCTCCTTCTCAGAATTTTAAATCGGCAGAAACTGATACAAAGAAGAAGGGACAGTTTAAAATATATCTTCTGATGGCACCTAATGAGTTCAAGAAAGAGAATGACAATCTTTAACTTTTTGGATTAAACCCTTATGATTGTGTTAAAAGAATCTTTTCTTTCCCATGGCTGTGAAATAGCACCATGGCTGATGTGATACTGATGTAGTGAAACATAAAATACAGTTTGTTCCCCAAAAGCTGTAAAGACAGAATTGTTAGGTTCACTATCTTTTGTGTAAAAATTAAGGCATAGGTCAAGAAATCATGCAGTCTCAATAACTGTAATGGTGATGTACAAAACTATTTGGCTAACCCTATACTCTGAACCCTCCACTTCCAGCAACCCTTCTTTGCCAGCCAAAAGAACCCTACCTCTCTGGTTTGATAGAGCTCTGCATACATTATTTGAAAAATGGCATAGTTCCCTTGCCTCAGTTTCCCCCAGCCTGTAATAAGAATCCTAGCGATCCAATTACAAAGTCAAAATCAAGCTGAGGAGGAGCTTGTTTGCTTACACACGCATCCACACACGCACGCACGCACACACTTGCAGGACTTTGCCTATTTAAATTCATTTTTTTTAATTAGGAATATATGTGGGAATGGATTTGGATAGTATTTGTACAAAGAAGGAAGAAGACATCGGATAGGCTGCATTTATTAATATAGTTATCATTACTGGCATTCTGTATTCTTTGTAATAGCTTGAGCATCTAAATAGTTCTATAATTATTTGCCTAGTTTATCAACGAAATTCTAGACTCACACATGGCCCTCAACAAATGAATACTGAGGCCTCAAAAATTCTTTGGTATGATATAGAAGAAATCCAAGGACCTTGAAGAGTGGAATGCTGAAATGCCTTTATAATGGGTGACCTGCCTTTTCACTGCCTCATCATATTTCCTGATAGCTCCCAGAAGACACCCCCTTCACAAAGACCCCCAAGAGATTCAGGAGCAAAGGGAACGGAAGCATTTCAGAGAAGCACGTATGAGACATTTTTTTATGGGCAGGGAGACTGGTGGAAGATAATGCAATAAAAATGGTTTCCTGATTTTAAAGAAAATTGGAAGATCTGAGGGTGACACAGGCCACATTGGGCACTTCAATGCCAGAGGCATGGCAGCAACATTAGGAAGCAAGAGAGAAAGAAGAACCTGGTAAAGACCTCTAGGACTTGGAAAATGAAAGGTGATTATCAAAGCTTACGTAGATTTAACTCTAATTTCAGATGCCATGCTAGAGGGCTTTCAGGAAAGGCCCAGAGAGGGAAAATATTTGTGTTCGGCATGAATGTCCACTGTCAAGGATCCTTTCAGTGATCGTGTAGACAGCCAGCCCTCTCCTTCCCAGCTAACACACCTCTAGCTTATGGTGGCACACAGGAAACTACGTGTGGGTCCATCAACTTGGACTTCCCATTACATAGGCTGACCGACCTACCACCACAGCTGTTTGCTCAGCTATCCTGCCTGAAGACCAAGCCTGAGCCCCTAATATAATAGTATACACGTGCCCCAGCCAAATGCCTACTACAAGGTTAACTATATTGGTGCCCTTCCATCCTGGTAAAGGTAACAACTTGACCTCACGTATTAGGATTTGTGATTGCTTTCCCTCCTTACTATACTTGTACAGGTACCCCCCCTACTGAACGCCTTACATACAGCCTGCTTCACACACATTGTTTCCACCAAGGAACTCACTCTACAGCGAAAGAAAAAAAGCAATAAAACAACTACTGGTATCTCATCATCTGAGAACAGCCGGACTTGCAGAACATTGTAATGAGCCATGGAAGACTGAGTCACTCCAGCTAAGAGACAATACTTTGCCAGGTTAGAGAGCAGTCCTTAGGAATTCATGAATGTTCTGTTTCTTCTAGAGTCAGAATATGGGTCCAATATGGGTGGCAGGGGTTGTGAGGCCTCCAAGAATGATATTTAATAATATATTTGCAAAAACTTTACACGTTCTCAACTCATTAACTCCATTATCCACAAGTGCTGAAGGTTTGTTTGCAAGGAAGGAGATGACCTTCCTGTTAAATTGCCATCAGGCTATTTGTCCTCCCTACAACACTGGATAAATAGCTAACGTAAGGTGTTAAAGCACTGCCTGGTATTTGCACTGTGATAAAAAGTGAATAAGGATGCACTTTCTCCCTAAGGACAGAGAAGAATAGAGTTGGACCCTTTCCTAACGTGTTCAATGGTCAGTTCTAAGTGGATGACTACTGAAGCCAAGATTAGCCAGACAAGATTAGCCAGCTTTCAGGGTTATCCTGAAACTGGGGAAAGAACTGGACTGGGAAAGAGCCCAATTAATTCACTCGAGTATAGCTGAAGGGAAAGGGCACATAATTTTATTTACAGCTATGCTGTACAATATTGTAGCCATCAGTCATATAAGGCTATTTAAATCTAAATGTAAATTAATTAGAATTCAATACAATTAAAATATTAGTTTCCTAGCTCCACTAGTCACATTTCAAGCATGCCTGGACCGCATGTAGCTAGTGGCTCCTATAGTCGACACTGCAGGTCCAGAGCATTTCTGCTGTTCCAGAAACTTGTACTGGACAGTGCTGAGCTACAGCCATATGACCAACTGAAGAAATGAAAATCATAACCTTTATCCGTACTTCCTTGCCATGAATATATTTTAACCCCCATCCTTTTTCTTTCCTCTCTCTTTACCCCTGTACTACATGTTTTATTTATGAGCGGTAATTAACTTTTTAGTTTGGTCATCCTTTATAAAATTTGGAGATCATGATAAAACTAGAGAGGACTGTCCCGACATCTGGCACATGGTGAACGGTGCGAGTAGGACCTTGCCTTACTACAGAGAGGACAAGGCCAGAATTTTTCTGCCTCAAGCATCTTTCAGCTCTCTGATAGCCTGGAGACTTAAGCTCATCCATTGGGTGCTCCTGTTTGGGACATTAATGAGAAGCAAATGGTGCCCAGAAGCAGAGACCACCCAGAAATCATCTGGCAGGAGCAGCTGTAGAGTCCAGTGTCCGGAGGGGCAGCAGTGCAGGTGAGTGAGGACGTGTGTGGCGGCGGCGTCCAGGAAACACAGAGCATCCCGGCAGCAGAGGCATTCAGAGAGCTGCGGATCCTGGGGCATGGCCCGCCCTGTGGGCTGCCTGCCAATGGATTCTCCCCATGTGCCCACCTGCCCTCCTTCCCATCAATTCTGTGAACACCTCCTTCTTCTGAAAAAAATTCCTTTTCTGCCTAATTTAACCAGCACCAGTTTCAACCTCAATAGATTAAAAAATCATTTTCCAAAAACCAACAGACAAAAATTGTAACAGGGAGGTTTATCTTTCAGAACACTGGAAAAGGGTGAAAGCAAACAAAGCATAATACTCAAAGTAGAAGACATAAACCCAGAAAAAAATGAGAAAGAATAAAATATAAAAATAATATAAAACAAGATGAAAGAGGCCAGGCCAAATGGACAAGTTATGATAAAAAAATTTAAAATATTTCAATTCCCCATTTAAAAAGATTTTAAAAAAGAAGATTTTTAAAATCTAGTCATATGCTGTTTAAGCTTAAAGAAACACATTAAGTTGATAAGAAATGTTTTTAAAGGATAAACAAAGGCTTATCAGATAAATGAAATAAAAAAGAGAGCAAGCATGGCCCTTTTTATTTCAAACAAAATTTAATATAAGGCAAAAAGGTTTCCATGGAAAAGAAGGTCATTTTATATTCATAAAAGACAAAATCTACATAAAGTTTGTAATAGCCATGAACCTTTATGTTTCATATAAAAGCATCAAATTATATAAAGCAAAAATAGAATCACTGTGCAAGACTGTAAAACATCTCTTTCCTCATTTTATAGATCTATTAGGGGAAAAAGACAAAGGGGGAATGAGACTGGAAGACGGAACACATTTGATAGAATTGTGAGCACAGGTCTGTCCATTCAGTCCTCTTCAAATCCACCAAAATGACAAGAAAAATAAATAATGTTTTAAAAAATTAACAACAGTACTGAAAAACACATAGTATAGTGTCAATCCGTGGACCAGAAATTTTGAATAATCTTGAGCATCACTGATAGCTGAGTAAGAGAAAAAGTAAAAATAGAGATACTCCAGCCCAAAGCGACTAAGAAAAAATAAAAACAGGTATGGACATAAAACAACTTCAAGTTAGGTTAAAGCCCACAGAAACAAAAGAAGAAGGGGCTGTGGGACCAACAAGATGATTAATTAGAGATGGGTTATAAAGTGCTGTATAGGTAGCTTCCTTTCTATCTGCTTCTCAATGAGCAACAGGTAAGAAAGTCTTCTGCCCTGGAGTGCCGGGGTGGCTCAGTCTGTTTACTGACTCTTGATCTCGGCTCAGGTCTTGACCTCAGGGTCATGGGTTCAAGCCCCACACTGGACTACATGACTACATGCTGGGCATGCAGCCTACTTGGAAAAAAAAAAAAAGGTTTCTGCCCCAAGATAAACATAAGAACTTTTTCTACACTTAGTGAGTTCTGCAGGACACCATTTCCTAGTACTGTGTTAGCAATCTTGGCTGTAAATTAGAATCAGCTGGGGAACTCTGAGACTATCCCAATGCCCATGCTGCTCCCCAGACCAAATAAATCAACATCTCTGGGGGTAGGACAGAGTCTTCCATAGTTTATAAAGCTACCCGGATGACTCCAGTGTGCAAGCAAGGTTGAGAATCACAGTCTGAGTAGAAATGTTGGAACTGAAAACAGAAGAGCGGAGGCCAAAATAATGCTCAACTTCCACATAGACAACAATGGAAGAAGAAAATGGAAAGGAAGCTGATGGCTCTGGTCTAAGCGAAAGCAGTGAGCACAACTCACTCCGAGATCTGGGCCTCAGAACCCACTGCAGGCTCAGTGAGTACTACCTCGGACCCCATCGTAACTCACAATCCTTGAGTGACGACACCCAGAAGACTGTGGTCTCACACAGCCTACCTGGCCACACACCCCATCTCCCCCCACCCCGAACACCTGAGTACAGGCTTCTATTCTCAAAACCACCAACAGGCATAAAAAAAAGATAATCTCAAATAAAAATAAGAGCAACCAAATAAGAATCACTGAATATTTGAGGAAAATCAATACCCATGAAAGAAAGAGCCAAACTCAGCAAACAGCCTAAAACACAAAGGAAAAGAACATTTTAAAATAAAGACAATTAATATCCTCAGAGAAATAAGAAAAGGCTTCTATGAAACTTGTAACAAATGAAGATCCTAAAAATTAAAAATATGTTCACATTTTAGAACTCATCAGATAGGCAAAATAGCATAATAGAGAGATTAAAGTCAAACTGAACTTAAAAACACTTCTGTAAAGCATTAAAAAAATAAACACAACCAAAAAGAGGTGGAAAATATGAGATAAGGCTTGAGTTCAATGGAAAACAGATCTAGAAGTTCTACAATAGCAGGGAGGAAATAAATATATATAATAAACACAGAATTTTGTAGGTGTGTGAAAGGAGGTACATATTATATTTACATACACAGAAAGAAAATGATACATGTATGTGTGTATTATTATATATGTGTGTGTTATGTAGTTTATTTACACACAGAGAATGATATATATACATATATATGTGTATATTACTCTGTGTGTGTATGTGTGTGTCTACATATGGAAAACTTCCAAAACTGAAAAAAGACAGAAGTCTTCAGAATGAAAAGCTTACTAAGTACCAAAAAGGAAGAAAGAACAAGACTTGTATCTATAAAAAATTCCGTGCAATTCAGAACTAAAATAAAGAGAAGAATCTAAAAGCTACTAGGGGGCAAAATCAGGTTACCCAAGGATTAAGAATCATCTTGACTTGTCATTAGCAACACTAAAAGTGAAAAGACAATGAAACAATATCTTCAAATTCTGAAGAAATAATATTCTAGCAGAGGGAGACATACAATAAACAATAAATATAAATGAGTAAAGCGTATAGCACGTTAGAAGGGGAGAAGTACTAGGGAAATAAGAAAATAGAGCAGAATTAGGGAGATTTGGAAATGCAGGGAGACAAGGATGGAGGGCAGCTTGCATTATCAGAAAATGAGGTCATGGAGGGACTCACTGAGAAGGAGAGTTTGGGGCAGAAGAAAAGTAAATATGAGAGGATTTACCCAGTGGACACTCAAAGAGGAGAACTTCAAAGAATACACTTTTAAAAATGAACACTATAAAATAATAGCAGAGAAATGTAGTGAGTTTGAGGATTTGGGGGCTGGTCAAAGCAAAAATAGGACCACAAGATGCAGTGCTGCACAACACAACAAGCTTTATTAGCTGCTGTTTGGACCAGATTACAGGAGAGGGTAAGTTTCTCACAGCAGGAGACCTTCCAAAGTCAGTGGAGTGGGGCCAATTCCCAGAAAGGGAAGAGGGCAAGGGAAACCCCAAGAGGAGGGAGAATCCATGAGGGGACAGATATGAGTAAGTGATGCCACCAGCAGCAAGGTGGGGGTTCTCTGGGTTAGAAGAGCTTGAAAGGGCATCAGGGGCTCGGGGTCTTTTGTAACTACACGGTTGGTCTTCCCTGGCTAGCAGACGCTGAATTCAGTTTGCATGCTGTGCAAAGTCAGCAGGTTGTAAATGGCTAAAAATATGCTTATTTGGGCTACATTTAAAGCACTAAAATACATAAAAATTTGAGTTGGTTTTGAATTAATAGTCCAAACACGCAGTGAAGAAGCAAAGAATACAGGGGCCAATATACAAGGGCCATCGTGGACTCATTTCTAAAGAACAAATATTCCCTCAGAGTCTCACATTATCAAACCTGAAGCATATTATACTACCCAATAAACTAAAATTGAAATAAATGTACTGTACCCAAATATGATAAAAATACATTATCACAGAATAGAAAAACTATAGCACAAAAATAGCTCTTTTTATATTCCTAAATAATTCGATATATATCTATATATTAGCTTATACCTCTCTGCATTTTAACCACAGCATTTGCTTATACATCCACCTCCCCTACTCGCCTGTAAGCCATTGAAAAGCAGCAACCATGTCTAGCTCATCTTCATACTGTAAGTATCTGGAACAAGTTTCTGGCACATAACGTGTACTATTAATATTTTTGACTGGTGAGTAAAGAAACATAAAGAATAGAATTATAACATATCTCCAGGTCCACAAAAGAACCAAGAATAATTACATTATAATCCATATTTCTTTTGAGGCTGTATACTCGCTTTTTGGCTTTACAGTTCTAAAATACAGTAACATCAGTCTTTTCCTAAACGTCAAATCTTTTAATCAGTAAATAAACTATCAACTCAAAGTTGGTAATTTACGGTCCCACATAAATGTCTAAAGATAGGTGATTCCAGGTTCAGGTAATTTGCCCCTCAACATGTCTGGGTTCCAATTTGGCTTCTGCATGATTTTTTTGCTTTTCTTTCTAAAGTGCGAGATAGCAGCCATGGTTCCAAGCATCATGTCATGATACAACAGCATCCAATGGCAGAAAAGAAAAGTGGAATTTCTCCCTGGATTTCTCTCTTTGTCAGGGAGAAATATCTCTCCCGGAAGACTCAAGCAGATGCCCCCTTATGTCTCCGTGCAGAGATCTTGGTGCTGGATCACACTTCAAACTAATCACCAGCAAAAGGAAACTGACTTCTTAGGTATTAAAAAAAAAAAAAAAAGATGAGGGCAGAATTAATGGTTCCAATTCCACTGAGATGGGATAAGAACATTCTACTGTATCTGAAAAATTATAATAAACGTCCTTGGACAGGATATATAAAGCAAGCATCTTGGGACTCATGAGTAAATAATAGCAGGCATATCTGGGAGGGAAATCAAATCCTGAAGACCAATCCAGATGGCAGCAAATGTTCTGGCTTTTTCTATTCCATATTCCCCACCTCAGACTCTCAGGCAACCTGAATTCAATGACTGCACAGCAAGTGTAGAAAGAAAAAGCTCTAGGAGAAGCCCTCTCTGACCAGAAGACTGGGAAGAAGGCCCCCTCAGGATACCCAATTTTTTCATCTTTTTATTCTCCCTGCCCCACACTAAAAAATCAAGCCCCAGTCAGGAAGCTACACTCTCAGGACAGCCTGGACATGCCAGCAATGGTGTCTGAAAGAAAATACTTCCCTCTGACCAGAAAAATGGGAAGAAGGGGAACTGTGATCCTACATTTTCTTCTAAAACTTTCATAATTTTAAGTTTTACATGTAGATCCATGAGCCATTTGACTTAATTCTGGTGTCAAATTTCCTTTTCTTGCATATGAATGATGACAAATGGTTCCAACGCCCTGCGGTCAACAGACCATCCTTTCTCCACTTTTACACTTTGACCAAAATCAAATGGCCATATTTGTGTAGGTCTCTTTCCAGTGTCTAGTCTGTTTCATTGATTTATGTGTCTATCCCCTCACCAATGCCATGTCACTTCAATTACTGTTCACTTTATAAGGAGTCTTAAAATCTGGTCATGAGATTTCTCTAATTTTATTCTTCTTTTTCAAAATTGTTTTAGCTATTCTATATCTACTGCCTTTGCATATAAACTGTAGAATCAGCTGGTCTACATTTACCAAAAAAAAAAAAAATCTCGCTGGGATTTTGATTCATATTTCATCGAATCTACAGATCATTTGAAGGAGAAGTGACATTTTTACTATGTTGGATCTTCGAATCATGGGCATGGTACATCTATTTAGCTTTTCTTTGATTTCTTTCATCAGTGTTTTATAGACTTCAACAACAGATTTTATACATGTTTTCTTGTATTTATGCCTAAGTATTTCATTTTACTAGAGCTTTAGTAAGAGATATTATTTATTTATTATTTATTTATTTATCTTCCAAGTTTTTATTTAAATTTCAGCTAGTTAACATACAGTGCAATATTAGTTTCAGGTATAGAATTTAGTGATTCATCACTTACACACAACACCTGGTGCTCATCACAAGTGCCCTCCTTAATACCCATCACCTGTTTGACCCATTCCTGTGCCACCGCCTGCCTCCCCTCCAGTAACCCTCAGTTTGCTATCCATACTTAAGAATCTATTTCTTGGTTTGCCTCTTTTTCCCTCTGCTCATTTTTTTTTTAAATTCCACATATGAGTGAAATCACATGGCATGTGTCTTTCTCTGACTGACTTATTTCACTTAGCATAATACTCTCTAGTTCCATCCACGTCTTGGCAAATGACAAGATTTCATTCTTTTTTATGCCCAAGTAATATTCCATTGTATATGTGTACCACATCTTGAGCCATTCATCAGATGATGGGCATTTGGGCTCTTTCCATAATTTGGCTATTGTAGATAATGTTGCTATAAACATAAGGATGTATGTATCCCTTCAAATCAGTATTTTTGTATCCTTTTTTAGGGCAAATACCTAGTAGTACAATTGCTGGGTTATACAGTAGCTCTATTTTTTAACTTTTTCAAGGAACTTTCATACTGTCTCCCCAAGTGGCTGACCCAGTTTGCATTCGCCCCAAGGTGTAAAAGGGTTCCCCTTTCTCCACACCCTCATTAACACCTGTTGGTTCCTATGTTGTTCATTTTAGCCATTCTGACTAGTGTGAGGTGATATCTCATTATAGTTTTGAATTGCATTTCCCTGATGATGAGTGATGTTGAGCATCTTTTCATGTGTCTGTTAGCCATCTGGATGTCTTCTTTGGAAAAATGTCTACTCATATCTCTACCCATTCTTCAACTGGATTGTTTTTTAGATGTTGAGTTTTAAAAGTTACTTACAGATTTTGAATACCAACCCTTTATCAGAATTGTCATTTGCAAATATCTTCTCCCATTCCATAGGTTGCCTTTTAGTTTTGCTGATTATTTCCTTTGCTGTGCAGAAGCTTTTTATTTTGATGTAGTCCTGATAGTTTATTTTTGCTTTTGTCTCCTTTGCCTCAGGAGCTATATCTAGTAAGAAGCTGCTATGGCCAATATCAAACAGGTTCTCCTCTGTGTTCTCTTCTAGGATTTCAATGCTTTCCTGTCTCACATTTAGGTCCTTAATCCATTTTGAATTTATTTTTGTGTATGATGTAAGAAAGTGGCACGGTTTCATTCTTTTTTTTATGTTTTTTTATTATATTATGCTAGTCACCATACAGTACATCCCTGGTTTTTGATGTAAAGTTCGATGATTCATTAGTTGCATATAACACCCAGTGCACCATGCAATACGTACCCTNTATAACACCCAGTGCACCATGCAATACGTACCCTCCTTACTACCCATCACCAGCCTATCCCATTCCCCCACGCCCCTCCCCTCTGAAGCCCTCAGTTCGTTTCTCAGAGTCCATAGCCTCTCTTGCATCATTCCCCCTTCTGATTACCCCCCCTTTCTTTATCCCTTTCTTCCCCTACCGATCTTCCTAGTTCTTATGTTCCATAGATGAGAGAAACCATAAGATAACTGTCTTTCTCTGCTTGGCTTATTTCACTTAGCATTACCTCCTCCAGTGCTGTCCATGTTGCAGCAAATGTTGAAAACTCCTTCTTTCTGATAGCTGAGTAATATTCCATTGTATATATGGACCACAACTTCTTAATCCAGTCATCTGTTGAAGGGCATCTCGGCTCCTTCCACGATTTAGCTATTGTGGACAATGCTGCTATGAACATTGGGNTTCGTTCTTTCTGATAGCTGAGTAATATTCCATTGTATATATGGACCACAGCTTCTTAATCCAGTCATCTGTTGAAGGGCATCTCGGCTCCTTCCATGATTTGGCTATTGTGGACAATGCAGCTATGAACATTGGGGTGCATATGGCCCTTCTCTTTACTACGTCTGTATCTTTGGGGTAAACACCCAGTAGTGCAATAGCCTGGTCATAGGGTAGCTCAATTTTCAACTTTTTAAGGGACCTCCACACTGTTTTCCAAAGTAGCTGTACCAATTTGCATTCCCACCAACAATGTAGGAGGGATCCCCTTTCTCCACATCCTCTCCAACAATTGTTGTTTCTTGCCTTGTCTATCTTTGCCATTCTAACTGGCGTAAGGTGGTATCTCAGTGTGGTTTTGATTTGAATTTCCCTGATGGCTAATGATTTTGAACATTTTTTCATGTGTCTGTTAGCCATTTGTATGTCTTCATTGGAAAAGTGTCTGTTCATATCTTCTGCCCATTTTATGATTTGTTTATTTGTTTCTCGTGTATTGAGTTTGAGAAGTTCTTTGTAGATCTTGGATACCAGTCCTTTATCTGTGGTGTCCTTTGCAAATATATTCTCCCATTCCGTGGGCTGTCTCTTAGTTTTTTTGACTGTTTCCTTGGCTGTGCAGAAGCTCTTTATCCTGATAAAGTCNATATTTTGATGACGTCCCACAAGTTCATTTTATCTTTTGTTTCTCTTGCCTTTGGAGATGTGTCATGAAAAAGGCTGCTTTGGCCGATGTCATAGAAGTTGTTGCCTATGTTCTCCTCTAGAATTTTGATGGATTCCTGTCTCACATTGAGGTCTTTCATCCATTTGGAGTTTATTTTTGTGTATGGTGTGAGAGAGTGGTCAAGTTTCATTCTTTTGCATGTAGCTGTCCAATTTTCCCAGCACCATTTATTGAAGAGACTGTCTTTTTTCCACCGGATGTTTTTTCCTGCTTTATCAAAGATTAGTTGCCCAAAGAGCCGAGGGTCCATTTCTGGGTTCTCTATTCTGTTCCATTGGTCGATGTGTCTGTTTTTGTGCCAGTACCATGCTGTCTTTGTGATCACAGCTTTGTAGTACAGCTCGAAATCCGGCATTGTGATGCCCCCAGCTTTGTTTTTCCTTTTCAACAGTTCCTTGGAAATTCGGGGCCTTTTCTGGTTCCATACCAATTTAAGGACCATTTGTTCCAGTTCTTTGAAAAATGTCATTGGTAATTTTGATCGGGATAGCATTGAAAGTGTAGATTGCTCTGGGTAGCATGGACATTTTAACTATGTTAATTCTTCCGATCCATGAGCATGGAATATTTTTCCATCTTTTTGTGTCTTCTTCAGTGTCTTTCAAGAGTGATTTATAGTTTCTAGAATATAGATCCTTTACGTCTCTGGTTAAGTTAATTCCAAGGTAACGTATGGTTTTTGGTGCTATTGTAAATGGGATGGATTCCCTAATTTCTCTTTCTTCAGTCTCATTATTCGTGTATAGAAATGCAACTGATTTCTGAGCATTGATTTTGTATCCCGCCACATTACTGAATTGCTCTACAACTTCTAATAGTTTGGGAGTGGATTCTTTTGGGTTTTCCATATAGAGTATCATGTCATCTGCAAAGAGAGACAGTTTGACTTCTTCTTTGCCAATTTGGATACCTTTTATCCCTTTTTGTTTTCTGAGTGCTGTTGCAAGGACTTCTAATACTATGCTGAATCATTCTTTTTTATCTTGTTGTCCAGTTTTCCCAACACCACTGTTGACGAGAATGTCTTTTATCCATTGGTAGTCTTTCCTGCTTTGTCAGAGATTAGTTGACCATATAGTTGTGGGTTCATTTCTGGGTTTTCTATTCTGTTCCATGGATCTATGTCTGTTTTTGTGCCTGTACATACTGTCTTGAAGGTGATATCATTTTTAAATTACGGTCCCTAATTGATTGTTGCTACTGTATAGAAATACAGTTAATTTTTGTGTATTGACCTTGTATCCTGCAATTTTTATAAACTTATTAGTTCAGGAGTCTTTTTGCAAATTCCTTGAGATTTTAGAAACAAGCATGTTATCTGCAAATAGGGACAAGATTTCTTTCTTCCTTCAATCTGTATAACTTTTATTTCTTTTTATTGCTTTAGCCAGTACACTGGCTAAGACATCTAGTACTATAAATTATAGGAGTGGGAAGAGTGACATTCTTGCTTTGTTCTTGGTTTTACAGGGTAAGAATTCAGTCTTTCATCATTAAGAATAATGTTAGCTATTGGGTTCTTATATATGTGCTTTTACCTATTACTAGCTTGCTGAGACTTTTTATCAAGAACAGATGATGAATTCTGTCAAATGTTTTTCTGCATCTAGTGATATAATCATGTGGTTTTTCTTCTTTAAACCATTAATATGAGTTACACAGATTTTTCAGTATTGAACCAGTATTACATACTCAGGATAAACCCCAGTTGAATATGCAGTATCATTTTTTTAAAATATTGCTAGGTGCAATTTGCTAATATTTTGTTGAGGATAATTATTTCATGAAGGATTTAGTATAAAGTTCTTCTTTTCTTGCAACATCTTTGCTTGGTTTTGATATTAAGGTAATGAAGGACCCATAAAATGAGTTTTATGTAATTGCTGAAATGGCTGGATTCAAATCTACCATCTTGTAAGCAGTTTTATATTTGTCTCATCTGGTCTTTAGTTTCTCTCTCCTTTTCAGCTTTATCCTTTCTTAATTGAGTGTATTTTGTTATTGTATTTATCTCCATTATTTTTGAGGGGTTGTCCTAGGTTTTAAAATAAACATCTTTTTTTTAAGATCTTTTATTTTAGGGAGAGAGAGAGAATGAGCAGAGGGAGAGGCAAAGGGTGAGGGAGAGACAGAATCATAAACAGACTTCTGCTGAGCGCAGAGCCCATGGCAGGGCTCCATCTCACAACCCTGAGGCCATGACCTGAGCCGAAACCAAGAGTCAGACACTCAATTGACCCAGCCAGCCAGGAATCCCTCAACTATACATCCTTAATTAACAAGATTCTACCTTGAAATTCCTGTGTCGTGTAAGGATACTATAATACTATATATAGTCCCATTCCCTCTCATTCTTTGAGCTATTACTGTTGCGCCTTCTACGCTTACATATGCTATAATCACACAGCACACTGTTACTTTTTTTGCCTTAGACAGTTACCTTTCCGAACAAGGTTTCTCCACCTCAGCAACATTAACATTTTGGACTGGGTAGTTGTTACGTGAGGCTTCCCTGTGCACTGCAGGATGTTTAACAGTATTCTTGACCTCCACTCACGAGGTAGCAGTAGCACCACCCCGGTGTCACAACCAAAAATGTCCCCAGATACTGCCAGTGTCCCTGAGGGAAGAGAAAGGATGGTGATTCCCTCAAATTGAAAATCACTGCTTTAGAGCAATTTTAAAACTTTAAAATAATAAATTTAAGTTTTCCATCATTACTTCCATTTTCAGTGTTCATTTCTTTGCGTAAGTCCCAAATTGCATTCCTCTCTCATACTGTTTCTCCATAAAGAATATCTGTTACTATTTCTTATAGAGTAGGTATTCTGGAAATGAATTCCCTCTTGTCTGGAAAGAAAAGAAAAGAAAAGAAAAGAAAAGAAAAGAAAAGAAAAGAAAAGAAAAGAAAAGAAAAGAAAAGAAAAGAAAAAAGAGAAGGGAAGGGAAGGGAAGGGAAGGGAAGGAAAGGAAACTTCATTTTTCCTTTATTTTTTGAAACACATTTTCAGGGGTACAGAATTAACAGAGATTTTTCTTTCAACACCTTAAAGAAGTTGCTCCATTACTTTCTAGCTTATATGGTTTCTAACAAAAAAATCACTGCAATTCTTTGTTCTTTGGATCTTTGTTCCTCTGTATGTGATGTTCCTTTTTGCTCTGACTTTTAAAATTTTTTTTGTCTTCTGTTTTCAAAAGTTTCATTATGATATGGGTGGGTGTGTCTATTTGGAAAAAGGGGTGCTATCGTGTGTGTGTGTGTGTGTGTGTGTGTGTGTGTGTGTGTGTGTTCTTGGAGACTCTTGGATCTGTGGTTTGGTTTCTGTCATCCATTTTGGAAAAGTCTCAGCTATTATTTCTTCAGCCATTTTTTCTGGACTATCTCTCTTCTCCTTCTTGGATTTCAATTCCACATATGTTAGAATACTTGATATTGTCCAACAGCTCTTGGATGCAACAGGGAACTGTGATGTGCAGGATACAATTCATACATCCCTCGCCCCAACACACACATATTTCCTTAGGGAAATTCTTTCACATTATAATAAATATTATTTAGAAATACAAAGTAAGAGAAGAGCATGATCTTTGAGGAAGGAAGGACTTCTCTATGTCACTGGATTAGAGCTAGAAAATATTAAAAGGAGAGTTCAGGTAAGGAGCTGAGGATGAGGAAGCTTTAGGGCAGTCAATATTTTAATCCTAATCCTTTAGAAAGCAGAAACTGAGAAAAGAATTGGAAGGTTGATCCTTTAGCTGGGAAATGAAAAATCAGAACAGTGAGAGCAAGAGGAGAAAAAGTAGCACACCAGCCAGGCAGCAGCCATGTTTGCCCAACTCAGAGGACTTCTTAAGAAAATATGCAAACAGAAATGTCATCCTGGAGCAATCCCTGGAGGGAAGGAGGCAAGGAAGACTCCTATCTCCCATTTCTTTTTGGTCAGCTTTATATGCAGGAAGCTGACTACCCTCTTCACACACACTTCTGGGTTGTGTCATCCAATCCCCCCTTAAAAAACTAGGTCCTACACTCCAGAATGTGTTCTTCCATTCATATATAGAAGTGGACAGGCTAAATAGCACAGGTGTGACACCAAACCATAAAGAGAAAGGAGGATGGGAGGCAATCTGAAAGGCAGACAAGGTATATATCTAACGGTGTCTATCTGTTTGATACTTGCATTGGCTCCAGTCAGATGAAGTCCAGCCCCTGGCTTGACTGACCTGTTTGGTTCCCATTGTATTCTCCTTATCCATCAATACAAGCTGACCCTTCCAAATAATATCCTTCCCCCAGCCCTACCATGAGGTTGCCTTGTGCCAGGCTCCAGTTATAAGCAACATATCACCAGTTACTTTTTTCAAGGCACTTAAGAGTTTTTTCCTCTAGCCAACCAAATTTCCTAGGAGTAAAAGTTCCTGTGTTCAGGTAAGACAAAGAACCCAGATTCTTATTCTGAATATTCAGGTTATATATTTAATTTGACAAACATTTATTGAGCATCTATTCTATGCCAGGAGCTACTCTGCATTCTAAAGAATGCAAAAGAAACAGATTTCTTTTATCTCCCAATCCCCTTCTTTCTCATTTCTGCTGTTTCCATTTGGTGTGTTTTGTTGCTCCTTAGCAGACCCAAAAGAAAAGGGGGAAAATGAAAGAAAGATTTATTTCAAAGCAATAAGACAGCTTTTAAGATAGTTCTGGAAAAAAAGTTGCAACTTTTGGTTAAAATGAGTATCTATATTACTGCTGTTTCACTGACCGTATCTCCCTTCACCAATGGGTAGTTGAAAATAGACTGCTATATATATAAGAGGAAATCATTTGTGTTAATGATCTAAAGAGACTTCATCTTCACTTTAGTGTAGAAATGATTTCAGATCCAGGACTGAAGAAGAAAGTAATCTCTTGAAGTAAAATACAGCTGGTTGTTATTTGTTCATTCACATTAATTACCCTAACGGAGTAGTCATCAAACTAAGAATGAGTTATATAGCTATTTCCCAGATTCCCTAGCTATGGAAAATGTAACCCAATGCTGAAAGGGTTGTCTTATTTGATTTTGACCAAGTCACATGTAGAAAGCACGTCTTGGTTGTTTTAAGCCTGGCTGTCTAAATTCCTTTCCGTCAAAGATCCAAATAACAACAGTGATTCACTTGTAAAAGGGCTTTGAAGTACAGGAGCATGAAAGCAGTGAGACCAGATGTCAAATTAAGATAGCAGGTGGCTCACAGTTCCTGACTTTCCTGCTTACAAGTTGCTGAAGAAAGTTAAAAAAAATAAAAGGCATTAAATCACAACAGCATTGGAAACTAAGAATATCAAACAATACTCTGAAAAAGACTTATGTGCATACTTCTACATGAGCAGAGACCAGCAAAACAAGTAACTACCTTGGTGACTACTGATGTATAACGTAAATAGTTAAAAATAAGAGACAACAGGGTTGACTGAGTGGCTCAGTCGTTAAGCGTCTGCCTTCGGCTCAGGGCGTGATCCCAGTGTTGTGAGATTGAGCCCCACATCAGGCTCCTCCACTAGGAGCCTGCTTCTTCCTCTCCCACTCCCCCTGCTTGTGTTTTCCTCTCTCTCTGGCTGTCTCTCTCTGTCAAATAAATAAATTTAAAAATCTTTAAAAAAAAAAAAATAAGAGGCAACAAATCTTGCACCAGGTGAATGACTTATTGCTTTTACTATGAGCAGGTCAAAATTCCATACAGACTCATTAGGGGCAAGGAACTATCAGTTGAGATCCTAAAACTATAGAATTCAAAAGGAATTTTTTTACCAGCTCTCTGGCCAATGGAAATAACTGAAAAGCACAATCTGTAGCTCACCTGTCCCATGCCACGAGCAACCAAGGAGGACAGTCGCATGGCCTCTGGGCAACCTCTTCATGGGGTAAGTGGGGACCAGTCATATGAAACTAGTCAGGCTTGCATATCAGAATCCAGAGTTTGGGTGAGCACATTTTTTTTTACTTGATAACATCTGGCATGGGTGGGTTGTCAATATTCTAAATTCTCTCTTCTTCTATAATCTGTTTCTCAGGTGCAGCTAAGAGGGTGCCACGTTACCCAAAAGTAACAAGAACTAGACCCTTCTGGAAATAAGAAGGAGAAGGTGCTGCTCCATCAGAGTGGCAACCTTCTCCAGGGTCTGGGGACTTGAGGTAGAAAAACAGTCAAGTTCTGAAAATGGCAGATGCGTCACTTCTTACAAGGCCCACAGGGGCATGCTCTTTGAGACACACGGAGAACAAAACCAGTGATAAGAACACCTTGCAAGTTTGATGGTCTGAAGACATACAGAAATAAGAAGAAAATGTGGAGCGAGGAAATGCAAGGTCACAGCAAATGTGGGGTATTCTGCCACCTAGAGAGAGTTAAAATCTGTATCTCTGGAAGGAGCCCACAACTAATTGAAGACTGGGGTCTGAGTACATAGGAGTTAGTAGAATTGGGGAGAAAGTTAGTTGGGAAGCCGTAAATGGAAGAGGTGGTCAATAACAGAAGGAAAAGCTCCTCAGAAAATTCCTTATGCTTATAGTTCCCTATCATAAATTGCAAGAGAGAAGGCAATTTGCATGGTAAGTGAATAAATGTTTTTCCAAAACACGGAAATTTTAGTGTCATGGTTAACCTACTGATGGGAGAGTTCTGTCTGTCAGCTTAAAGGAGCAACAACATGGATTGCCTGGTATGCTAGCAAAACTGAATTAAATTTTCTTTGCTCTCTTCGTTGGCTATTTTCTCTGCCCATCCCCTTCTCCAGATGACAGGAAGTCCTGACCATGGTCTCTGACTGGTAACAGTAGAAAGGTTCCAAATCAGTAGTTCTCAACTTTGTTGTTTTTATGGCACATTTTTGGAATTCTACAATTTTTGGCATTAAAAAAACACCAACACTAAACAAGCCAGGAATAATTATAACACAAATACTAGTAGAGAATAATATCTCGTGCTCTTTGAAAGCCTCTAGTTACTGCACTGTTCACATGGTCACGCCTCAATACTGTGTTACTTTTTAAAAATAATCCTCTTTACAGCCAGGACCACACAGTCAGAAGACAAAGTCCTCACATGTTCCACTAAATGCCTAATCCTTCTCTGGCACCAACATGACAAGGGGCTAACATTCATGTCCCTAATTTCCAGCACGTAGCCCTATTCTACAGCCCATTATACGACCTGCTTAGCTCAGTGATTCACCCAATGAACAGCATCCTCAAGATGTACCTGCAGTCGTAGCCAAAACACATCAAAGGCTCCTAAGGCAATAGTTAAGGCAGCCATGACTTGAGAACCTCTGTCCTAAATTCACGTATCTTGCTCAAGCAGAAACAAGTAAAGGACTCTGCAGAAAAGAAAGAGGCATGAGCTGATTGACAGAGATCAAGAGCCGTAGGCATTAGGGAGAAATGTTCATTCACTTGATGCACCTCTTAAAGGATTCATCTTTCTGTGGTGTTGGCCTGTAATCAGAAAAAGGAGGACTGCTCCAGACATGGCCATAAGATGGGACAAAATAGGGCCCCAGCTCCATGTGGTCTAGTCTAGGGCCAAGATTCTCCTCAGGTATTAGAATCTGAAGCTTTAGAGTAATAATAGGGGGAGTTTCCCATGAGAACTTGCAAGAACACTGGGGACTGATTGAGGATGAAGAGATCCAGGATCCGAGCCAACTCTCTGTATTTCTACCTTGTGGAAACAATTAGTATAATGTGGAAAAATTGCCAATTTAAATCTTCTGTGACAAAATGCATGGTTTACATGCTTAATAATTTCCTATGTCCATATACCCATTTTTTAACAATAATCACAGCATCTAAAAGCCCTCAAAACCAAGCCTTTGTCATGAAGCAGTAGTGAAAGGAAGGATGTACTAAATTCATCTAATGTAGTTAGAACTAAAAATACGGTATTTCTTTCTTGACTTGGTAACTAGAAAAATAAGAGTTTTTTAAAATGCATTTAAAAAATTAGAAGTTAAAAACTGAAAAGATTGAAAGTAAATAGATACCTTCCAAATAATATAATACATAAATGCAGATAATATATGATGCAGACAGACAAAAACATTAAACTGTGAGGAAGCAAAACCTATTTTTTAAGGAAAGGGGAAAGACTAAAGTAAAAAATTAGAATTAAAAAAACTATAACATGACTCAAAGTTTGCTCTTAAAAGTATTATTTATGGATGTATATGCATATATTTATACATATGTGCTCAGAAGAAAATAAACGAATTGTTACTCTCTAGACAGTGGGATTGTAAGTTTTATTTTCTTTCATTTTTTTCCTATTGTTTACTATAAGGATACATTGTACCTATAATTCAAAAAATTATTGTGCAATTTTTTAAATGATAAAGGCTACAGTTAGAAGTTAGTATTCCCAGGATTGGGTGAGGGTGTATTCAGCTTTGTGGCAGACTAGATCAAAGACTGACTTGGTGTTACAGACTGAGTATCTGTATCTACCCCAAATCCATACGTTGAAGCCCTCAACCCCAGTGTGATAGTTTGTGGAGGTGGGGCCTCTGGAAGGGAATTAGGTTTAGATGAGGTCATGAGGGTGGAGCCCCCATGATGGGATCAGGGTGCTTCTCTGGGGAGGAGGAGACCAGGGCCCTCTCTTTCTCTCTTCCATGTGAGAACCCAGTGGGGAGACTAGAACCCAGGGGAGGGCCCTCGCCAGAAGCTGACTGCACTGGAGTCCTGATCTCAGACTGCCCAGCCTCCAGAACCTGACTCCAGAACCGTGAGAAATGAATACCTGTTGCTTCAGCCACTCAGGCTGTGGAATCTTGGTATAGCAGCCTGAGCTAAGACACTTGGCAGTGGACAATATGATATGGAGTTCAAATCACTGCTAACTAGCTGTGTGACCTTCAGATTTCACTTTCTCTGAAAAACGCTGCAGCGGAGCCCACGGTCTCCAAGTGCATTCTGTCTGAACAGCTGAACTTTAAATTACCCTGAACCAAATGTGGTAAATGGTGTCCAGGGCCACGCTGTGAAGTAGATGAAATTGGTCTTCCAGAATGACATCTGCCGGAACTGTGGTTAAGCTACAAGCCTCACACTTGAGGTGTGCTAGTCCTCCCGTCTTTTAGCCATCAGAGGTCCAGGATGTGGCTTCACGGGGAGTGGGATCTTCGTGCTCAAATGAAGATACGGCACAGTTTTAACAAGAACAAAGCTCTGTCCTTAACACTAAACAAAATTTCCTACAAAATGACAAGTCACAGATGGAATAAAGTGTCCTGCAGTATGACTGTCATGCCATGAAACAGCTTTTGAGTAGTTCAGCCCTTGGACCTGAAAAGAGCTGACGTGGTGGGCCCTTCCCCTGGGGCCATCTGCTTTAGAGGCTGCCACCTAATACAAAGTCCGACACACCAGGTCTTGGTTATATGCTTTGTCTGGTTTGGGTTGGTCTTCTAAGAAAATGTTCTTGGAAGTTTGGTTATTGGCTGAGCAAAAGGACTTACAGGAGAGGAACAAGGCACGAGCTGAAGGACGTCTGGCAGTCCGGAGGAGGGTGGACTGACAGCTGATGACTGTGTGCTGGGGTAGGGATGCACAAGGGAGCAAAGAAAAGGCAGCCCCTGCCCCAAGGAAATGAGAGAAGGTGGCATTCCCAATCACCCTGAAGTGGGTGGCTGGGCAGCTGTGTTTCCAACATAAGAAATTTGCTCCTTTCCATTTGCTCCAAGTGCATTATTTGAAAGCTGCCTAGAACTACCTGGAAGCCCTCAATCAGAAAAGTGGCATGTGGAGGTAGGGAGCTGCACTGGCTCCTTGAGGCGCTTGACTGAATCAGTCCATCCCAGACTGAGGATCTGGTCACCTCCAAGGATCACAGGCTAGGCCCAGCTCCCCCCTGCTCTGACCCAGCAGATGTGGACCACTTCGACTCTTGGGCAGCAGGGCTGGTCTGGAGGGTGAAGCTGCTCTCACTGCAGATCTCCAAGGAGCCACACCTGGCCCAGGTGGGACCATGGCTCAGGCCTTGGGCATCTTCATTTGTAACCTGGGAATATTTAGACACTAATATTCTAAATATTAGAATATTTAGGGGAATGAGACTGCACTTAGAGTCTTGCTCCAGGTGCCACAGATCAGTGGGCCTGATTTTATGTACAGCTTATGGAAACTAGTCTAATGTCTTTATAATTGCACTGTAAGGGCTCTGCAGTGTGGTGGTAAGATCTTATGCTTTATAAACCTACAAGCTCCATCTTAAATCTCATCCCTGGGAAAGGGTCTGCTCCCAACAATTATAAGACCCAAGTGCCAGGGTGACGCACCTCATTGCCCGCTCTGGGACCGTGTACTTCCAAGGTCCATGTCACTGTGGAAGAGCAGCCTGGGGGAGTCTCTTTCCCCCATTTTTTTCTCCAGCCTGTGATAAAGTATTCCCTATCTGTCAATCTATCCTCATATTTATGTCATGGGTACATAGTTCCCTTCGGCAAAGGAGCCTTTAAAAGCCCCCCTAAAAAATCACGTGCTAGAGTTGCAGGGTTATTTCTTTGATGGGGAGATTTACAACTCAAATTGTGACAACAGAAATGACTGTTCTGTGTTCCGACAGCTTGAGAAATGGCTTTACACCAAATTACGCATTATCTGGGCTTCTACATTAGGATGAGTATGAGGGTCCCCGTACTGGGATGCAGGTACCCCTAGTGCCAGTATTGGGTATGTAACCTTGTACTGGCTGGGTGATCTTTACTCCTAGCTGCTCAAACTTTCTTGGCCTCAGTTTTCCCTTGAAATAGTATTAGACTCTCAGACTACACCAAAAGGCAGAAATGGGAGTTAAATAATGTAATGAAACTGAGAGTGTATTGAAAATTAATATAAAGTACTTAAAGATTTATGCAGGCTTATTACTATTACCATATACACCAGTGCTGTCAAAAAGAGCTTTCTTTGTCTATATGTGTCCAATAGAAGCCTGTAGCCACAAGGTATTAGAACATTTGAAATGTGTCTAGTACAAAGGAGGAACTGAATTTTTTATATTCCTTACTTTTACTTAATCTTAACTTAAATTGCAATATCCATACATAGCTAGTGGGTCCTGCAGACATAGAGTGTAGTGGACATTTGTTGTCTGGACCCACTCGTATCTATTTCACATTTCTCTACTGACAGCATTATCATGGCACTATGTATCAATCTGACTGGATTAAGGGATGTCCAGAGAGCTGATAGAACAGTATTACTGACTATATCTGTGGAGGATGTTTCTGGAAGAGATAAGCACTTGAACTGGTGAACTGAGTAAGCAGAGGGCCCATACCAGCGTAGGCGGGCACCACCTAATCCACTGAGGGCCCAAACAGAACAAAAAGGCAAAGGAAGGGTGAATTTGTTCTCTCTGCTTCAGCAGAGACGTCCATCTTCTCCTGCCTCCAGACACCATCATTCTTGGTTCTCAGGCCTTCAGATGAGACCAGGACTCACAGCATCAGCCCCCTAATTCTCCCCCTAATTATATCACTAGCTGTCCTTGTTCTTCAGCTTGCACATAGCAGATTGTGGGACTTCTTGACCCCCAGAACCACATGAGCCAATTCGTAGAGTAACCTTCCTCATATGGATCTACATATTTCTCTCTGTGTCTATCCTACTGGTTCTGCTTCTCTAGAGAACCCTAAGTATCTAGGATTCACCCCAGTAGCAGGTTACTTCTGACACTCTTAATTCACTCCCACTACCCGGTTCTCCCATACTTCCCATTGCCCTCTAAGGCCAATTCTTCAACTACTGCCTCTCTGTGGGCCATTGTGTCAGTGAAGTTAGTTCCCATCGCTTACAACCTAACCAATATGTATGACGACATAATTTCAAACTATTGATTTCCAGGGAAAGATCAGGTGAATTCAAAGAGCATGTTTCACAGCTCTTCCAAGATTCTTTGAAGGTGAGAAATCTCTGGATTTATTCCACTGTGTCCAAATAACTATTGAAGATATTTGTTTTGTCTTTGAATATGAAAAATGCCTCTTAAAGTAAAAATGTTTAGAGAAGCTGGTGGGAGAAATGCACACCCAGGTATCTTTGGGTCCTCCATCCAGGCAGGTAGTGGGTGTGCGAGCCAGGTATAAAATCTTCCCTCATGGACAGTGGTGTGAAGAGGCCAAGACAGGAGGTGCTAACAAATGCTAGCGTGTCCACATAATCACTTGTCCTTTCCCTGTGAGGGCCAATGATTTCAGCCCTTCCCCCTCTTTTCCTTTAATCTCAACACATCTTTGTTCAAAACCTCCCAATGGTATCCCATTATACTCAGAGTAAAAATGTAAATTTTTAGGGGCGCCTGGGTGGCACAGCGGTTAAGCGTCTGCCTTCGGCTCAGGGCGTGATCCCGGCTTTCTGGGATGGAGCCCCACATCAGGCTCTTCTGCTGTGAGCCTGCTTCTTCCTCTCCCACTCCCCCTGCTTGTGTTCCCTCTCGCTGGCTGTCTCTATCTCTGTAGAATAAATAAATAAAATCTTTTTTAAAAAAATGTAAATTTTTAAAAAGGCATAGGAGGCCCTGTCAGTTTGACGCTGGCTCACCATATCTATTCTGAGATTTCCTCTTTGACCCCAGCCCCACTGACTCTCCCCTAAGAGGTCTATATTCCCCCTTCCCTTTCCCTATTAAGTGGTATTTAAGCCTGAATTCTAAAGTCATCTCTTTGGGTTACTCCTTTTTTCCTGGGTTCTGCTTGTTTTTCTCTTGTTAATCTGCTTTATTATAGAAGTTTCAGCCAAGAACTCAGAAGGGTAGAGGGGAAAATTATTTCTCCTCCCCATAGGCATGTTCCTGCCTCACAGACTCGTACCTGCGGCTCCTTTGCCTGGAATGTTTCCCCCTAGGTACCTGCAGGGCTCCCTCGCCCACCTCAGTCACCTTCTTAGTGAGCCCACCCTGCCCAGACTTTTTAAAATTGGAAACTTTCCCCAGCCCCACACCTCCTAATCCCCCTCTCTGCCATATTGGTCTCCTTAGTACTCACGGCCGTCAGGCACGCTGTAAACTTATATATCCTAAAAACAATCTCCCTGCCATTAGAATAGAAATTTCACATGGATGGAACCAGAGGGGATTATGCTAAGTGAAATAAGTCAAGCATAGAAAGACAATTATCATATGGTTTCACTTATTTGTAGAACATAAGGAATAGCATCGAGGACATTAGGAGAAGGAAGGGAAAAATGAAGGGGGGAGATCAGAGGGGGAGATGAATCATGACAGACTATGGACTCCAGGAAACAAACTGAGGGTTTCAGAGGGGAGGGAGGTGGGGGGGATGGGTTAGCCCGGTGATGCGTATTCAGGAGGCACATATTGCATGGAGCACTGGGTGTTATACGCAAACAATGAATCATGGAACACTACATCAAAAACTAATGAGGTACTCTGTGGTGACTAACATAATTAAAAAAATTAAAACTTCACGAGGGCATAGAAGTTTGTCATGTTTATGCACTGCAACTCAAAGCAGTGCCTGGAACGTAACAAGTTTTCAATAAATACATTTGGAATGAACAAACCTTTTCAACCTATAGAAATATACTTTCTGTTCTTATTTTCCTCTTTCTCGGAGCTTTTCTCTGTTTCTTCTCTTTAACAACTTTTGTCCAATCAATTGATCATCTAGTTTTAAGCTGCTTTAGTCTGGATTATAATAAAATATCTTTATGTTGTTTAACATAATAAATATTTCTTGATTCCCCTATTATTTAGGTAATAGTAGTAGGCCCTTATCTAGGTGCAAGGCTATTCCAGCCACTGTTAGTGCCTCAGCCCATACCCTTTGAAACTCAGCCGAGTTCAGCTGCAGGTGTGGGTAGACAATTCCTCGCCTGCTAACAGCTTCTGATCTCATTTAGCCAAAGGGTCTCCTCAGCCAAAGGGCTTTCTCCGACATCAAGAGAACTTGCCCAGATCCACTCAGTTACAACCAGAAGTGTGGGGTCATCACTGCTGGTGGCAACCTCCACCCAACCGGAGGCAGAAATGAGTAGATCAATGTCCCAGCCTCCAATTCATGGGACACACTATTTGAGGGCCCCAGAGGGATTGAGCCCCAACCGCCTACAGTAGTAATCCCTATTACTACACCCTTAATGGACTTTCTGCCTTTTCTATCTCACACTGTCATTCTCTCACTTGTGTTCTTTAGGTTCATCTTTGAACTCAACTACCCGCACATAACACCTGGTCTCAGGTTCTCAGGAGTAGAGAAGGAGGAAGGTAAAACCTGGTCGTTCACTGTCTTCAGTTAAACTGAAAGATCCACAGGTCCTAAGAGGTCCCCAGGCCCCTGTTGCTGAGCACGACACTCATATTTCCTGCACTGGAATGCAGCTTGGGACCCGAGAAGCAGCCAAACATAGTCCTGGGGAGGTTTCCTGGGTAGCCCTACAGCAAATTTGCCAGATACTTTGTGCATTTATCCTTTTAGCTGAATGGGAAGTTCTGGGCCAGAGAGAAGAATCCAAAATGTCTATTTGTAGCTGTCCTTAGCAAATGCTGTGGCTCCAGACATGCCTAATATCCCACCACAGCCTTCTCCCCCTCCTCCCTCACACTGTCAGTCTCTCCTTTGCTCGTTCTCACACTTTCATTCTTCCCCTAGAAAAGTAGGATCAGAAGGGACAAACAGACTGAGAATATTTCCCTAACTTCTCATGGCCACAGAAGATGATGATACCCAAAAGGGTCAGTAGCTTGATCATGACTCATGCCTGAAGTGGACCAAACGTCAGCTTAGTGAAGAGAAGAACAACAAAATCATTCAAAGTACATCCAAGTGGAGTTTGCCAGAAATGACATAACACTGGGTGACGTCAAGCCCAGCACCCATGTGTGCAGTGGCTACCATCTAAAAATGCAGTTAAGACTGATGGGTCACCCTATCACAGATCATAAATCCAAGTTGTAATTAACAGGCAAAAGAGAAGAAGCTATCTTACTTATAATCTCAACAGAAAACTGCTTTTACTTAGGGTTTATGCTTTTATCTTTTTTGGGCCACTGCCATTCTGAATAGATAAAAACACAGGTTTGAGTTGTGTTTCTTGATTTGTTTCGGATTCCTTGACATTTGCTTTTTTCTCTTTATTTTTTAGCTTCATCCAGCACAAGTTGGAGGTAAAGGGAGGGAGTTAAAAGGCTCAATGCATCAGAAATCCAAGGTCTGACTCAAAAAAGTCATCCTGATGAGTAATTTTCAAACAATGACCCAGGAGTCCTAGGGCTCTGACAAGGCATCTCATGGCCACTGGCAACCAGGAAGGGAAGAATCTGGACCCCCTGACTGCTTCACCAGACCCTTTCTATTTGATGCATCAGAGCTCTGGAAAGGATTCTATTTGAGAGAAAAAAAATCCCACTGCTAACAATAAATGTGAAAATCAGTTATCTTATATTGTCATACCACCCTTATATATTCATATTGCTCCCCATTTGCTGTATTAGGGAGTTAAGCTTTTCACATATATCCTGGTTTGCTAAGAAAAGTAGGCATTCATTGGCAGGTTTTTTTTGTTTCCAGTTAGTTGGCTTTGCTTATGAAGACATCTCCTCCCATTTTCAGGAAATTCTCCCACTCCATTGCATGCACAATTGGTGGGACATAGCGCCCTACTTTCCTCTATGCGAGATAAAGGAAGGAATCCTCCTTTTTCCCCACCCCTGGTGACCACACATGACGTGGGTTCACCCGATTAGGCGCAGACATAGTTCTGCTGCTCACGATCAGGAACGAAACTGAAGTACCCTCCGCATAAAAATAAACACACCCATGTCTGGTTTTCCCTATTCTAAAAACTTGATCTAGATAACAACAGCATTTATAACATATAATCAATCAATAGCTATATGTTTTATGCTTGTTAAATATAATTATAAATATTAAACCTGTAAGTCATGCCTCATGGTCAAGAGGCTCTGTTTCTGAAATGCACAAGAGAGACGAAATTTCTCTCTTGTAGAATTGAAGTGGACAGCTGCTTAACTTTTTCAGTGCAATAACCTTCCACTTGGAACTTCGAATTTGTGCAACTTTCCTGAGGCTTCTAAAATTTACTTATAACATGACTGTAAAATGTCTCCCAACACACTTATCTTGCAAAAGCACAACAAATGACAAATGTTTGTTGACTAGAGACAAGCTGGCAGTGGCATCTCCAGTGATTAGCTTGTGAGAAAAATTAACAGCAGAGATATGAGCGATGTATGTTAGTCAGGATAGGTTCTACCACACTAATGTAACAAACAAAACCCAAACTTCAGTGGCCTAACCCAACACACACTTCTTTCTTACTCACGCAGGTCTGATGCAGCTGGGGTAACTCTCCAAAGCAGCGTTCTCTGTCTTTCTGTCTGCCCTTCAAGAAGCACCCCTCTCATTACTGCTTGTCAAGTCCTTGGGGCCAAGTGCTACCATGTGATCCAAAACTCTCACAAGTCTCCTCAGCTACTTTTTTTTTAAATCTTTAAATAAGAGGCTGAGCAGCATGAACCCCAGCTGCTGCAGTGCTATTGTTTTCTATTATTTATGACTGCTATTATTATTATGAAAATTTATAGCAATCATTAGGCAACAGCCACTCTGACAGTCTCAGCCAGCAATCTGTCACTCTTCTCCTTGGTCAAAGAGAGTGGAAAGGACGTGAGCAGTTACAGAATATCCAAAGCTCTGGGTAGTCTTCTGGTAAGGATGATGCAATCCTCCTCCCGGAGAACTGATGAGACCTTGATAATGGAGAAAGAGAGAGAGCGCGCAAACGCGCGCGTGCGAGGAAAGAGAAACAAGAACTAATGAAGGAGATCTGGCACCCTGTCAGAACTCTCGAAGCCAAAACATCAAAGATGAAAGGCAGCCGAGTACAGCAGAGCCAGGGTCGGCAGAGAGGCTGGTTGCACCTTGAGCAGCCGTAAAGGGTGCCTTCGTTCACAATAAACAGCAAAAATAGATATGCCAGAAAGGTTTTGTTGTGGCTGTTTTTTTTTCAAGGCCAGAAGCAACTCCAGCTCCTTGACCCTCATTTAGCATTCAGAGTACAACACCCATGCTTGCCCTGTGACTCATAAACCAATAAAAGGAAGACCTCATCTGGTCAAGAACATAACTGCATAAAGCCGAAAGCCATCCATGTCAGACACCGTAATTAACTTCACAGGTTAATTTTAATGACTGTCAATTTATGGGAAACATTCTTTAGGAATACAAATGCTCCAATCTTACCTGAATCACTTACATCTTCCTCTTAGCCCAAATGCCAATGAATAAAAAATTCAGAAGTTAATTGCCATCCCAGGGTTGTGACAACAGTGATATCGATATTAGTACAACCCCTTACATTTGAAGAGTGATTTTTCATCTTTTTCAAAGCGCTTATAATCCATTATCTCATTTGATCTTTATGAGAACTCTCTACAATAGGACATCACATTTCATTTGCAGGACCACGAGCTAGCTCCCCGAGGAGAAGGAGAAGGTCTTACGTAGGCTACACATCTCCAGCCCCAGCACAGTGGCTGGCACAAAGTAAGCACTCAAAAAACGTTGACAGAAAGGATTAGTAAACAAATAAGTGAAAGTGTGAAAGTTACTTCTACTTTATAATGAGAAAACTGAATTCCAAAGGTAGTGTTACTTATTAGGATCATGATGCTATTTGGTGGCAGCACCCAGGTATTGTGTCTCCTAGCTTAGTGTTCACTCTTGCAAATCTAAGTGTAGAAGTGGCGCATTTTATATACAACTTCAGACAAGATTGGCGCATTCAGGGTGGTATGGCCGTATGCTTATATATAACTTCAAATAAGAAAACCTGATCCAAAGTATAAACAGCAGAGACAAACTAATCTCCTAATGCAAGACATCATTCTATTTTGTTAGCCCTATTTCCCATCAGCTGATAAAAGAGAAGCTAACTACAAGCCAACTCTACTCTTCGTAGTCGAAACTAACATTTTAATATGCCCATAGGAAACTGACGAACAAACTGCCATGGCCAGACTCACAGAACTGTTCTTAACCTTCTTAAGAAACTGCCTTTGGTTAAATGAGTACAGAGGAGTCAGGCAAGAAGAGAGAAGAGAAATGGGCTGGGGTGGGGTGGGGCGGGGGATGGATGGATGGATGGATGGATGGATGGATGGATGGGTGGATGGAAGGAAGGATGGATGGGTGGGTGGATGGGTGGATGGAAGGAAGGAAGGAAGGAAGGAAGCAAGCAAGCCAGCCAACAGGCTCTTGTGGGCCTGCACCTGTAGCATGTAGTGGCCACAAATACGTGGAACACCCAGTGGTGTTCACTCCCTGCAAGTTTCAGTGGGACCTCTCCTAATAAACTAGAGGGCCACTTCCCAGTGTACCACCCCTGTGGGCAGCTTTCCAGTAGGTGTCAGGGTACAGAACCTCCCTGGGTATGTCTTCCCCAGGTACACCGGAGGGGGGTTTCTCAGCATACACTACCAGTACAGCATCTCCCCACAAAGGGCTTTTCCCAGTGCCAATAGGGCAGCTTCCCAGGAACTTCTGCCAGTATGGCATCTGAGAACGTTTTTCTGCCATTCCGTGGCCCATACTCACACCTTCTCCTATGATCTCAGCCTGGGGAAGGGTGTGTGTTTCAAAATGTCTGTCTTTCCTCAGATGCTCTAACTCAGCCCTAGGGGTAGTAGCTGTTCCCTACACGTACTATTCCTGTATTCCTTAGAGTATCTTTTTATCCCTTTGTAGGTAATCTCTTGTTGTAATTAATAATCCTTTATATTTAACTTTCCCTGCTGCAGTTGCTGTGTTTCCTAAGAGGACAATGACAGACACAGCCCCAGGAGACAGACCTTTAAAGTTGGGATTTGGGCATTAGTTTTAAGCACAGTGCTGAACAGCTTGCCAAAGGGAACCGAGACACGAGCAGTCCACGGCATGCAATGGCACCACAATTAGTCACGTTAGCATCTGTGGTTGACTGTGCTGAAGTGTCAACTGAAGCAGGGGACACAGAAGCCCAAATGGCTGTGGCACTTGACTGCTACTGACTGCTGCAGTTATGGTGACTGCCATACCTGTGGTGTGGGGTGGACTGTTAACTCCTGAGTGGACCGCAGTGATCATATAAATCACCTGAACAGAAGAACGTCCAGGGAGTCCCTATCCTTTAAAACTGTCACTATTATCTGCTGGCAAAGACACAGTATCACCTGTGCCCTCTCCGCTAGTCCCTTCACTTTCTCTTGCAACTCCTCCCCATTGGCTGTTACTATGCAGTTCCAAAAACTTAGCATATGAAAAAATTTTTGTCCAAATCTTTCACAAATGCACCATAGCTCTCTTTTTACCAAAGTAAATTGACAAAGGAATTATTTACTCCTGGATAACTGTTGCAGACCTTATAAGAAAGGAAATAACTACCACCATGCACTAAATACCTTTAGGTTCAAGTAGTAAGCTGTCGCATAAAATATCTCCTAGGGATGAAGGAAACATAGAGATTGTAAAGTCCAAACTATTACTAAGGGCTAAAGCTGCTCTTCTTATGGCAATAGTTACCCCACAACTTTGAGATGTTTCAGACTCTCGAAGAATGGTTAAACTTAAACTTCTCTATCTTTAAATTTGCCCTTGCTTTTGTCCAGCATAAAACACTGTTATCCTAATATTTTACAATCATACAGATGGGAAGGATGAATATCCAAGTGCATCATCTAACTAGTGAGTGTTGTTCTGGATATTTCCATTGCCCTCCAAATCCATTCTCCACCCTTCTCCACCTTGCTGTACCTTGGAGCAATTGACCACCATGGACCATATAAACAGATTTTCTTTGTCCTCTGGCTTCCAGTTGTATTGAGTCAATGGGAGATAAAGAAAAAAAAAAAAAAAAGGAAATTACAGGTCAGGAGACACAAGTCATTCCCTGGCTCTCTCACTGCTATACCACAGGTTGATGATAGTAGCTGTTTTCCTCTACTGAAGTTCAGAAGTGAAGGCAGGAAGTGAAGGCCCCAACTTCCTGTCATGAAGCACTTTTCTATGGTCACAGCTAGAACCAAAGCTTTTTCTGGTTCCTCATACCCATTCCCTTTCCTTGCCTCTTCACATGTAGTAGTGGTAATGGCTCTATGCTATTGCCTGCCTCAGGATCCTTTACCTTCTCTAACTAGTATACTTCAATCACCCCTATAATTGCTAGGACCCTCATAGATATAGAGGTAGAATGAGATTTGAATCCAGGAGGTTTAACAGTACTTAGACCAGTTCTCTTTCTACCGAATCACGCTGTTCCCACATGCATCCTATGTTCTAGCAGAGTTACAAGTATGTGCCCCACTCCTTTTACATTGTCTTTATTCATAGTAATTCCCTTTTGTATTCTCTATTCACTACTCTCACCTGTCCAAATTATATGCAAACTCAAAGACTGCACTCAGTTTTCATCTTCACCATGAGGTTTTCTTTAACCTTTTATCCTTTATGGGTCTATCTTTACCGATAATCACAGTTTACAATACTTATTTAGACATTTAGTTATGTATTATCTTGCAGAGTTTCTATTCATTCATATATGTCATTCTCATACCCGAGCTACTTTATATGAAACATGAGCATGTATTTTAAATGAATTCGCTATTACCCTCAATTTGCCTAGCAAAATCAAGAACACATAGGATGTAGTTTATAAAAAAAAAAAAGTTACTGAGAGGTCACTTCTGGAATGGTGATAGAAGGAGTCCACAGACCAACTTCCCAGTGAAACAAAATATATCTGGTACCCAAAAAATCTTTAAAAACAATAATAAACATTTAAAATCTTTTGAAATTGCTCTAAGGTGCATGGCAACATTTTTTTTTTCATATTTAGAAACTGGAACTTTATTTTAAGGAATTGGCTCATGTGGGGACAGGCAAGTCCAAAATATATAGGGCAGGACAGCAGGCTGGAGACACAGCGAAAAGTTGACTGCAGTCTTTTCTCTGAATGTCATCAGCTGATTGGATGAGGCCCACCCATATCATGAAGGGTAGCAGCTTTACTCAAAATCTACTGATTTAAATGTTGATCTCCTCTTAAATATGAGTTCACAGCAGCATCTAGACTGGTGTTTGACAAAAAAACTGGGCACCATAGCCTAGCCAAGCTGACATATAAAAGTAACCATTACATTAATAACAAAAAAAAGCAAATATAATTGACAATAAGCTATTTTTCACTCAGCGGGTATCCAGAGATTGAAAAGAACTACACCTCTTTGTTGGGAGATACCACCACTGCTACACTGTTACACCACTGCTACCACGTACACCACTGTTGGAGGCACAGACACCAAAACCTTTCTGCAGGGCAGTTTGGCATTTGACCCCACAATTTTACTTCTAGGAGCTTACTCTAAGAGAATATTCAAGCAAGTACAAAGTGGTAGGTATATGTAGATGGGCCAGCAATGTTACATAAAAAATCTACTTCAAAAGTCTATTAAATCTCGGTAAGAACAAGAAGAATCTGAGGCGCTTGCACTGCTGCATCCCTCCCTGTGTGCCAGTTCAGCTTGAGAGCTTCATGATGGGTAAGTATGGCCAAAAAGACAAACTGCTTCTCCCTCAGTTTCCAATAAAGAGATATAGTATCCCATTAGGAGGAGCATTTCTCATCACTTCCAGCTCCAAGTTGCAGAGGCTAAATTCCTTGTCAATGCAGACAAGAGGCCAAGGGCTTCCTTCCTCCATCCAGCCCCTATTCACACTCACAGACCAGGCAGGTCCAAAGACTGTGTCCCCAGTCATCCTTAGCCCAGCTCATTCATAGCGCGGAGGCCAGCAAAGAAGACCAGAGGCTAATGTCCCAACCAGCACCCTGCTCATATGTGGGCCTCACACCACTGCCCCTACCCCCTGCTCTGGAGCAATGACTTAAGAGATTCTTCCCAAGGACAAAGGCAGTCAACAAGAACAGGGACTCTGAAGCTGTCCCCAAAGTAACTGATTTCATTTGAAGCAGAGTGGGGAGTTCAAGCCTAAGGGTCTCAAAAACTACGGATATTTTGGTAATAAGCAATTAAGAAGAGGCTTGCAGCTCTATGTAAGCAACAAACTGAGCTGGAAGTCCAGCCAGTTTACCAGGGAGAACCACGAAAAGAAACAGCTAAAAAGAGCCACCATGGGAACAGAACAAATCTCAAATCTGGCCTCCAAAAATACCCCAACCCATATTTAACTGGATCAGATCATAGAGCAATTCATGCCCCAGAGCACTGACTAAAACAATAAAGAAATCAGCCATAAGTCAGTGGAAACTAACGGCTGCTTGTGATACCAACCGAGACAGATATGTTAACAGAGAAATCAGAAGAGAAAGTCAAAGAGAGTCCTAATAAACCACTGTCATCCCAGGATGACTGTGCTCGTGCCAAAACGACACCTCTCTGCAGGGCAACATCAAAGGCTTCATAGTACATGGGGAAAAATGCCACTCAAAGAGTCTAGCCAAGTCACAAAACAAATGAGCAAACAACAAAAAGAAGCCCCACAAATGGAAAGGAAATCAGTGTTCAGATGTTACATGTTACTTAAAATGTCCAGTTTTCAACAAAAAATTATGAGACCTGCAAAGAAACAGAAAAATGTGACCACAGAACAGGAAAGAGACAGACAACAGAAATTGCCTGTCAGGATTCTAGATGTCAGATTTAACAGATTTCAAAGCAACCATTCCAAATATGTTCAAAGAACTTAAAGAAACCATGTTTGAAGTAATGGAAGCTGTGATAACAATATATTATTTCATAAGTTAAAAAAAATTTAAAGAGAAGAACCAAATAGAAATTCTGGATTGAAAAAATACAATTGAGATTTTTAAAAAATCAATAGAGTGCAACGGTATATTTGAACTGGCAGAAGGAAGAATCTGCAAACTTGAAGATAGGACAATAGAAATAATAAATCCCCCCAATAAAGAAAGGAAAAAAGAATAAAGACAAATGAACAAAGATGCAGAGAAATGTAAAGCACCATTAAGCATATTAACATACACCTAATGGGAGTACTAGAGAAGAAAGAGAGAGAAAAAGGAGGAGAAAAAAATATTAGAAGAAATAAAGGCTGAAAACATCCTAAATTCGATGGAAAACATTAATCTATACATCCAAGAAGAACAACAAACTCCAAGTAGCATAATCACAAAGAGAGTCACACCTGGACACATTATTAGAAAAATACTGATTCCAATACACACACACACACACACAGCCCACATCTTCTTTATCCATTCATCTGTGGATGGATATTTGGGTTGTTCCCATATCTTGGCTATTGTAAATGATGCTGCAATAAACATACAGGTGTATGTATCTTTTCAAATTAGTGTTTTTGTTTTCTTTGGGTAAATACACAGTATTGGAATTCCTGGATGATATGGTAATTATATTTTTAATTTTTTGAGAACCTCCATACTGTTTCCCACAGTGGCTGCACCAATTTGCATTCCCCCAACAGTACATGAGGGTAATAGATAAAGAAGATGTGGTATATATATACAATGAACTATTACTCAGCCAAAATAAAAAATGAGATCTTGCCATTTGCAACAACATGGATGGACCTACAGGGTATAATGCTAAATGAAATCAGTCATCAGAAATCAGTCATCAGACAACTACCATGTGATATCAGTCATATGTGGAATTTAAGAAACAAAGCAAATGAAAAAAAAAAAAAAAAAAAAAAAAAAAAAAAAAAAAAAAACAGACTCTTAAATACACAGAACTGGTTGCCAGAGGTGAGGGGGGTGGGGGGGAAGGCTGAAATAAAGAGGATTAAGAGTACACTTAACGATGAGCACAGAGTAATGTATAGAATTACTGAGCCATTATAATGTACAAGTGAAACTCATATAACCTGTATGTTAACTGTACTTCAACAAAACAAAAAGAAAAAAACCTGAAAGACAAACAGAATGTTTTGAAAGCAAGAGAAAAATGACTCATCGCATAATTACATACAAAGGAGTCCTCTAATCTGAACAGCTGACTTAACATCAGGAGCACCAGAGGCCAAGGAAGTGGAATAACATACTTGAAGTGCTCAAAGAAAAAGAAGAATCTTATATCCAGCAAAAGTATTTTTCAAAAATGAAGGTGACTTTTGAAAGTTTCCTGTTGGGGTAATGAAAATGTTCTAAAATTGACAGTGATGAGGGTTACACAACTCTGTATATACTAAAAACCATTAAATATACATTTGGGGGGCATACTGTATGTATGTGAAATTATATCTCAATAAAACTGCTATAAAAATACTTAATGATCCATTAGCTCAGATACCTGACAGTGCTAGGATGCAATCTTTCAGATAAAGCCCTACTTAAAATACAGTTGAGGAGTTTTGGCTCCACTGTAAAAAACTACTACCACTCAACCCTTCTGATAATTACAACTAAAAATTCTTGACAACATAAGAACAACTACTTAGAGACTCTTAAAAGTAACATAAGTAAAAATAAGACAATTGTGGAGGGGAGTCAAAAACTTGAGGAAACAACCTTCATGTGAGTAAGTTTCCTTTTTTTTTTTTTGCTTGTTTATTCTAATAACTTTGTCTTGAAGAGTAAATTCATGTCACACAGTAGCACAGTGACAACAGTGGCAGCAGCAAGGGTGGCTGATACTCTAAGAGAAATTCATCTTTCTAGCAAGAAGAACCAGAAAAAAGAAGCACCCAAAGGCCAGATAACATGGAGAGGATTCTAAAAGGGAGAGCTGGAGTAAAGGATCCCCTAATTCTTATATGTACTCACAGAAGTCAGGGCCTAAAGGTGAAATATGCATACAAAACCAAGATACAAATTAAAATGGAATCCAAAAAATGAAGATAATACAGAGAAAGCACAATAAGAGAAGCAGAGAACAAGAAGAAAAAAAGCAAAGATCATATCAAATCAATGATTATATTAAATGTTAATGGTCTAAACAACCCCAAATAAAAGATAGATTGATGGAATGGATTAAAAAAATCAACATCTAGCATATGCTTCCTATAAGACATAATTTTTAAATACTAAGAAATATATCAATTAAACATAAATTGATTTTTTACAAGAATACTAAGAACATGGCATAAGAAGGGTGGTATGGCTGTTTTAATAATGTCTTTTCTTCTAATGAAGAGAGACTGCAAGACAAAGAGTATTGCCAGGCATATAAACACTCCATAATGATAGGAAGGTAGACTTTATCAAAAAGACATAACAATTATTAATGCGTATGCAACTAATAATAGTGTCTCAAAATAACATGAAGCAAAAATTGGCAGCATTAAGAGAAAAAAACTTCTGAAATCATAGTAGTAAATTTTGACAGCCCTTTCTCAGCAATTGATACAAGAACTAGTCCAAAAAGAAAAAAAATCATGAAAGAATAGATCTAAACAATATGATCAGCCATCATGATATAATTGGCAATTATAAAAACACTACAACTAATAACTGCAAAAATGCACATTATCACAAGGGTAGATTTACATTTGTACAACAGATCAGATTCTCAGCCATAAAATAATTCTTGATAAATTTTAAAAGATCAAAGTAATATAGAGTGTATTCTGTGACCATGTGGGTTGAAATTAGAAAAGAATACCAATGCTGAGAATATCCCATATATCTGTAAATTAAACAACACTTCTAAATAATTAATGGATTAAAGATAAAATCACTAAACAAATTAGAATTTTTTTAACTCATTAAAACATATCAAAATTAGTGAGGTGTAGCTAAAGACAAAATTTATAACTTTATATGCTTATATTAGAAAAGAAGAAATCTAAAATCAATGACCTAAGTATCCACCTTAAGTAGCTAAAAAAGGAAGAGCAAGGTAAACTAAAGGTAAACAGAAGGAAGGAAATAATTTTTAAAAAGAACAAATGAAATAAAAAACAAAGACAGGGAAACTAGCCAAACCCAAAGCTGTTTCTTTAGAAGGATCAAGGGAGAACAAAAATCACAAATATCAGAAATATTTTATCACCACGGATCCTACAAATGTTAAAAGGATACAGAATTTTATGAATAAAATATGCCAACAAATTTGACAATTTACAAGAAATGGACAAACTTCCTGAAAAGTACAACTCACAAAATTGGTATATGAAGAAACAGAAAAACTGAATGTATCTGTAACCATTAGAGAGATTGAATTTGCTATCAAAAACATTCATAAAAAAGAAAACTGCAAGGCCAGATGATTTCACTGGTAAATGATACCAAATGTTCAAGAAATAAATAATATCAATCTTATAGAAACTTTTTCAGATGTTAAAGAAGAACCACTGCCCAGCAAATTTTGTGAAACTAGCATACTCCTAATACCAAAGCCAAATGAAAACATTACCACAACACCGCTCATAAATACAGATGCAAACATCCTCAACAAAATATTAGCTAATCAAATCCATCACTATATGAAAATAATGCAGCATTATCAATTAAGTTTTATCCAGAGTGGAAAGATGGTTTAACCGTAAAAATCAATGGATGCAATTAATCAAATTATATGGCATAAAGGAAAAAAAAAACCTATATCATCATTTTAATGGATGCCACTTACAATTAGGCAAACACAAGGTCAAGGGTGCAGTCCTCCAAACTAGCAAGTCTTCCCAAGACTTCTAACACCAACTGCAGTTAAGTTTGGCAAACTGCAAAGTCTGAGAAGGCAGTCCCTCCAAGACTGCCCTCACTTCAGATACCAGCCACAAGTTCCAGGGTCTCCAGGGTTGCTTTCACTTCAGACTATCCGAATGCAAATTTGAGGGTCCCCATGGACTCCTCCAGGTTTCATAATTCACTATAATGGCTCACAGAACTCAGTAAACCACTATCTTTACTATTACAATTTTATTACAGCAAAAAGAAACATATTAGAATCAGGCTAAGGAAGAGAAGCACAGGACAAAGTCTGGGAGGATTCCAAATGCAGAACTTCCATCACCCTCAGGCATACATTACATTCCCAACATTGATGTATAGTAATAAGGATGAAAATATTGCCAACCCAGGAAGCTCGCCTGAACTTTGGTGTCTAGAGTTTTTATGGGGGTTTCATTACACAGGTATAATTGATTAAGTCATTGCCCATGTGGGTGATGGGCAATGCTCCCATCCCTTCCCCAGAGGTTGGGCTGATATCACATACCTCAAAACCCCAGCCCCCTAATCACATGTTTGATCTTTCTGGCCAGCCCCTACCCTGAGTCACCTCATTAACATAAACTATTAAGTGTGGCCCAAAAGGCCCACCATCCATGACAAAGACATTCCAATCATTCAGAACAGTTCAAGGATTTAGAGGCTTCTTTGCAAGAGCTGGGACAAAGGATCTCTTTTTAGAAAAAGCAAAAACCTTAATAAACAGATGTAGAAAAACTGAAAAAATTCAACACTCATTCATGAAATTTTTCTATAAACTTAGAATTACAGAAATTTCCAAGTTGCTAAGGACACCTACAAAAATCTACAGCCAAAATCACATTTAATAGTAAAAGACTGAATTATTTCCCTATAAGATTAAAAACAAGGCTAGAATACTAGTTTCACCACATCTATTCTACACTGTACTAGAGGTCTTAGCCATTGGAATTAAGCAAGAAAAAATAACAAAAGGCATAAATCTCAGAAAGAAGGACATAAAATTTTCCCTATTTGTAGATGATACAATTAATTATGGAGAAAATACCAGGGAACCTATAAAACAACTGGGTAAATGATTTGAACAGTCATTTTACAGAAGAAAATACACAAATGGCCAACAAACACATGAAAGAATGCTAAATATCATTAATAATCAGGCAAATGCAAATTAAAACCACATTAAAATACCACTACATACCCATTAGATTGGCTAAAACTAAGAAGCCAGATCATACCAAGTGTTAGTGAGGATGTGGAAAACTGGAACTCTCATACACTACTGATGGGAAAGTAAAATTCTACAATACTTTGGAAAACAACTTATCAGTTTGTTAATACGTTAAACATACACTTACCAAGATATTTACCCTAGAAAAGCAAAAACATACGTCCACAAAAGCAGCTTTATTTGCAACAGTCAAAATCTGGAAACAATCCAAACGTCCACCAACAATATATAAACAAACTATGGTATATCCATACAGTGGAATATTATCAAGCAACACAAAATGAAGGAACTATTGATACACACAACAGTGTGGGTGAATCTCAAAATCATTGTTCTCGGTTAAAAAAAATCAGGCAAAAAAGGTACAACCTATATGATTCCATTTATAAAAACGCTAACAACACAAAATTATCTATAATGACAGAAATCAAATCTGTGTTTGATAATGCAGGTGGAAGGAGAGATTTATCACAAAGGGCCCAAAGGAAACTTTCAGGGGTATTGGAAGTGTTTATTATTTTTATTATGCTGATGATTTCTCCAAATGACATATGATAATTTCATATGTCAAAACTGATCAGATTTATATTTTAAATACATGCACTTCCATTACATATCAATAAATTTGGGAGAAAGGGGCTAAAAATACATAAAGCTTGTTTTGTCAAATCTGTCAATATTTTCTTTTTTTTTTTTTAAGATTTTATTTATTTATTTGACAGAGAGAGAGACAGCCAGCAAGAGAGGGAACACAAGCAGGGGGAGTGGGAGAGGAAGGAGCAGGCTCCCAGCAGAGGAGCCTGGGATCACGCCCTGAGCCGAACGCAGACGCTTAATGACTGAGCCACCTGGGAGCCCTTGTCAATATTTTCTTATATAATAATCTTTTGTTTCCAAACAAAAGTACTTCTTTGTGATCCAGAAGTGTGGTGTTTATTTGTATTTTCTCTTGTTTTTTATGCCTTTTAAAAAACATTTAACTCTTTACTCACTTTAGAATTTAAATGAAAACTTAAATGAAAATAAACTAGTACAGTGGGAAAATACAGGAACTACTGGGTTACACTCATTTTTCATCCAGCATTTGGAAATAAAATGCCCAGTAACCTAAAAATGGTCAATGAAAGAATGCACCTTTGACCGACTAATTAGAAATGCAGTCAACGTGTTTCACACTCAACATGAGAGAGAAGTGTCTCAACTGCCTGGCAAGTGCCTTGAGTGTGCCACAATTAACTAATTATTGAGAACATTATCTTGGCGCTTGATTATTCAGGCAGTCACTATGAAAGACAATGCTAGCCTCAAAAATCCAAATCCAGAATTTCTAGAAGTTAATTTAAGTTTTCACGGTTAAGTAACGGAAAAAAATACAGATGCTGGGAAAGGTATATATTTCTAGTCACCAACCACACTTGGTTTAGGAAACTTTTCTTGAATTAGGAACAAAAATCATGGACTTTGTGATCTTTACTTCAGATATTCTGTTCTATGTCATTCGTAAACCATCAAAACTTTTCCACATTTTAAATTCTACTCCCTAACTTTTTCTAGCACTAAAAAGGGCAAAAAAATATAAGTAAAAAAGATAACACTAAATATAATTCCTACATTAAAAAGAATAAGGCAAAATAGTTTAAGCTCTGTTAGAAAATCCCTTAACAACAATATATTATCTGACATTTCTTAGAGCTATGATGTCCCCAAGCTTATCCCTGGTCATTACTCCTGGTGATAGTATTAGATCTTGAAATATTGGAATCAGAGGTAATTTGTGACCTTTCCATGGTAAATTCAGTCTCCCACTGAATTGCACTATCAAAACAAATGGAATCAAAAAGACCCATGACATACAATAATGGGAACATTTTAGGATTTGACATTAGACAAAACAATTAAGTTCACGATTAAGTCCTTTGCCTTTCAAAATAAATGCACTTGATCAACTTTCAGAACTACAATTTTCTCATCATGAAATGGATATAGTAATGTCTGTTTTGCAGTGTAAGCATTCAAACTATAATAGCTGTCCATCAATGAAGGTTTACTATATTGAGTTTCATGGACAGATACCATAGTTTTGTATATCTTACATCATCCAGCATTTGGGGATCACTGACTACTTTACTATTAAAAAAAATTGACTCAGGGGGTGGCTGGGTGGCTCAGTCATTAAGCATCTGCCTTTGACCCAGGGCATGATCCCAGGGTGCTGGGATCGAGCCCCGCATCAGGCTCCCTGCTCCGCTGGGAGCCTGCTTCTTCCTCTCCCACTCCCCCTGCTTGTGTTCCCTCTCTCACTGGCTGTCCCTCTCTCTGCCAAATAAATAAATAAAATCTTAAAAAAAAAAATTGACTCAAGATCTTATCCTATGTGAATATAAAAAGCCCAGACCCATATCAAGTATTTCTGATAATTCCCTAGTGGGAAGGGTTTCCATTACCTCTCCTGCTGCCTACAGTCCATTCTTTTCAGTGCCCACTCCAAGCTTCCTCTTGACCACTTCTCTCTTTCTCACTTCCTATAGTTAATGTCTTTCCCTCCAGCCTTAACCTTTCATCCAACCCTGGAAACACTCCCTTCTCAATCACTGCCACCAAGAGGCTGATACTGTTGTATATTAATAAACTTTCATTCAAGTTTTAAGTTTTCCAGTATTAAGTTGTTATATTTATGAAAATATTTCTCATTTGCAAAACCATTAACTTCTTATTCATAATCATTATCAGAAAAATACTCCTGGTTGTTATTGACCTTGAACTAGCATTTTTGCCCAAAGACTCAATTATAATAGATTAATTTTCACCCCATGCCTGCCCTGTGGTATTACTTTGGTAGCATTACCCCTTTCCCTTTTATATTGAGGAACAAAAAAATCCTAAGACATAAGCCCAAGTCATAAAAATCCACTTCGCAGTAACAGTAATAACCCAGTCTATGGTTCCCTTCATTAGATGGACTTCAGTGCAACTATGCTATTCATTTATGTAACAAATATTTACGGAAGATCTACAAAGTGCTGGGTACTATGCTAGTTTTTAAGAAATAATGGTAAACAAAAGTCATGATTCCCCCCTTCATAGGGAGGAGTCCAGTGAATACAGTTATAGAAAAATAAAGCTGGAAATGACCTTGGAAATCATATAATAAAAGCCCTTCATTTTGCCAACAAAGCCCACAGAAATGAAATTACTTGCTACAGGCCAGACAAATTGGTGGCTAAACCCAGATTTCATTATGATGGACTTAACTTCTTCTTTGATGTTGTAAAACTGCATTTATATGACCTCCAAGTTGCACAAAGTGATCTTTCTAGAACTCTTTCATGCATTTACATGGGACATGAGCCAAAAAGCCTCTAGTAGCAGTAGTAGCAGTAAAAACAATAGACACTGACATGTACGGAGAGTTTGCTAAGTTCTGAGCACTTTTAGTGCATTAACTCATTCAATCATCACAGCTCAAGGTAGATACTATTATCATCTGCACTTAGACAAAGAATCTGAAGTTCAGAGAGGTAAAGTAACTTGCCCAGGTGCCTCAAAGACAGTAGTTCTCAGAGGGCTCACTCAAACTTACTCAGGTCTCCCTTATGACAAAATCAATGCTCCAACCTCTACACAAACATTATACAAAAAATAAGTTAATGAAAGATTTCTTTGAACTTCTGATCAGGATATGGAAAATGTGTAGTGTGATTGAGAAGAAGAGCGATACCACAGATGACAGAGCAGAACAAGCTTTGTAACAAGCTCCCAACCGCTTTGGAAGGTTGAAGACCATGACATTTCTGTAGGTATTTGAGTAGCTCTGGAGTTTGATAAACACATTATGACACTCATAATTTTTTTGTACTTTGTCAATTAATATGTTGTTAGACCATCTGAAAGTAGATTTCAATGGTTTTAGTTCTTCAGAATGAGCACAAAGATCTACATGACTCCTTCATAAATGATTCACTCATTCTACAAATCTTTATTGAGTGCATACTATGTATTAAGCAATGCCTGTAGTGCTTGGAATGTACTGAGGAAGAAAATCAACACGATCCCTATTCACATGATTATGTTTGAGTAGGAAGTAATGATTTAGTCTCTCCCTCCAGTGAAAGCCATACTGGCTCCTTCTCTTCTGTCTACAGACTGACTCTGGTTTTCCTCAGCCTGAAATGGCTACTCTTCCTTCCCTATCTATTCACCATCCCCCCAAAAAATGGTTTCCTTGAGATCACCTCTTATTCAACTTCAAACTTCTTCCCACTTTTACCTCCAAACATTCTGCTGAGCTGTTCTTTCAATGACCTTTTTGTTACAAGAGTAAACTGGGCAAAGGAGAATATGGTATACTGAATAAGGTCCCCCCAAAAATATCCAGGTCCTAATCCCTAGCACTTGTGACTGCTAACCTACATGGTAACAAGAACTCTGCACATGTGATTAAAGGATCTTGAGACACAGTAATTATCCTGGATTATCCAGGTCAGCCCTAAACATAATTGTAAGTATTGTTATAAGAGGGAGACGGAGGAAGATCTGAAGATGGAAGAGAATAAGGCAATGTGAAAATGGAACAAGAGAGAGATTTGAAGACACCACACCACTGACCTTGAAGATAGAGGTAGGGGCACGAGCCAAGGAAAGCAGCTCTAGAAGATGGAAGGAACAGATTCCCTCCTAGAGTCTCTGGAAGGAACATGGACCTGCTGACATCTTATTTTGACCCTACAAAATCCATTTCAGATTTCTGACTTTCAGAACAGTAAGAAAATGAATGTGTGTTCTTTTAGGTTACCAAATTTGTGGTCATTTTTTTTACAGCAGGCATTGGAAACTAATACAGAGGGTGAGTCCAAGAGTCTTCACCCAAAATCTATGGTCTCTTGGTCTTCCTGATCACACAGCTAGATGATGCTTCTTAAGGTCTCTTGCAGTTTCTCTTCCTCTGCTTTGTTAATACTCTCAACAGACCTTAATAAAGATGTCACATGTCTTGAAATTCTCTCTTGTGGATTCCTTGATTCTTCACTACTCTGCTAACTCACTTATCTCTAGAACCACATGATCTCTACCGCCTCCTACATGGTCCTCATCCCTCCCTTTCTCCATGGTTTCTACTCCATTCTTTGTACATCTCCTCTTTGACAATCTCATTCTCTCTGAGAGTTTTACCTATCACGGTGACGCACATAACAACCAACTCTATGGACCCAGCCCTAGACTTTCGCTTGTCCAACTAACCTATCTGAGCCTACACCTATCTGACTGACAGAAATTCACAAATTTTATTTATTGAAAAAATTCAACTCTCTCCTTCTTCCCTATGTTTGTACCTGGCCCCATCATTCTCTCAGTCAGCTGGAATCAAGACGTAGAGTCTTCTTTGTGGAAGGATGAGGCTTTGCATTAATTTTTTTTTTATAAATTTTTTAAAGGTTTTATTCATTTATTCGACAGAGATAGAGACAGCCAACGAGAGAGGGAACACAAGCAGGGGGAGTGGGAGAGGAAGAAGCAGGCTCCCAGCGGAGGAGCCTGATGTGGGGCTCGATCCCATTACGCGGGGATCACGCCCTGAGCCGAAGGCAGACGCTTAACCGCTGTGCCACCCAGGCGCCCCTGCATTAATTTTTGATATAATATCTGTTACAGTCATTCAATATAGTCATTAAATTAATATTTACTGAATGTTTACCATATTCCACGTACCCTACTGGGCTACAGATACATTGATGTACTGAATAAAGTTATCTGCCCTTCCAGAAGTTACATTTTAGTAAAGAGGGCACACAATAAACAAATTAACAAGGCAATATGTACGTTTGGTGGTGCTAAGTACCACAGAGAGATATAAGCAAGGGAAGAGGATATGGCAGAGACTGCTAGCTGTTTTCCTGTATCAATATTCCAGAATAACATTTCCCAGCCTCCCTTGCAGTTAGATTTATCCATGTGACTAAATGCTAGTAAACGGAATGTGAAAAGAAGTGGAATGTGTCATTTTTAGGCCAAAGCTTTTAAAAACAGATGTACCCTTATGTTTGCTGCAGGTTTTCTATATACAGATACTCTTGAAGGGATCCAGAATATACCACCGTGCATAAGGATTTTTTTGAGCTGACATTTTAGAATCAACAGATGCAGGAAGAGCTTTCGGGTTTTTTTGTGTAGTTTTGTTTTTGGTTTTTTTTTTCTAAGCTCCTCTTAACAGCCTAAAAGCAGAGTCTCCTGAAAGAAGTCAACTGTCATAAAGCCCTTCCCCAGGAATTTTGCAAGCAGTGAAGTTTAACTCCCATCACTAGAGATAAGAAAGCAGCACTGAGATAAGAAATTGCCTAAATAGGCAATTATCACAAAACTGTGTCGCCCATCTATTCTCCAAAAGGCCTATTTATCGTTCCTAAAAGTCATTTGTTTTCTCATGCCCTTCTCTTCTCCTATCAAGATGGGATATCAGCCCCAAATTCTTACCATCATTTTGAGCTACATTTTCTATGGGCTTCTATTTATATGGATACATGGATAACTTTGTTTTTTCTCTTGCTAATCTGTCTTTCCTCAGTTTAATTTGCAGGCCCTCAATTACTGAAGCTAGGAGAGTAGAAGAAAAGTTTTTCCTCCTCAAAACTCTCTATCAAGATTCTTGCTCCTGTTTGCTAACCGAATCTATCATATGTGCATTAAATTTTATCAGGTACATTTTCTACATCTATTGTGATAACCACATGTAATTCATTACATTAATTTAATCTATCATTTTAAGAGATCTTTCTATGTAGGTCATTATTTAGTAGATATTTATCTACTTTTGCATTTTTAGAAAAAAACCTAGTTGGTCATTGTACCAGAAGCTGCTAATTGTCCACCGAAATTTATTTATTGATCTCCCCTCCATCCACTGTAATAGAGTTGAAACTGAATGTGGTGACTGAATTATAAAGGGTAGGTCTGGTAAATGTTTGGCAACCAGCCTCTGCACTGGGGGGAGCCCTCGTTTGTAACATTTGCCAGTTTCTTTGCTGTATTTACACTATAGCAAATTTCAACCTACCAGTGTGATATCACTAAACACAGAATTGGAAGAGATTTTCCCAGCACCCCACTGTCTAAAGACCACATTTTCCAGACCAACTCGCAGCTAGATGTAGTTAGATATAACTGGGTGACTAGGTTCTTACCAGTAAAATGAGAAGGAAATTGACATGTGTAACTCCTTTTACTTTAAGATAGTAACGGGACATACCTATATTATTTTTTTACCTTTTCTGTGACCCACAACCCATGGTGACCCATTCTGTAAACCATGCAGATGATAATGATGTTTCAGGAAAAATAGGGTCCCAGATTAGTAGCATCATCATCACCTGGGAATTTTTTTTAAAGAGGCAAATTTTCAGGCCCCACTCATAACCTACGAAATCAAAAAGTCTGCGGGAGGACCCAGCAGGCTGAATTTTTTTAAAGCTCTCTAGGTGATTCCAATTTGCACTAAAGTTTGAAACTCACTGTCCTAAGAGATAATGAAGCAACACCACTGATGAAACGCTGATGGAATGTGGCCAGCTCACCTGGAGCACACCGCCTGCATCATTCACATAAAACAGGAACAAGTCTCAATGCTCTCTGAATCACTGAGGTCTTCTTTGTCTAACAGATTAACTTCACTTTAATTACTACAGCTCTGATTTTTTTTATTAGCACTGAATTTGATTTAATAATAGCTTATTTAGGATTTAATTTACTAAGATTTCACTTAGGATTTTTGCATTTACATTCATGATTGAGGCTGATGTATATTTTTCATTTTTACCTGCCCAAGTCCCTATATTAAGGTTATACTGGCCTTGGTAGATTCATGGTTTTTTTTCTTTCTCACTCTCTAAGCATTCCACTCCCTGTACAGGACACCCCTGGTGACTGTCTCCACCTCCAAGTCTTACCACAGTGGGGTGGGGTCTTTGCTCTGTGACTACATGTGAATTGGACAGACCTCTTCACTTGCCAGCAGCCATCTTGGTTCAGTTGCTGGTGATGGGCCCAGGCCACCACTGTGGATTTCTGCCTCTGGGGTCCCCTGCTTGCCCTAAGCTAACAGTAGCTGGCAGCACTTTTTTTATGAGAAACATTATAATAACTTTAAAGTGAACAATCATAATTCCCTATAGCAACCATGATTTAGAAATGTCAGCAGTTAACTGTACATGTGTATACACACACCTGATTCTCCTTAAGTATCACCAACTTACTTTTTTTTTTAAGAGAGGGAAAGAGAGAGAGAGAAGGGGAAGGAGGGTGGAGGGGCAGGGGGAGAGGGAGATAGAGAATCTTAGGCAGGCTCCACACCCAGAACAGGGCCTGATGTGGGGCTCAATCTCACATGAGATGACCTGAGCTGAAATCAAGAGTCGGATATTTAACCAACTGAGCCACCCCGGTGCCCCAAACTTAGAGACTTTTAAGCTAGGGTAGCAGAATACGCTGAATCTTGAGATGTTTGCCCTATCTGGCTCCTTTGTTATAGTGCCTCTGTACTTCTTTTAACATTTTATTCCTTATCTTAACTGAGAGAGGTTATGACCAGTTCAGCACTTTGGATTTCACAAAATTCTTACAAAATACAATGTATCCTTACTTTTCCATATGAATGGACAGACTGAGAAATCAAGGCTCACCAATTTTTCTTCCTACATCTTGAACTTATCCTCTGTCTCCCATATTCAGGCATTTCCTGAGCCACTCTCTTCTGTTATCTGTCCATCTTTGGCCTTCCGACCACCAAGACTATTGTGATTATCTGCAAAACTGGTCTTCTTTCTCCATTTTATTCTCTCTACAAATGGTGTTACATTCTGCTCTCCTAATCCCAACCAAACTCCTAATATACATAATATTACAATTGCTGCTAATATCGGAAAGTCCCCACATCAACATATGCCTGAAGAACACATTCTCGGTGTCCAATCCAAGGTCCTCAACCGTCTGTGTCAGCCCAAGAGACACTTTCCAACGTCGCACCTTTCACCCTGCCTTGCTGCTCACCTACACTGTCCTTGCCCACCACTACTGATATGTATCAAAGTCCTACCTGTCCTTTGAAACCCCCAACAAATGCTCTGCCTGATATGAGTCTTTTATAAATGTTCCAGCTGCCAGTTGGTTCAGCTCCTGAAATCCTGTAACATTTTTTCTCTCTCTCGTTTGGCAGTTCTTAATGTTTTACTTTGTATTTTGGCTCTGTGTCACTTCTGCTTTTGTACACCAGATTTGGGTCTCATTATGGTTACACCAGACTTACAGGAAGTGCTCGATAACTGAGTGTGTAACTCATGTATTATTTTGGTAAAGTGGGGGGGGAAAATCACCACCATCACCACCCCTCACCACCACTGCGGTTTGCTTAGTCATATGGGGGACTCTGCCTAAGAATTTGATCTAAGATGTGTTTTATGAAATTCAGATTTCATAGCTTCTGGCAGTTCTTCATACCACTAAAGGTATCTCAAGGTTAATAATCAATTTAGTTAAATTTAGCATAGCACATCAGTGAGTTTTTAGATATGCAAATGATGGCTATTATTGAAAGAATTTTTACCTAAGGCTGATTTTTAATGGATCTCCATTACTCAAAACATTTCTACCTTACTTTTACTGTTTCAGGGTCCAGCAGAGTGAAATTTTTCAGCTTTCTAAGGTGTTTGATTTCTGGGCTTTCTCCATTCCCTTCTATCTCTCCTTCCAAACCAGCCATCTTTCCTGGGCTCATTTCTTTCTTGCAATGTCTTGCCAGTGGCAGCCAATTACAACCAATACACACTCCTAACATATTACTTCTCAGTCTTGTACCCTGGGCTAGAGTCTCGGTAGTCACAAGATCTGACGTCAAGTTTTCTCGCTCATGATTTCACCAAAAACATTGTCTCTGTGTAAGACAGAACTCCAGTGTTTCTGTTCTGATATTTAACTGCTAAGCCAATGTCACATATTTGAAGTTTCTGTCACAATAGCACACCACTTAATACAGGAATTAGCACTGTGAAATCAGCACTAGCTATTCTAGCCTACAAATTCCAAAATCTCACAATAAAGGCTTATTTCTCACTCACATAAAATCCAGCTGTTGCCAGGAGAGAACTCCATTCCATGTAGTCATGCAGGGACCCAGACAGACAGAGGCTCTGCCATCTTCCAAACAGCACAGCTTCCAAGGTGGCCCTGGGTGTTGCCATACCCTGGAATATGGGGGAAGAAAATGTAGAGAACCATATAGAAGATTTTATGGACCAGGCCTGGAAATTACATACATACACACACACAGAGAGAGAGAATTTCTCTCTATATAGTCTATCAACCAGAACTGTATTACCTGCCATAAGTAACTCCTTGGCACACTTAGAAATGTATTCCTGCCATGGCCCAGAAGGAAGACAAGCAAGATTCATTGAATCCATCACTCATTTCATTCAAGTGGTGATTCGTGGACTTGTAAGAAAATGTACAACTTAATGACTTGAAAAGCAATGTCTTAAAATGGGAAGAGCTTGGTCTTGGACACCAGACAGATCTAGGCTTAGATCTAGGCTCAGCCACGTATTACATATGTGACCTTAATTGGTTTATTAACCTCTCTGTGACTGATTTCCTCATCTGTAAAATGGAGCTAAAGTACCTACTTCATATAGGGCTATGATGAAAAGCAAGTGAAGTAATATATTTAAGAACTTAAAGTACCTGCCAAAAATGTTAATATTTATACCAAAATTATTGAAAGAATTTTGCTGAGAAATCAGATGTGTAACCTGATATTAGTTTTATTTTCCTTATTCAAACAAAAAAATTAACTTCGAGCTGGTATTTGTGAAACTTCTAATTGTTAAATAATTCCTTTCCACTCTGAAGAAATAATTAAGCCTCCAAAAGCCAGTTAAAAGGAATCTGAAAGAGCTTATATAAAGATAAATGCTGCTTCACAGATGTTCCAAGCAGAACAAAACAAACCACTAAAAACATCTGCATCGGGGTCAGACTTTGTAACTCGGCAATGGTGTACCCCAAGGGAGCAAGTCAGTTTCTTCTTGGGCAGAATTGGCAGGGTTTGGTATCTTGCTTATGTCAAGACAAGATTGCTTTCAGAACCTAAAAGTAAAATATTTTCCACCTTCCATTTGCAAATAGAAAATTGCTCCCTATGAGCAAGAACAAGCCCCAAACCATGCATTCAGTGTAACTAAAGCTTTGGGTATCTTCATGAATCACACACAGAAAAAGGTTCATGGCACAAAACCTGCCTGTGACCACATCCTGTCCAGAAATGTCTGCCTCTTCACACCAAAGCAATAAGCCATCAATATTTTTCCTCCTCATTTTGACACATTTCACCCCAAAATTCTCATTTTGTTAAACATATCCTTAAAAAATCCAAATTCTATAAAGCTGGGGAAAATGCTACAAAGTTTTAAGCAATCAAATGGAATGTGATATGTATGGTGGGGGCGGGGGCAGGAAAAGACAGTAAGTGAATTTCCTGGAAAATAAATCCAAATTATCAACTTAAAAGTATACTCATTTGTGGGGTGCCTGAGTGGCCCAGTTAAGTGTCCAACTCTTGATTCTGGCTCAGGTTGGGATCTCTGGGTCATGAGACCGAGCCCCACGTTGGGCTCCATGCTCAGAGAGGAGTCTGCTTGAGTTTCTCTTTACTTTTCCTTCTTTCTCTCTCTCTCTCAAATAAATAAATAAGTCTTTAAAAAAGAATAAAAGTGTACTCATTTGGAATGTGGAATTACATGCATTCCAGATGTTGTCACTATGCATCGATTTTACTATTCATATTGAGATTAAAGGAAGATCATTTTCCAGAATCCACTGTATCTTTTCTGTCTGTAGTCTGAGCCCACATTTAAGTCTTGATTTTTCTTAAGAACTGTCTCATGCCCAGATGCTGGCTTTATTCCATTCACAGAAGTAGAGAGATAAAGAAGGGTACTTAGGCATAAGGCAAGCAGAAGATGTGGTAGTATTTGCTTTCTTTCTCAATTTTGGTGGTGATGTTGACATGAGGTTACTAAATTTATGCAACTACTATTTTGACTCATGAAAATCATAGTTTTTTTCTGCCTCCTGCTTCTTTCTCATTGTTCTAAGAATGAAAATTTAAGGGATAATTGGGATTATCTACTGACAATAACTAACTATCCTTAAATAATCTTAAAATATCAAATGTACACCTAAAAGTTGATGACTGATATCTAAGCAGTGTCCTGGCCAGAGTGGGAAATGAACCCCAACTGGAAGTGAACACAAATCATGACAGAACTGAGAAGCAAGCTATCATGTCATTTGTCCTAATTGTGGGCATGTGGTTTTTTGTAGAGCCTTTAGGAATCCCACACATTCACTTTAGTTGGTTTCAACAAATACGTAAGAAAAAATAGTCATTCATCCTAACACTCAACCCAGTCAGGCACTACACAGATAAGTATATACAGAAGAGAGGAAATCTTAGGAAATAATATTGTTTGTAAGCCATCTGTGGCTTTCCAGAGATGACCATAATATCTCCATCCCACATGCTCTTCTTATCAGGTCTTATGGACTGAATGTTTATGCCCCCCCTCCAATTCACATGTTGAAGCCCTAACCCTTAATGTGATGGTATTAGGAAATGGAAACTTTGGGAGCTAATTAGGTTTGGATGAGGTTATGAGGGTAGAGCCCCTGATGGGATTAGTGCCCTTATAAGAAGAGGAAGAGACACCAGAGCTTCCTCTCTCTGCCATGTGAGGACCCAGCAAGACGGTGGCCACCTGTAAGCCAGGAAGAGTACCCTAACCAAGAACCTGCTGATATCTTGACCTTGGACTTCCCAACCCCCAAAACTGTGAGGAACAAATTTCTACTATTTAAGCCACCCAGTCAATGGTATTTTGTTATAGCAACTGAGATGATTAAGACATGATGTAACCTAGACAGTTCTCCCATCAAGTGGTGGTCTGTAGGTTACCATCCCCTTGAATATGGGTGAAACTTTGGCTTCTACCAATACATATGACAAAAGTGAAGTTATATGGCATTTGATGCTAGATCATAAAAATGCCATACACATCTGCCTTGCTCTCTTGAGATACTAACAAAACAGAGCCTCTTTTCTAGGGGGAAGCCCAAACTATCAAGGAAAGAGACTCAATAACGAGGCCATGTATATGTATTCTGGTCAGACCAACTGAGGGTCCAACGACAGTAAGCATCAACTACAGATCTGCAAGTGGGACGACTCCAGATAATTCTAGCCTTCAGCTATTGAACCACCCTGGCTTTGAGTTTTGCCAGCTTAGACCCCAGAAAATGTGGAGCAGAGACAAGCTCTGTCCAAATTATTGACCCACAAAACCCATTAATGTAATGTTTTACACCAGTGAGTTTGGGGGTGGTTGTTATAGCACTTGTAGCAGGAACACTGTCCCTAAGGTGTGACTAGAAAATGGCTCTCCCACCTACCTATCCGTGGCATGCCCATATGTGGGTAGGTGAGTTTGGCGAGACAGTGCTTACTAGAGACCAAACAAGCTTTTAACAGACCTCACACAGGAGAAGATTGTGTCCCCTGCTTGATGACATCAGCATACCTTGTTTCTGCCCATAAGTCAAACTGTACATTATTTTAACCAATTCCTCCCATTTCAGCCTTTCCTCCATCGATCAATGACCAAGGAAACCTTTGCTCTTCTCCAGAGTTGTGACGTAGCAGCAGTCCTCTGGAGTAAATGCTGTAGGAGCAGCATTTCTATTTTTTTTTTTAAGATTTTATTTATTTATTTGACAGAGAGAGAGACAGCCAGAGAGAGGGGGAATACAAGCAGGGGGAGTTGGAGAGGAAGAAGCAGGCTGGCTCCCAGTGGAGCAGGGAGCCTGATGCGGGGCTCAATCCCAGGACCCGAGGATCACACCCTGAGCCGAAGGCAGACGCTTAACGACTGAGCCACCTAGGTGCCCCAGGAGTAGCATTTCTTCACACCTCAGGGGCAGTTGTACTCGCTCATTATTTGCCAAATAACTAATGAATCTTGAGAATATGAGGGAAAAACATTGTCAGGAACAATTTTGAATCTTTCCTACAAAATAAGATAATGCATGTAAACCATTAAAACGTGTTAGATTGGGTTCTCTAGATACAGAATCTGAGATGGAAACATGCATGCAGGTTTACTGGGAAGTGATCTCAAGAGAGATGCCAAAGGCAGGCAAGAATGGGCCCAGGGAGAAGCTGACCCACACTGGGAATGCAACTAATGCCTTAGCTGATCTTATGCAGAGACATGGAACTAGGATGGCCTTACAGATGTGTCTCAAATAGAAGCAAAGAACCTGGTCTTTTGTCACCCTGCAACCACCAGTACTTTCTTGCTCGTCTACACTGATAGGGAGCATAAACCTTGATGAGGCAGATACTTGTGGCTGAGAACCACCCCAATAAGAGATGAGCTGTGAGCTGTCAGAAGCTGCCATCTCCAGCACCTGAAGGACAAATATCTCGGTCCCAAAGAGGGGATCTGCACAGAACACTACAGTATCCACCACCGTGCATGCTTTCTACCCCTTCATCCCCTTCTCCTTGTGAGTCCACCTCATCTGGGAATGCCATCTCAAGGGCTCTGGTTGGTCTTCCTTACTGGGGAAGACTACAGGAGAAGGTTTACGGGGACAAACTCTGATGCTGCAATTGATCTTGAAGCCACAACCAACAGCTATTGTCCCTCTCCTCTTTCATCCAGTCCGGGCTCCCCGCCACCTTCTGCCAGTGGAAATGCTGGTCAAGGCAGGTTGCCTGGTGAGATCGCCCAGGCTCTTTCCTGAGGAGTCTGAGAAACTGGTTACCAGGCAGTTCTCTGGCCATAGTTACTCTACTTGTCCATTTACTACTGAAACTGGACACAGGAGCTTCAAGAGATGACCCAACAGACTGTCCGAATGCTGAGTGTAATCCTCTCTGCCCCACTTGTGCAGCAGCAGCCTTGCCTTCTACTAAGGATAAGAGTCCCGTCAGAAGGCAGAAAAACAGGAGCAATTTTAATTAAAAAAAAAAAGTTTAACATAATTATCAAATACTAGGATGGAACTGGAGTAAACGAATTGGCTTCTAAGGGCTAAAAAGAACTTCAAAAAATGCAGAAATAGCTGATATGCTGAGTAGCCGTTACCTCTAGGACTGAGGCAGAGCACCCAAGGAATGAAAACCTTGGGGAAGTGATGCCCCTGTCTCCGAGGCAGAGGTTGAGAGGGCAGCAGAGTTGGTGTGGCTCGAGCCCAAGAGATGGGGTGAAGTTCACTGAGGTGCTGCAGGCTAACAACAAGAACCTCCTACTCCTGTGGTAGCAATGACAGTGCTGGGAAGCTGCCTGCAGGGGGTGCTATTGAACTCACTGGGGAGCCAGCTGGAGAACCAGCGGAACTTACCACTAAGTTACCTATGGGGAGAATCTCAGGGTGGGGTGTCCAGAAAACTTTCCCAGGAACACACTGTTGAACTTACTAGGGATGAGTGCTACTGGGTGCCCACCAGGAGAGCACAGGCCACAGGCCAGGATCAAGATGAAAGGGAAATCACATTGGAACTAGAAAAAAACAAAACAAAAAAAAGCCCTTTCCTTCTATAGGGCTCCTCCAGCACCCTCTACTGACAAACTTGGCCAGCAGAGGAGAAATATTTACTGTCCATCTCCACTATAACAAAGCAGGGTACGAAAGCATGGATTTGGTGCTAAGAAGCAATAAATTGATAACTAGCATAGTTAGTCTGCCAGTATGGTGACTCTCATCCCTGCCTAATGGTCTCCAGGCATAAGGAACCCAACAAACAAAACATAGCTTAGACACCAGTGGAAATCTTATGCCGTGCCCCTTGGTAGTAAGCATTCCTCTTCTGAGAACCAAGATCTTTAGAAGCACCTGGATGGCTCAGTTGGTAGAGCATCCAACTCTTGATCTCAGGGTCATGAGTTCCAGCTCCACATTGGATGCAGAGAGTACTTTAAAAAAAAAAAAAAATCTCTATACCTGCACAGCCATAGTTCTGGAGGCAGGAAATGCAAATTTTCCAAGTGAATTGGGGATGGTGAGACCACTCCTACTTCCACCCCATGATTCTGACTCATGTATTATCCCTTCTGGGAGCATGATACCAGATAATTGCCTTTATTTAGGGTATATACCATATCCTAGGAAATGGTGCCCTATCCTCTAAAAGAGTGGTCTCCAAACAGGCACCTCACCTATGCCTCTAAGAGACCATTCTGTGACTCAATTAAGTAAAAAGCTTCTAGGGGACACAGTGTGTGATATGGCCAGTGGATTTCCATGGCATAAGCCCACTTCTATACCTCCTTTCCTCTAAATTTGGTCTCTTGGTCTAAGGCAATCTCATGTGGATCCCATGTCAGTGGATTAAATACTCTGTGAGACCCTGGAGAGCAGTGCTGTCTGCAGCTCTGCAGCAAGGAAAGGCAAAGATACACCCAAAATGTGTGTTAATCCCAATCAAAATGAATCACTGCCTCTTCTGAGATAGAAATCCAAAATAGCGAACTTGCAACCTAATGCCTGATTAATTTTCTTGAGGGTTGATGCTACAGAACAGCCATGTCTCTGTTGCTGGCAGGTTGGGCATTGTGAAAACTGTGAAAAGTTTTCACACTTTATGCCTATTTCAATCAACCCATTCACATTCCTCTTCCTGAGTTATCCTTGTCCCCTATTCTCCCGATACTTTTTCCTTTCAGGGTCATATGCAACTAGCCAGATGATTTGTTTCTGCCCATGACTCCATGTACAGTCTTACCTTGGACTATCTCTTTCAACACAAAGTGAATGACCACCTACACAACCCAGGACTTTGCCCACTGGGAAGATTTTCCTCACTGACATCTATCAAAGTCACTCCTCATTGGGTTGTTGAGTAGCATCAGTCCATTTTCAGTTCATACTGACACATAAAGCTGACCCAACAGTAAACCAAACTCAGTCTCCATCATCATCTATGATTGCCTCCAAAGGTACACACCAAACAGCTATGGGTCTGAGCTGAAGGAGAAGCATCAGTACAACGGGAGCAGACAGCATTCAGTGCTCTAGGCCATCTACCCGTGCAGCTAACTCATGTCCACTAGCCCTTCTCATGCCCAGTCTGGGATGGACCACTTCCACTACCTTATAACAGAGCACTATTGAGCCCACCCAAATTTATGACTCAACAGGTGAGAGAACCCAGCTCATTCAGATTAGTTCTGGCCACACATGACTTACCCGCCCAGAATCAGATACTCTTATCTCTACCAGATCCAAGCAGCAAGCAGGAACCACCTTGTGAATGGTTGAAATCTGTGCTACGGATAAAATGGACTTGCTCTAGAACTGCATTGTCTTAATATGATAGCCACTGACGACATGACACTATTTAAGCATAAATTTAAATTAATTAAGATTCAGTAAAATGCGTTCACACTTTCTATGCTGGTCTCACACGCTCAGCGCAAGTCCCAGCAGACAACGCGCGGAAGGCAGGGAAGATGGCGGACGCAGTTGCCGCAGAGACAAGGGCGGGGAGCAGCAGCGCATGTCCCACATCCGGGTCATCATAAAGAGCTTCTGAACCACCCTCCCCCACCCCCCCGGCGTTCACCATCAACCAGGAGGTGTGGGTGCCGGTAACCAAGGCTGCGGAACTCTCTGTTGAATATTTAACCACCTATTCCTAGAGACATGGCAGTGGAAAAGAAAAGGAAGCACTCGGTGATTTGTGAAATACTGCAGAGGAATTGGAAACTTTTTAGTTCCTTGCAGATTTATTACCCAAGATAATTTTAGCTAGTAAATATCTGAAAAAAACAAAGAGGGGAGAAGACAAGGAAGAGAATGACAACAATGATGAAAGTGATGGGGATGAAGCAGAAACCTAAACCAAAAAGGAGGAACTTTAAAAATCGGCCCGCTGAGGACCCTCCTGGATTGGCACCATTGCTTTGAAGTAAGCACAGCACGGTGCGACTTTAGACTCCTCAATTTTCAGAGACTTGAAATACGTTGTATTCCTTCCTGGCTGAGAGCAAGCACCTGATATGCCCACACCATAAATGGCCAGGAGGCAAGGAACCCAGACAGCAGCCTCTGTCTGACGAGCCCATGCTGCAGCTGGGAGCACCAGGAAAGCTGCCTCTACGGTCAGGCACTACCAGATGATCCGCGGCAGCCGCAAGCTGTAAAGGCAAAGACGATGTTGCTTAACTTCTTAATTTACAGAGATTTTTGAAGAGCCGCTAAATACCAGTGTGTAAATTCATAGATATATATTTGGAAATTAGTTCTTGTTAAACAACTACATCTAGTTTGAGCTAAATATGTAGCTTATGGGTAGTATGTTACATTTTAATTTTTCTCTTTCAAGAAAACTTGACTCTTTTGTTCAAATACTTACTGCATGTTTTTAACCGTAAAGAAATAAGTTTTTCTTTTTTTATTACAAGTGGTACGTGTTTTTACAGTAAATGCTCTATGGAACGGGTTTTCGAGCCCTCTTTTGTTCTAACGCCTTGCTTATTACCTGAAACTTTCGTGAAATTTAAAAATAACCATTTCTAACATTTTTATTCCCAGAAAAGAAGCACGAGCTAATTAAATCTAATACAAAAAGAAGTATTACCTCTGCATATGCGTATTTTTCTTTAAAATATTTTTTAAATTTTGTATATGGAAGATCTCTTATTTTACCGTTCCTTTGTTTATGCCCAAAGTCATTGTTTTTACTGTTCATGAGAGAAAACCGTAAGCCCTATTTTTTTTCTCAATTTTTGGCTGTCTTGTCAGTCTCTTTTTTAAAAGGTTGAGTTATAATTTACATCCAGTAGAATCATCCTTTAATATCTGACCTGTTGGTTGTGTAAGCAATCAATATACAGTACAGTTCCATCACCCCAGATACTCCTCTGTACCCTCTGGAGCCCCTTTCCTTAGCCCTGGGCAACCACTAATGTTTTCTGTTCCTCTTGTTTTAAAATTTTATTTTAAAATAAAATCTTTTTAAATCCCCCAAAATTAAATTAAGTAAAATGTTAGACAGATAGGTAGACAGGTAGGTTGGTAGATAGGTAGTTAAGTAGATAGATAGATAGATAGATAGATAGATAAGTAGGTAGATAGATAGATAGATAGATAGATAGATAGATAGATAGATAGATAGATAGACATATGAAATAACACTAGCCACACTTCAAGTGCTTGGCAGTATATGTGGCTAGTAGCTACCATATTGCATAGAACGTTTCAACAATGCGGTAAGTTCTGTTACATAGTGCTGTTCTAGAACCCTAGAGTTCCATATAACAACTCTTCTTTGGAGCTTACTATAAACTCTACACAGTGTCCTCTCCCACTACAGATAACTTTAGTACTATGGGATCTGCCAGGTTGTGTGGTCTAGGTGCAGGACTGTTTACTTCATAGCCTAGACCTGCTGCAGACTCTCCTATATTTAACACCGTCAGTTTATGTTCTTTATTAAAAGCAATGAGCAGCATTCTCAAATATGGAATGTACTGCCTCCAGAAGTCAAAGAGGTTTACCAAGCATTGTGCTTGGTATCCACAGTAGTGGGGGTGTAAGAATAGGTCTTATTTTGAATTGGATGTTATAGTATGCCCCCAAACTTCAGATCCCTACCAATTTCACTGAAGGCCCCTGGATTTTCACAGGTTTAGCACCTACCCATGTGTCCTAGGTACCTGTTGCTTCTTGCTTATCCGGTTCAGTTACCGTGTCATCAGTACAGTGGAAGAATGTGATGTTCTACAGATGACCAAAGGATGCGGGTCCCTTCAGACTATATCAGGACTGAAGGTGGAAGAGTGAACATTGACTAGAAAAAGATCCTGACTAAATGTATACTCTACTCTGTCTCCTGGGAATGCAAACTGCTTATTGGCCTCCTTTCCAAGAGGGATGGAAAATAATACATCTGCAGATAAATGGCTGTGTGCTGCATGCCAGAGGCTGTGTCATTCTGCGGAAAGAAAGGAAGAAGGGAGGGGGGAAGGGGGGGAAGGAGGGAAGGAAGAAACAAACTACATCCAGCAGAGCGTCTGCCACAGAGGCTCCTATTGGGTTGTTTACAGTTAGTTGACTGCCATTCAGTGTGAAACCTCTAGCTTCTGTAGGGGTCAGACTAGTGAAAGAAACAGGGATTGGGGACGGACCACCATCCCTGCAGTAAGTGTTTCAAAGAATGGCATGAATCTTCCCCATAGGACGTGGTATTTATTTTGATTTACTATCTGGGCCAGGGATAGGGAGTTTGGAGGAAGGGCAAGATTTAGAGACTTAGAATTGAACTTCCTTTATTAAAAAAAAAAAAGATTTATTTATTTCAGAGAGATAGAGAGAAATAGAGCACAAGCGGGAGGGGCAGAGAGAGGGAGAGATCATCTTAAGTATACTCCGCACTGAGCATGGAGCCTGACTCGGGGTTTGATCTCAGGACCCTGAGATCACGAACTGAGCTGAAACCAAGAATTGGATGCTTAACCAACTGCACCACCCGAGTGCCCCCAAGCTTCCCTTTCTACGAGATCTCTTACCTCACAGGTCCAGGAACCAATGTGAGTGTTCTGCCAACTGCCAAGTCTGTCCCTTCCAATTATATATTGGAGGATCAAGGAAATAACATCCACGGAGGCCACCGGTGCCCATCAGGTGGATTCACAGTAAGCCAGTCCTGAGGCAAGACTCCTTTTACCACCCACCAGGAAACATGGTGGCACTCTAGGTCCCCAGATACCAATGAAAATCAGTCTCTGTGCCCAACAATCCCCAAAAACCTGGGTGTTCTCCTTTCCCCCAATGCAAGATATCCTAGTAAATGTCTTTGCATCCATTTGGGGAAAGATGTAGAGAATTACTACTGATTAAATGTAGCATGGTGTTGCAGGATCCTTCCTCATAGGTCCCTGGCCTCTCCTTCAATCAGTGAGTCTGGAGTCCGAGAACTGGCCTAGGTCCAAAAGCTAAGCAGTGGCTTATGCCTTTTATTGGGGCTATTTATTGCCCTTAGCTCCCCAATCACCTGTTCTTGGTTTATTTTCATTGTGTAAATCAAGTAGTGTCCTTATTGACTGCCCGCCCATCTACCTTGCCTCCAGGAATACTGTACCCCATTCAGTATCTCCACAGCTCTCTGAGATTGAGACCCCTGGCTGCCACTCCGATTTTGTCACTTATTGTGACAATGTCTGTATCTTTCTCCCAGTGGTTACACTGTTTGCCACCTAGATTATAATATTTCAGAGTTTTCATCACCCCTTTTGCTATCAGGAGCTCAGTTCTATAACAGCATCTTCTATTAGCCTGTTCTACAGAACTTTAGAGCTTCTCAGTGATTCTGGTGCCCCTCCCACCAGCACATTCATTATCACCTGAGAAAACTGTCTTCCACACTCCCATGCAAAATCCTATCAGGTTGGGGTTTCTGGTCCACTATATCACGTTTCCACTCCTCTGAACGTTTTGACCCCTTCCTCCACCATCTGCCAGTTAAGTCTTAACTTTTATTATCGTTAAGCAGCTCAGCACGTCTTCTACCTAATCCTAATTTCCATTAGGAATTGAGATGAGAGGACAGTGAAATAAAGGCAAATATGTTGGGAGATAAGCTGAAAGTACTGGTAGACACAATCAAATTTCCTAAGAGAATTTACTTTCTATTTCAACTCACATTGCTTGTCCCTGTAGCTACAGTTGGAATATGCCTACCCTCCTTGCAATCATGCAAATCAGATTTAATATAAACAAACTGGTAAAGAATCTTCAGGTCCTCAGAGAGCAAGAATATAGCAGTCTTGGGAATTTTACCAAATGGGTCCTTTTTATTGGGAAATTGTTTCATTATTTACTGATGCCACAATGATAACCTAAGAGAACTCCATCTGCCATCTAGAGATTACCCTCCAATAATCAGAGACTTTATAGATATGCAGCTAATGTTAGAAATTTGCTGTAAAAACTGGAAAAATTATGGAATATCACCTCCACTCTGCAAAAGTCAATGAAATAAAAGTTTATTTTTATCCTGGAGCGAAACTGGAAATAATTTACTTCCTTGTCTCCATTAAACCTACGACTGAAATGGGACCTGATTTCACCCTCATGACTCACCCACTCCATTCTGGCATTTAATTAGATATTGTGCAGTGAATTTCATTTTTAATCTTCATGGGCTAACAGTCTACAATGTACACAGAATAGTCTACCACCACCCCCTAAGCCTAAACAGAGACTACCCAACATTGCAAATGTTTCATTCTACTTCAACCAAGCGGAAAAACAGACTCTCTTAGGAATGTGCTGCTTAGGCATGTAAATCAGATTTTAAAATTCAGTCATTGTTAACTTTTCCTGAAAAGTAAGCTAGTGAAAGATGGATTGAGAGAAACTTTGGGCGAAAAAGGCTGCATCCTCCATGACCAGATCTGAAAAAATTTTAGGCACATACATCCATTCTTTTAGTGCAAATTTCATGGAAAAAATAGGCCATTTGCTGAACTGAACTTCCTTCCCTAGGGAAATAAACTATGTACCTAGATTAAAGTACTTTTCTTGCCAAAAATGTAGAAACATCTCTCTCATTGTAGTCTCATCTAGCCTTCAGGTAAAAAAAAAAAAAAAAAGACAAAAATATGAGTTCTGTTTTGCTGTTTGGTCTGTTTTACTGACCAATCATCAAAGGCAGAATCCAGCTGTCTGATGTAAATGGAAAGACACTGTTATCTATTCTCACAGATGGATTCTGGAATCCTTTTGGCTTAATTTTGGCAGGGACTGGTAGGAGCAGAACCAGACTCAGGAAAAGCACTGATAATTTCCTTTGAGGTGCTCAGTGTAGTAAGAGATGGAGGAAACCCTTTGGAAAAACTTAGGTTAAACAGATTTTTTTAAACTACCACCCTGTTGGACACAGTGGAAATGTGAACCTTGGGAAGGCAAAGGAAAAACTTCCGAAGGATTGTCTGTTTCCCAAATTACTTTTCTCTACCTTTAAGCTTCAAGGAAATGACATTCTGATTTCTGGGAAGGTTCAAGTGAATTCTATTTGGGGTTAGTTTGCAATATTCAAATTGCTTCAGGGCCTGCTCTGATTGGGATTCTGTTTCCTCAGTAGCACCGCAATAAAATACCTATCCCCTTAAAGTAGTTATTATCAGAGAACCAGGACCTTGCCGTCTAGCCAGCACGCTGGGGGGACTGTACAAATATCTTAGCCCTCTTCTACCATTTTCATTAACACAAGGTAATCTGGGGTCTTTTGACTGCAAGGGGAATAAAAAAAGACGTCTTTGGGTAGTCTGTTTATCTCCTATGCCAAGACATCCAAGTGGGTCTTCGGAGAGGACTTAATTAGTAACTGTGGCCCTCAGCTCCATATGGATCCTGATGACATTCAGATTTATCTTTTCCCTCCCTTAAGACATTAGTGGGGAAGATGAAAAATAAATAGACCTTGCCAAATGCACAGTCCTTAGAGTTCTCAGAAAATAAATGCTATATTTCCAAAATAAGAGCTCCTTCTGATGAAAGGAGACAAACTTGTTGCTTTCCCCCGGTTCCTGCAGCCTCACTCTAAACACTCTGTCTTTTTGTGTTTCAGCATTTGCATATAGTACCCATGAATGAGAAATATTAAACAGATTGACTTGCCGTCACCAAAGGGCAGTAAGCTGCATGCCAAAAACAGGCTGATTCCCAGGCCTACCACAACTGACTAATCCAAAATTTAAAAAAAGAAAATAACCTAGTGTGCATTTTGGGAATGATTTTAGCTTCAAGTAAGACAAAACCAACTAAAAGACACTAAAACAAATAGAGCTATAATTTGTTCTCAGATTTGCTGATTGCTGGTATAGGATCCGTGGGGCCAATACTGTTAGAGCTTAGTGTCTGAGATATTCTTGGCATTTCACTCAGTGTCAAGGTGACTCTTGCAACCCCAGTTATTATGTACACACTCAAAATAGGAAGAAGAGAAAATGTCCATACAAATAGATTTTTGATCTTTCCCAGAAAGTTTTCGTTGGCCAAAACTGTGTAACATGGCCAATCCTAGCTGCAAGAAGGCTAGGTGAGTATTTCACTTTCCTGGCCTCTGTAATGGAAGATGGTAAGAGGAGATGGTTGCAAACCATTGACCGCAAACCAATCAATACTCCACCACATCCACTATTATGTTTTACCCAACAGTTCAGCCTTAAGAAGAATGCCAAATAGTTGATCTTTCAGGATACTTTAAGAGTGAAAGAGGGGACTATTAACAGTTATGCCAAGAAAATAGCATCTAACTAGGACTGTCCTGAGAAAATTGAAATATATGATTCACTCTAGTCATATAGACAAAGCATTCTGAGAAATCAGCCCCACTGCCTTCAACAGTTTGACCAGGGAACTGAAAATCTGCTTCTCAACCAAACAGAATCTTCGAGGCTGGACCCAGGGTCTTTCCTGTTTATGCCCTACCCACCTCGCTTTGCGGTAGACCAGACCCCTTTTCTATGGGAGGCTTTGCTAAGACCATTTGGCAAATAATACTTAGAGGCCCTGTCCTCTCTTACTTCCGTACAGGCAAAATCTTTTTAGAGCACATATTATTCATGTCTTTCTCCCACCTGCCATCCTGCCTGTGTGACGACTTTGTTCCATAAGTCAAAGAGATTCTCAGAAATCAGACGGTACTGACCATTTACAGAGGGTCAGGATAGTACCCACTTGCCATCAAGATAAAAAAGAAGTTTACCAGTAGTATAAATTGAAACCTCTCCAAGCATTTGACTTTTCTATACTGACTTTATATCTTTATTCATTCATAAGGACAACAAAATAATCTGGGAGCAAAATTTGAGCCTGGCACCATGATTATAAGGTAGTATAAGGTTATTTCTAATCTTATAGCTAGAAATGGTTTTTGATGCCAGAGTATGTCCCTGGAATACTAATAAATGTATGACTCTATTACCTTGAATTCTAGTTATTTTTATGTCATATCTTCCCAACTTAATTAAGATTTCTATTTTCTTCTCTGTAACTTCCAGCTTTCCAAACTTTCTACTATAAACAAAACGCAATATATTACTTTTATTTTTATTTTTTTTAATTAGTATGTGTCTTTTCCTTGACTTTTGAGGGAATACACACTTATTGGAAAAAATCAAATATCACAGAAATAAAAGAGTGAAAAGCACATCTTCAGTCATTAACCTCCACCACCAACTTGGCCAACTCTCAGAGAAAACCACTATTATCATTTTGATGTGTGTATATATATTTATATTTTTTTATTCTATGAATTAACATATACATAAAATTAGTGAGCATACATATAACTTCATTTTTTTCATGTAAAAGTCTATTGGTATATTTCACTACCTCTTTCTTTTCAAGCTACATTGTGTGCCGTAATATCTAATGGTGTGAGAAGTACTTAAGAGATATGGAAGCCATTGTGAATTGTGGCAGGTCTTTTGGATAGAAAAAATAGAGAAATTACATATAGCTATACTGGAAAAAGTATTAGAAAACTATACTATGGTGCAGAGTATAAAATAGGCTGTAGTATTCTCACAGAAAACATTATGAAATAAGACTTTTCTAAACATATCTTCTATTTTCAGAGTAAGGGTAGAGATAACTTTGTATGAATGTCACACTCCATGGTTTGGGGAAGTTCTAAAAATAAATTTAATTGACTGTTTTAATAGGGTAGATGTCACTTCAAGGATCTTTTCTCTAAAAAACAAAAAAAAATCATTTTTGAAGTCTCAACTCAATACAAACATTAAAATAAGTCCTTCTTTTAAACAGAATTTCAACATTCTCCACATATTTGACATTTTTCCTAATGAAGACACTGCTGTATTGGCATGTTCTCATAATGTGTTATTTAAAAGCCTTCTTTTCTTGCCAACATTGTGAATTTAAGCAGCATGCACTAATTAATGAGCTTCAGTTAATCTTCCTTTCCTTCCAAACCTTAACTACCCATCCAGATTTTTCTAGTTCATTCTTAAGATTTAAGAACTCATAAAATTTAGGGCACTTTTTTTTCCTTCACTGAACTGTTATTTACCTACTTATTTTTTTAAGTTTTTTTAAAATTCCAGTTAGTTAACATACAGTCCAATATTAGTATCAGGAGTACAATACAATACAGTGGTTCAACACTTCTAAACAACACCCAGTGCTCATCAGAGCAAGTGCCCTCCTTAATCCCCATCACCTACTTAACCCATCCCCCACCCACCTCCCTTCTGGTAACCATCATCAGTTTGTTCTCTAAAGTTAAGAGTCTGTTTCTTGGTTTACATCTCTTTCTTTTTTTCCCTTTGCTCATTTGTATTGTTTCTTAAATTCCACATATGGGGGCTCCTGGGTGGCTCAGTCACTTAAGTGTCTGCCTTTAGCTCAGGTCATGATCTCAGGATCCTGGGATCAATCAGCCCCAGTCGGGCTCCCTGCTCAGTGGGCAGTCTGCTTCTCCCTCTCCTTCTACCCCCATGCCCCCCACCCAACCCCAGGTTGTGAGCTTTCTCTCCCAGATAAATAAATAAAATATTTTTTTAAAAAATTCTACATATGAGTGAAATCATAAGGTGTTTGTCTTTCTCTGACTTATTTCACTTGGCATAATAATCTCTAACTCCATCCATATCATTGCAAATGGCAAGATTTCATTCTTTTTGATGGCTGAGTAATATTCCATTATATATGTACACCACATATTCCTTATCCATTTGTCAATCGATACACACTTGGGCTGTTTCCATAATTTGGCTGTTGTAAATAATGCTGCTATAAACATCGGGGTGCATATATCCCTTTGAATTAGTATTTTTGTATTCTTTGGGTAAATACCTGGTAGTGCCATTGCTGGATCATAGGGTAGCTCTATTTTTAACTTTTTGAGAAATCTCCATACTGTTTTCCAGAGTGGCTGCACCAGTTTGCATTTCCCCCTTTCTCCACATCCTCACCAACAACCAACATCTGCCATTCCTTGTACTGCTGATTTTAGCCATTCTGACAGTGTGAGCTGATATCTCATTCTAGTTTCAATTTGCATTTCCCTGAGGATGAGTGATGCTGAGCATCTTTCCATATATGTGTTGGCCATATGTATGTCTTCCTTGGGAAAAGGTCTATTTATGTCTTCTACCCATTTTTATGGATTATTTGCTTTTGGGGTGTTGAGCTTTATAAGTTTCTTACGTATTTTGGATACTTACCCTTTATCAGGTATGTCATTTTCAAATACCTTCTCCCATTCTGTAGGTTGCCTTTTAGTTTTGTTGGCTATTTCCTTCAGTGTGCAGAAGTTTTTTATTGACGTAGTCCCAATACATTATTTTTGCTTTTGTTTCCCTTCCCTCAGAAGACCTATCTAGAAAGAAGTTGCTATGGTTGAGGTCAAAGAGGCTACTGCCTGTGTTCTCTTCTTGGATTTTTATGATTTCAAGTCTCACATTTAGGTCCTTAATCAACTTTGAGTTTATTTTTATGTATGGTGTAAGAAAGTGGTCCAGTTTCATTCTTTTGTATGTTGCTGTCTAGTTTTCCCAACACCACTTGTTGAAGAAACATTCTTTTACCAATTGCATATCCCTTCCTGCTTGTCAAAGATTAATTGGCCATACAATTGTGGGTTCATTTCTGGGTTTTCTATTCTGTACATTGATCTATGTGTCTATTTTTGTGCCAGTGCCATACTGTCTTGATCACTACAGCTTTGTAATATAACATGAAGTCCGGAATTGTGAAGCCTCCAGCTTTGCTTTTCTTTCTCAAGATTGCTTTGGCTATTCGGGATCTTTTGTGGTTCCATAGAAATTTTAGGATTGTTTGTTCTAGCTCTGTGAAAAATGCTGGTGGTGTTTTAATAGAGATTGCATTAAATGTGTACATTGCTTTGGGTAGTATAGACATCTTAACAATATTTGTTCTTGCAATTCATGAGCATGGAATGTCTTTCCATTTCTTTGTGTCATCTTCAATTTCTTTCATTAATGTTTTATAGTTTTCAGAGTACAGGTCTTTCACCTCTTTGGTTAGGCCTATTCCTAGGTATCTTACTGGTTTTGGTGCAATTATAAATGGGATTGATTCCTTGATTTCTCCTGCTGCTGCTTCATTATTGGTGTATAGAAATACAACAGATTTCTGTATATTGATTTTGTATCCTGTGATTTCACTGAATTCATTATCAGTTCTAGAAGTTTTGGGGTGGAGTCTTTTGGGTTTTCTATGTTCTGCAATCTGCAAATAGTGAAAGTTTTATTTCTTCCTCGATAATTTTTATGCCTTTTGTTTCTTTACGTTGTCTGATTGGGGTGGCTAGGACTTCCAGTGCTATGTTGAGTGAAAGTGGTGAGAGTGGACATCCTTGTCTTATTCCTGACTATAGAGGAAAAGCTCTCAGTTTTTCCCCATTGAGGATGGTATTAGCTGTGGGTTTTTCATAGACAGCCTTTATTATATTGAGGTATATTCCCTCTAAACCTACTCTGTTGAATGTGTTCATCATGAATGGATGTTGTATTTTATCAAATGCTTTTTCTGCATCTAAAATGATCATATGGGGGCACCTGGGTGGCTCAGTTAAGCATCTGCCTTTGGCTCAGGTCATGATCCCAGGGTCCTGGGATCAAGCCCCATGTTGGGCTTCCTGCTTCGTGGAGAGCCTGCTTCTCCCTCTCCCTCTTCCCTTCCCCCCTCCCGCTTGTGTGCTCTCTCTCTCTCTCTCACTTGATCACTTGCTCACTCTCAATCTCAAATAAATCAATAAAATCTTTTAAAACAAAAAGAAATGGGGGTGGCTGGGTGCTCAGTCAGTTAAGGGTCTGCCTTCAGCTCAGGTCGTGATCCTAGAGTCCCGGATCCAGCCCTGCACTGGGCTCCCTGCTCAGCAGGGAATCTGCTCCTCCCTCTGCCCCTCCCCCTCCCCCTGCTCATGCTCCCTCTCTCTTTCTCTCAAATAATAAAATCTTTAAAAAAATTTATATATATATATACATATATATATAATTAATATATAATTGATTGATTTGTGATTATGGAACCATGCTGGCAACCCAGGAATAAATCCCACTTGATCGTGGTGAATGATATTTTTAACAAATTTGCATTCAGTTTGCTAGTATTTTATTGAGGATTTTGGCATATATGTTCATGAGAGATATTGGCCTGTAGTTCTCTCTCTCTTTTGTGTGCGTGCGTGTGTGTGTGTTTGTGTGTGTGTGTGTGTGGTGCCTGTATCTGGTTTGGTATCAGGATAATGCTGGCCTCACAGAATGAATTTGAAAGATTTGCTTCCTTTTCTATTTTTTGGAAAGTTTTCCTTCCTTTTATATTTCCTTCCTTTCTATTTTGGAATAGTATGAGAAGAATAGGTATTAACTCTTCCTTAAAGGTTTGGTAGAATTCCCCTGTGAAGCCATCTGGCCCTGGATTTTTGTTTGTGGAGAGTTTTTTTGATTACTGACTCAATTTCTTTGCTGGTTATAGGTCTGTTCAAGTACTCTACTTCCTCCTGTTTCAGTTTGGGTGATTTATGTTTCTAGGAATTTATCCATTTCTTCCAGATTGTCCAGCTTGTTGGCATATAATTTTTCATAATATTCTCTTAAACATACTTGTATTTCTGTGGTGTTAGTTGTTACTTCTCTCTCATTTGTGATTTTATTTATTTGGGTCCTTTCTCTTTTTGACAAATCAGACTAGAGGTTTAACAATTTTATTAATTTTTTCAGAGAACGAGCTCCTGGCTTCATTGATCTGTTCTATTGTTTTTTTAGTTTCCATCTCATTTATTTCTGCTCTAATGTTTGATTTCCTTCCTTTTGCTGGCTTTAGGCTTTGCTTGTTGTTCTTCTAACTCCTTTATGTGTAAGGTCAGGTTGCTTATTTGAGCTTTTTCTTGCTTCTTGAGGTAGGCCTATATTCCTATATACTTCCTTTTTAAGACCACTTTTGCTATATCCCAAAGGTTTTGGATCATTGTGTTTCCATTTTCATTTGTTTCTATGTAATTTTTTATTTCTTCTTTTGCTTCCTGGTTGACCCTTTCATTGTTAAGTATGATGTTCTTTAACCTCCATGTATTCGTGGTCTTTCCAGGCTTTTTCTTGTGGTTGACCTCTGGTTTCATAGCATTGTGGTCAGAAAAGATGTATGGTATGACTTCAATCTTTTTGTATTTGTTGAGGCCAGTTTTGTGGCATATAATATGTGACCTATTCTGGAGAATGTTCCATGTGCACTTGAAAAGAATGTATATTTTGCTGTTTTAGGATGGAATGTTCTGAATATATCTGTTAAGCCTGTCTTGTCCAGTGTGTCATTCAAAGCCATTGTTTCCTTGTTTATTTTCTGTTTAGATGATCTGTCCATTGATGTAAGTAGGGTCTTAAAGTCTCCTACTATTATTGCATTACTATTGATTAGTGCCTTTCTGTTTGTTATTGTTTTATATATTTGGATGCATAAATATTTAAAATTGTTGTATCTTGTTGGATTGTCCCCTTTATTATTATATAGTGTCCCTTCTTTATCTGTTACAGTCTTTGTTTTAAAGTCTAATTTGTCTGACAAACTATGAAAGACTCTTAACTATAGGAAACAAACAATGGGGTAACTGTGTGATGGCCATTAAGGAAGGCACATGATATGATTAGCACTGGGTGTTATATGCAACTGATGAATTACTGAACTCCACATCTGAAACTAATGATGTACCATATGTTAGCTAGTTGAATTTAGATAAAGAAAAAGATTGATGCACATAAAAAATAAATAAAAATAAAGTCTAGTCTGTCTAATAATAATTATTGATACTCTGGCATTCGTTTGACATTCAATTGCATGATAAGTATTTCTCCATCCCCTCACTTTCATTCTGCAGGTGTCTTTAGTCCTAAATTGAGCATCTTATAGGCAGCATATAGATGGGTCTTGTTTTTTCATTCATTCTGACTCCCTGTCTTTTGATTGGAGTATTCAGTCCATTTACATTCAAAGTACTTATTGATAGATACATATTATTGCCATTTTATCACTTGTTTTGTGGTTGTTTCTGGAGATTTTCTCTGATCCTTTCTTGTCTTTCTCCTATGTTTTGTTGGTGCTATACGTGGATTTCTTTCTCTTTATTCTTTGCATGTTTATTAGTAGTTTTTTATATATGGTTACCATTAAGTTTGTATATAACCTCTTCTGTATATAGCAGCCTATATTAAGTTGATGGTCATTTAATTTTGAACCCATTCTTTTCCCCTCTCCTCCCCACATTTTAGGTATATGTTATTATATTTTACATCCTTTTTTTGTGAATTTCTTGACTGATTTTTTTACAGAAGTATTCATTTTTATTGCTTTTGTGTTTCCTGCCTTTATACTGTCAATTTGGTCTCTCTTTTCCGCTCAAAGAGTCCCCTTTAATATTTCTTGCAGGACTGGTTTGGTGGTCATGAACAACTTTGATTTCTGTTTGTCTGGGAAACTCTTTATCCCTCCTTCTATTGGAATGGCCTTGCTGGATATTCTTGGCTGCAGATTTTTCCCATTCAGCACTCTGAATATTTCCTGCCACTCCATTCTGGTTTGCACAGTTCCTGTTGAAAAATCTCATGCTAGCCTTATGGATCTTCTCTTGTAAGTTAAGGACTTCTTTTGTCCTGCTACTGTTATTTTTTTCTTTATCATTATATTTTTCTAATTTAATTAAATAGGTCTTGGTGTGGGTCTGCTTTTGTTGACTTTAACGGAAGGCCTCTGTGTCTCCTGGATCTGGATGTCTGTTTCCTTCCCCAGGTTACAGAAGTTTTCTGCTATTACTTCTTCAAATAAATTTTCTGCTCCCTTTTCTCTCTCTTCTTCTTTTGAGATTCCTATAATACAAATGTTATTACATTTGATAGAGTCACTGAGTTCCCCAAGTCTATTCTCATTTTGCAGAATTCTTTCTCTCTTTTATTCAGCTTTATTACTTTCCATTACATTGTCTTCTAGGTCATTAATTCATTCCTCTGCTTCTTCCAGCCTACTGTTCATTGCATCAAGCATGTTTCTAATCTCATTTATTGCACTCTTCATCTCTGAATGATTTTTTAAACTCTTTTATCTCTGTGGTTAGGGTCTCCCTGATGTCTTTTATTTCTTCTAAAGGCCAGTGGGTATCCTTATGATTGTTGCTTTAAATTCTCCATCAGGTATGTTACTTATATCTGTTTCACTTAGATCTCTGGCCATGGCCTAATCTTGTTCTTTCATTTGGGATAAATTCCTTTGTCTTGGCATCTTGGCATTTTGTCTAAGTCTCTGTTTTTTTCTGTATGCTAGAAAAGCCAGTTATCTCTCCTGCTCCTGAAAGTAATGGCCTTATGAAGAAGAGATCATGTAGTGCCCAGAGCCTGGTGCTTCAGGGAGTATCTCCGGTGTGTGCTTCATGCACTCTGCTATTGTGTTCTATCTGTGTTATCCTTCAGGCCAGTTGTCTGCAGAGGCTCTCCTTGCCTGCTGTGGGCAGTGTTTGGTCCCTGGCCTGAATGAGGGGAGTTTTAACTAGGCATGCTCTGGTCTGCTTGTGAAATGAGACCTGTCACTACTTCCACCGAACTGAGACCCTGCAAAACTCTTTGGTCAAGAGATGCCGTGTGGGCAAAGGTTTCTGCTGGTCTTCTAGGGGATGTGCGCACCATGCTGGGACTGAGGTAAGTGTGACTGAGAAAGGCAGTTCCACCAAAGCATGGTGGGGTGGGGCTTAGTATAAGCAAATTAGGCAGATAGTGCCAGTGCTGCACTGCTATCCACAGGTGGCTCTGTGTTTATGTAGAGGAGTGGACAAGGAAAATGGTGCTGGCAAGCTCCTTTGCTCCCAGAGATGCATCTCCATGAACGCTGTCTCTCAGGGATATGCTCTCAGAGGAGAAAATACTCTCCCTACTGTGTACCCCAGGCATTCTTCAAATCACTGTTTCCATGCTATATGCCCCAGGGTTGTTTGCCTGCCTTTTCTCCAAGAGCAGCACAGTGCCCTCTAGGCTCTATCCCAGCCAAGCCCACTGACCTTTAAAACTCCAGGCTTTAAGCCCCACTCACAGTGAGAACTTATGAAATTCAGGCCCTCTTGTTTTCCCAGCTAATGGCTATGGAGAAACATTCTCCTTGTGCATTCCCCTTGGTGCGCCTCTCTCCTGCCTTTCTCCGTGACCATGGCTCCCTCCCCTCCACAGTTGCCAGGATCTTTCTCCGCTAAACTGTGTCTTCATATTGTCTACCTTCTTCGATGTGGCCTCTTCTCTCTCATTAGTTGTGGAGTTCATTCTGTCAGTCTTTAGGTCTATTTCTGGGATATTTAGGATGATTCGATAGTTATCTAGTTGTACTGGTGGGATGCTGCCATCTTCCTCCTCCACTCCCTATTTACCTACTAATCTAATCATCTAACCTTTCTCCTTAGTTCATTATGCCATATTCCTTAACCATGGAACACTTGACATGATACTGACTTAACATCATATAGTAAGAGTCTAGGGTAAAGACCAAAACTAAATCCTCAAGGAAGTCTATTTAGCCTCTTAGCATCTCTTTTAATTTTTCAATAAAATGCTTTCAAAAAAACCAGTGTTGGGGCGCCTGGGTGGCACAGCAGTTAAGCGTCTGCCTTCGGCTTAGGGCGTGATCCCGGTGTTATGGGATCGAGCCCCACGTCAGCCTCCTCTGCTATGAGCCTGCTTCTTCCTCTCCCACTCCCCTTGCTTGTGTTCCCTCTCTCACTGGCTGTCTCTATCTCTGTCAAATAAATAAATAAAATCTTTAAAAAAAAAAAAAACCAGTGTTCACTTTTTAATCTCTTCACTTCTGCTATCCAATCCCTAGTAATTGAAAGTGTGATAAAACACAAAAGCTTAAGGACCAGTGTACTAAAACTATAGGCTAACAGTTCTTGAAGTGTGGCCCACAGAACCCAAGGGTCCCCAGGAAACTTTCATGGACTCTGTGAAATACTTTCAGGGAATCCACAGAGTCAAAACTATTTTCAAAGTAACACTAAGGCATTATTTGCCTTTCTCATTTCGTTGATATTTGCACTGAGGGTACAAAAGCAGTGGTAGATAACAGTGCTGGTGTTTTACAATCAAAGCAGTGAGTACCACCAAATGATACCAGTGTCATTGTATTTTCATCAACATGCATTTGTGGAGAGAAAAAAAAAGTCAATTGCACTTAAGAATGTCCTTGATGAAGCAATGCTCTCAATTTTATTAAATCTCAACCCTTGAGTACATTCTTTAATATGTGCCAAAATGGGAGATACCTATAAAGCTCTTCTGCTGCGTATCTAATTCACTGGTTGTCTTGAGGAAAAGCCAATTGAGCTGCTACCTGAACTACCTACTTCTTTTGGAACGTATTTACCAGAAATAACTGACAGGCAAACAATGATTATTTAAACTTAAGTAGAGGATGTAGAGAAAGGAGAACCCTCTTGCACTGTTGGTGGGAATGCAAATAGATGCAGCCTCTCTGGAAAACAGTATGGAGGCTCATCAAAAAGTTAAAAATAGAACTACCCAATGATCCAACAATTGCACTACTAGATATTTACCCAAAAGATACAAAAATACAGATTTGAAGGGATACATGCATCCCGACGCTTACAGCAACATTATCAACAATAGCCAAATTATGGAAAGAGCCCATTATGTCCATTGACTGATCAATGGATAAAGAAGTTATGGTATATATATACAATGGAATATTATTCAGCCATAAAAAAGAATGAAATCTTGCCATCTGACAATATGGATTATGTATTATGCTAGGAGAGTATTATGCTAAGTGAAATAAGTCAGTCAGAGAAGATAAATACCATATGATTTCACTCATATGTGGAATTTAAGAAACAAAACAGATGAAATGGGGGGGGGGAAGAGAGGCAAACCATAAAACAGTTTCTTAACTACAGAAAACAACCTGAGAATTGACAGAAGGGAGGTTGGTGTGGAATAGGTTAAATGGGTGATGGGTATTAAGGAGGGCACTTGTGATGAGCACTGGGTGTTGTATGTAAGTGATGAATCACTAAATCCTACACCTGAAACTAATAACACTGTACGTTAGCTAAATGGAATTTAAATAAACACTTGGAAGAAAAAAAAGTATTTTGCAAACCTTTTTTTCAAACATGAATAAAGTAAACCTATCACTTTGAGGACAACAGACTATACTTATTGCTAACAATAAAATTTTAGCTTTTCAGCAAAAATGGAATTATGGAAAATATGTCCAACATAATAACCTTGACAACTTCCCAATATTTGAAGACTTTTCTGTTGATATTAATAAATGTGACTTTTTGTATTTTAGAATGAAACATGTCAGCATTTTGAAGATATGAATAACTCAATACCAACACTTTCCAAATGACCAAGACGTAAGGTTACAAAATTATGTATAGGGAAAAGGTCTATTCAAAGTGTAATATAGACTAATGGATTTTAATATAACAGAGTACCAAAGGTCCACTGATAACAGTTTTACAGTCTATTCTGCAACTAATTTTAAATAACTTGTCAAACTTTGGTATAATATCAGAGGAGAATATCTACAACTATCTAAAAAAATTGTTAAAATTCTTTTTTTCCACCTTTGAGCAATGCAAAGCTGGATTTTCTTCACATACTTCAATCAAAGAACATATGGTAACAGACTGAATATATATGTGAGAATCTAGTTGTCTCCTATTATCAGACACTCAAAAGATTTGCAAAAATAAAATGATGGTGTTCTACTCACTAATTTTCTGTTCTAGAAAGTATGGATTTTTGCATAAATAAAATGTTTTTTATATTAACATATAATGGGTTTATTGTTTATAATTCATTAATAAGAAAACATTTGTATATTATCAGTTTTAACTTCATGCAGTAAATATTGATAGATATAACTTATATAAACAAAAGTCCTTTGGGGCCCTCAATAACTTTGAGTATAAAGAAGTCCTGAGATCAAAAATATTAAGAAATGCTGCTCTAGGGAATACTCCATAAAGGGGGAAAAACAATTTCATTAACCATCACAAGAACCAAAGGATAAGAAATCAAATCAATTTTTACTATATCTTTACATTGCTTAATCTAGATTAGGTTCTTTTAATTTCAAAAAACCATCTCAAGGAAAGACCATAGCAGGATGACCACCAGCCGTTTCAGCTCCATCAACCATTATCAACGAACAACTTCCCTGTGGATTAATTGGTTCAGATTTTTAAGAGATCAAGCCTACTTGTCTCAGGTAACAACTGTCATCTCTGAGAAGATCCCTCCAACTGAAAGCTTGCCACAGGTCACTGGTCAGCCTAGGGATACTCCTAAGTGGTTCAGTCAGGGCCACTCCAATAGAGTGAACCTCCTAACACTGCTTTGGAAAGCACAGGACTTTGAGTGAGGCCAGTTTAAAGCCAGAAGGAAAAATCAAGTGCTAGCAGGAAAATGGAGTAGCATGTCCAAAAACTCTATTTCACAGCCTAATGCACCAGAGACGTGTCAAGTTACTGCGACTCAGACCAGGCCCACAGAATTAATCCTAGGACTGAGAATGAATAGAATCCAACTCTCAACTTGCTTTCCAGAACCTTTGCAACTAATTCCTATTTTTACTTTTTTTTTCCAGTCTTTAATGCATGAGGGGTCAACCCCCTACTACTGCCCGCCATAGCATCTACCAACACTGCTACATGTTCCCAAAACCAATCACCTTAATCTACTTTGACTTATACTACTCTGTATCTTTATGTAGAAGCCAGTCAGTGCTTTGCATTCCTCTCTCCATCATGACTGGGAGAGGGAACTTAAGGAAATACAGGGTATCTCAATTCACCAAAGCTAGAAGGTGCTGAGGTTATACAGAACAAAGCCAGGGGCTTCATTGCTACCCCTTTCTTTTGAGGCCATTTGAGCTGCATTCTTCTGCTCCCTACTTCTATCTTCTTAAATAACCTTTACTTTCTCTCGAGGCTGCTGAAGAGTAAACCCATGGATCCACTGACAAATCAATATTGGCAAAGAAAAATGTATTAGTTAGCAAGATTGTTATTTCCCTTTTCCAGGAAAAAAATAATCGTACTGTACCCAAATTCTTTCCAAAGAGCCTTAATGGTGCCATTAACTGGCAGCCCAGAAAAAGCTATGTCAAAGCAGAACTTTTCAAATGTTCAAAAATCGACAGTCCATGCCATGGTGGTTGGGGAGGGGAGACTGGACTGGCTGACCTTTTAGAGTCTTCTTTCCTTTCATTCACTCCTTCCTTGAAACATAAAATTGCTTCAATTTGATGCTAAGGCTTACCAAGGCAAGAACAGCAAAAAATAAAATAAAGGTCTTCTGAGGACTTAAAAATAACACCCAAGCTTTCCAATTGCACTTCAGAGTAGTGCATTAGCTCTGCTGTGACTACGAGCTCCTCTCCAGATTCTCTCACACTTCATTCTCTTTCCACAAGAGAAATTACTTCTGTCAAGTGTAAATCCATTCTCAGTTTTTGCAGTGCTGCCTCACTGGAGGGCATCTCTTCCCCTGACCCACACCTAGCCCAGTGCCTGGCATGTAGTAGATCCCTGTGTGGATGATGTAAGAATTCGATGTATCACTCTTTCTGATTTACCCAAGATCCTACTCTTACAAAAGAAATATTGAAGCCACAGGACATAATTATAAAGAGGAGGAGGTGAAGGAGTACTGAAGAAGATTTTATGTGTGTTGTTTGTGGAAGGTCTCAAAAATGACAGAAATCAATTTTTAATTAAAAATAAATGACTGTAAGGGCACCTGGGTGGCTCAGTTGGTTAAACATCCAACTCTTGATTTTGGTTTAGGTCATGATCTCAGGGTTGTGAGATCGAGCCCCTCGTTGGGCTCCACACTGGGGATGGAGACTGCTTAAGATTCTCTCCCTCTCCCTCTGCCCCATCTCTCGCTTTCTCTCCCCCCACCTTCCCCACTTTCCTCCATAAATAAATAAATAAATAAATAAATGAGCACCTGGGTGGCTCCATCGGTTAAGCATCCAACTCTTAATTTTGGTTCAGGTCATGATCTCAGGGTCGTGAGATTGAGCCCTGCGTAGGGCTCCGTGCTGAGCACAGAGTCTCCTTGAGATTCTCTCTCTCCCTCTCCCTCTTCCCATCCCCCCGTGCTCTCTCTCTCACTCTCTCTCAGATAAATAAAGAGATAAAATCTTTTTGAAAAATAAAATAAAAATAATTATTGTAATCTGCTGGAACTCAGCATTGCTTCTTAGGCAGGCCACCTACATTTTTGTGCATATCAACTTCTCTATGGCAAAAACTATTTCAGCGCACATAAAAACCATGTCCCAGTTTTTCCAGAGCTTTCCAAATTTCTTCTAATTGAATTCTTTTCCACAAAGTCAATATACTTATTACATAAGTGTTAACTTTTATCTTTGTTGGGGCTTTATGTTAACTGACAAGTCCCTAAAAGGTATCCTTCACACTGCACATCTATCACTTTATCCCCTTTTTCTCTTCCAGAATAAGAGCAGAGACCTGCATAAAGCAAAAACTCACCATGTTTATTGATCACTAAATTAATCAATTAATCAATTAGTGGCTTGATTTGCTATAAAGTGACTTCCCTAAAAACTCATTCCTGATGTGGAAAACACAGAAATTCGAAATTTTAAAATATCCTTAAGGAAGATAAGACTGTAAAATGACTAAGAAGCTAAGCTCTGACCTAAGACTTGGAAAGTATTTCTTCTATATGTGCCACCCTATCCAGCTGCCATAAAAAAACTCAACACTCATTTTCCTATACATAAAAAATTTGGTTCCCAAAGGGCCCAAAATAGAAGGAAGTAGGAGAAAAAGTGATTTTCAAATTTTGGCTTAAGGATTGTTACCATTGTTTACAAACTGATAGTAAGCAGACAGGCAGAAAGGAAAAAAAAGGAGAATATGGTAGACTTATGCTCTAAAATGGTATTTAACAATTCTCCATGCAGTGATTCCCAAATTTCCCACCAAAATAACTATATATGAAGACCTATGAAGTGACAGAACTTCCCAATATCAAATAACAAGGCTTACAGTCAATCTACCTCCAACTCTGCTTAGGAAACTGAGGGTATTAGAGTTGACCCCACAGCCTCCATGGCTCCCTTCCGAGTCAGGGGAAGTCTCTCGGAAGCTCATCACTCAATACTGGAGCCACTATTTGAATGTGGCTATTAAAATTAAATAAAATTTAAAATCAAGTTCCTTCATACTCAATAGCCACATGAGTAGTTGCTACCATATTAAACAGTACAGAAACAAAACATTTCCATCATCATATACGGCTCTACTTGCCACATATACTTTTAATCCACAATTGGGGTGGGTTCTGCCTTTCTAATATGATTATTCCCTCTTTCCTACTTTTTATGCAAAACTTTTTCTTTAGATCTCATTCTTGGCCTCCACTGGTTCCCTTGATCTGCCCCTATCTGGGAAAATAACTAATTTCCTGCATTCATGCCCTGCCCATTCCCACTGCCTGCCCACTACCTCCTGGGTGAAGGAAGGTTAGACAAATAATTCATAGAGGATTCAGGGTCTGAGACCTCCACTGGACCCTGCCTCAGTTTCCTTCTCTGTCCAGGTACCCTCCCACCCCCGTCCGCTTGGGAAACATGTCCTTGAAAGCTTTGAGGTGAAGTTTCCTGTACAAACAGGTAGCTGCAACTAGGTATTACAATCCTGGAATAGAAACTCCCAGAAACTTGCTCTGAAAAGTGAGAATTAGAGGGGTGTCTGGGTGGCTCAGATGGTTTAGCCTCCAACTCTTGATTTTGGCTTAGGTTGTGGGATCTATCCCTGTGTCAGGCTCTGGGCTCAGCAAGGAGTCTGCTGGAGATTCTCTCGTTCCTTCTCCCTGTGCCCCTTCCCTCACTCACTCTCTTTCTCTCTCTAAAAATAAATTAATCTTTTTTTTTTTTTTAAGTGAGAATTAGAGATATCTGAAAGACTCAACACATCCCATAAGCCAACAGGGGCATAAAAAGTTCTGAAAGAAAACATATTGGCAGAAAAAGCCCACCACATACTAAGAAAAATTAATGAGTAAATAAACTATATGCAGATATTTCATGATTATTGGTTAATAGGGGAAAATATGTCAAGTGCCCAGATTTTCAGAAAAAAAGTAATCTGAAAAGAAATAAAATCAAATTGGCCTCAGACTTCCCTAAAATAAATACTGGATTTCAACAGAGCAATGTCGACATGATTTTGGCAGGAAAACATTTTAATCTATGAAATTTTTCCCTCGCCAAGTTCTTATTCATGGGCAAAGAAAATGGAAAGACAGAAAATAAACTCTCCATGTTCCCATTTTAAACAAGTTTAAATAACTAATGGATCTAAAGCTTTTTTGGAAATGAACATTGTCAATAATGTCTATGTTTGCATGTATATATATAGTATGTGTATGTAAATATATACATTTTATATATGTAAATATCTATATGTTAATGTATACTTTCTATATCATATCTAAAAATACAAGGAAAATAGTGATAAATATAAAATTGACAAAAACCTATGTTATAGAAATGAATTCCACATTTGGCTTAAGAAAACAAAAGTAGTATAATCTTGCCTTGAGGGGAGAGGTCTCAAAAGGTAACATTTTATGGTTTATCAGCAAAAAATATGGAGCAAAATATGCTTTTGAAAAGTTAAAACTAATCACTAAATTTAAACACTAATAAAAATATAAACTGTGTATATAAAATAAAAAATACTGGAGAAAACACATGCAAGGAAATAGACTCCATACACATACAAAAAACCCCTACATAAAAAAGAACAGCACTAAGAAAAACATGTAAGTAAAACAATAAATAGCTAGATTGCCTAAAATATTTATTGAAAAACCTTTCTTCAGTGATCTGAAATGTCAAATCATCTTAGACTACATTTCTATACATAATGAGATTTATGTGTCTATTCTTAATGATGCCACATTAATTCTATTGTTTCTTTAATATACACTTGAAAAGTTCTTTCTCAACAACAAAATGTGTTTTTTTTAAATTTGGAGTTAAATAAAGACAAATATTTAAGTGATCATCAGACACAAAATAAATTTACATATATATGCCTGAGAAAATACCACAAGGGAAAAAAGTTTGGACTATGTGAAAATAAAAAAAACCTGTATCTTGAAAAAAAAAATTAAAAGACCACTACAAACTGGAAAAAAAATCGCAATACATCCATTAGTCAATGGGTTATTACTATAAATATAAATCACAAGTCAAAAATAAAAGTAGTATTGCATTAATATTTAAAGAGCCAAAGTAAATTGAGAAAAATTGTTCATCCCCATTATGAACTAAGGATGTATACATTTTTATTTTTATTTTTTAAAATTATTTATTTATTTATTTGACACAGAGAGAGAGAGCACAAGCAGGGGGAGCAGCAGAGGGAGAGGGAGAAGCAGGCTTCCCGCTGAGCAGGGAGCCCGAAGAGGGGCTCAATCCCAGGACCCTGGGATCATGACCTGAGCCAAAAGCAGATGCTTAACCCAGGCGCCCCAGGATATATACATTTTTAGATACTACTTTTCATTTACCAAATCACCAAGTTAAAAATACTAATTATACTTTCAGGGGCGCCTGGGTGGCTCAGTCAGTTAAGGGACCGACCCTTGATTTTGCCTCAGGCCATGATCTCAGGGTCGAGGATCCAGCCCATGCTCCGCAAGGAGTCTGCTTGTCCCTCTCCCCCTGCTCCTCCCTCTGCTCCTCCCCAACCCTCACACACACACACACAGACACACACACACACAGACACACGCACACACACACACACACTCCCTCTCTCTAATAAGTAAATAAAATCTTAAAAAATAAGTAAATAAAAAATTAAAATACTAATTCTACTTTCGTATGAGGGTGTGTGAGATGGACTTGCTCATGAATTGTGCCTGATAAAAATACACTGGTGCAACTTTTCTGGAAAGGAATTTGGAAATTCGTATCAAGAACCTTAAAATGTTCATGCACTTCGACTTCATCATTCAATTCCACCTCTAGGACTCTGTTCTAAGGAAATGATCTTAAATACCGCCAAAGATTGAATTTCAGAGATGCTAATTGAAAATAAAAGAGAAAAGAAACCTTTCTAATACACCAAGAGAATGATTAAAACAATGTAATACATACGGAAATGAAATGTTGTATTTCAGATCTATTAAAAACATAGTGTTCCAAGAATTTTTTTCAATGAGAAATTTCTCACCACAGAATGTAAGTCAAACACAAGCAGGATATAAAAAAGCAAGATACATAGAGAGTATGTACACATTTTTTAAATATTAATAAGGTTATCTCTAGAAAGGAGGGTTTTTTTAAAGATTTTATTTATTTACTTGACAGAGAGAGAGAGCATGAGAGGGAACACAAGCAGGGGGAGTGGGAGAGGGGGAAGAAGGCCTCCTGCTGAGCAGGGAGCCTGACTCAGGGCTCCATCCCAGGACCCTGGGATCATGACCTGAGCCGAAGGCAGACGCTTAACGACTGAGCCACCCGGGTGCCCTAGAAATGAGTTTTATAGTTGATTTGATTTTAAACATTTCTGTATTGCTCATATCTTTCTACAGTGTGTCTATATTGTTTTTAAGATCAGGAAAAAAATGTAAATACTTTCCATCTGATGTAAAACTAAAGTTACGGATTCAGCACCTACATGGCTGCAGCCTGTGACCGAATCCACGTGAAATTTATTACCCCAAATGTGACAGCTAATTTTTCATCAAGCCCACTTGTGAATAAGCCTCCATGACTTCCTCCATTGTGTTCCACACAATTTAGCACTTGATTATACGCTGTTTTGTGTGCTCTTTGGGATTCTTCACTATTAATGCATATGCGTTAGTACTACTCAATTTGGTAAACATCTATGAAGGATCAGTCCCGTTCCAGGCTCCGTGTTGTGCTCTGTTAGTTTGCTTTTTATTTAATTACCACAAGTCTAAAATATTCTTAGTATTCGCCAATTTTTAAAGATGTTAAAAGGTTAAATGACTTACTCACACTCAGAGGGGCAGAACTGAAATTTAATCAGAGATCTCCTGTTTCCAGTACTACACGGCTGTTCCACTAAATAGTTTCTGCACTCCAAGAGCGCAAAACTCTTTTCACTTGAGGTGACTGGAACACTTCGTGAATACTCTGTAAGGTTATTTAATTTCCTAATGAAGGTTAGGAAGGAGTGCCATAATCTACTTTTCTTTTTTTTTTTTTTAAGATTTTATTTATTTATTTGTCAGAGAGAGTGAGCACAAGCCGGGGAAGTCTCAGGCAGAGGGAGAAGCAGACTCCCCGCTGAGCAAAGAGCCCGATGCAGGACTTGATCCCAGGACCCTGAAGACGATGACCTGAGCCGAAGGCGGACGCTTAACCAACTGAGCCCACCCAGGCGTCCCTACTGTTCAATAGCTGTATGACACTGAACAGTGCTTATCAAATTCTGGATGTGTGCTGGTTTTTTAGGCACCAATTCAGAGGTTTATCTGAACATTTGCCCATGTGTTGAATCCATGGCAGACACAAATGGAAGTCTGACAGGATGGAGGAAAGCAAACAGCATGACATTCCACAGGGCAGGCGTGAAGTGCCTCTTGGGGAAACTGATAGGTAGGAGGTGTGTAAGATGAGGCATACAGCCCTCCCGGGGTCAAAACCCCATGGAGAGGTATGTGGAGGCCAGAACATGTCACGGGATGTGCTCCAGGAGGGGCTGGCCACAACCCTGGAACTCTGCCATCTTATACAGGCCAAGCAAGACAGCAGCCTTGCAAGTGGAGCTATGATCAGAGCTTACATGGCAGCCACTCCTGTGGCTGTGCTCCTAACACCCAGAGTCTTGAGAGGAGGTGAGACTACGTACAGCCCCACCGGGGTTGAGGAAGACGTGGGATCACTGGTACCTAGAGGATAACGTTTTGCCAGCAAAGACATAAGACTTGATGTTTTAGGTGACACAAAATAATTTCCTTCATCTTTTCTCCCTCCCACTGTACAATGAGGAGGTTACACTAGCTGAAAGCCCTTCTAGCCTAGATTCATTGGGTGCTCCTCCAACGTGTTTCTACGCCCTATCTGACTCTCCTATCCCAGCTCCGTGAATATCTGTGTATTTGTTTGATTCTTCTTTCAAAAATGCAACTCTTCCTTCAACTTGCTCTAATTTTTTCAGCACTGTACCCCCACGCACCCAACATAGGCAAATAATTGAGAATGAAAACATATTTATTGATTAAAAATGAACATGTAAATAAATGAATCCCTTCCAGCTCTTATATTCACACTTCAATAGAACATTCTAGTGAAACAAAGTTTCACCCTAAGTCAATTTAATAAAGTCGCACTTGGGCAGGCAGCTATACCCCTAATGCTAAGTACCTGCTTGTACCTTCCCCGCCCCTCCAAGTTCTCCCCAGCTGAAGGCTCACCCAGTGCCGGGGTCCAGACAACCTGCCTTCGAACATGGTAGAGTAATGTTCTGTTAGCTGGGGCACAAACCACCCACCAGGCTCCCTAGGTCTTTACAGCCTCTGATGTCTCCAGTGTTAGGAGCCCCACTGAACGTCACTGGGCTCCCAAGTGGTCTCTTGGATGATCGCTTTTCTGTGCCCATAAACACATTCCAGGATCAAAATTCCGTTGAGGCACATGTTTTCTTCTCACTCCTGCTGGTCTCTGAACACTGCCCTGTTACCCTATGGCCAGACATCTGGCTACTGAAGAGCTGTCCACCTGGTCAGTCTTCCTTCTCCTTGTCTCCATGTCCTCTCCCCTGGGCTTCCTCTAAACCTGTGGGAATACAGCCACCACCCCCTTAGGAATTTCAAAGCTGGCTGTCACCTGAATCATCACTGGCTTGGGATATACCTTTGAGACACTGGCCGGCCTGACATGCTGGTCCCTGCCACTGGCTCTCAGACCCTCCTGGACACTACAGTGGCCCATCTCAGGCTGCCTGCCTCATGCTAACAAGAGCTATCATACCTATACCCAGGATAAGCTACCTGGGCTTCCTTCAACAGCCCAAAATCGAGCATGGCTTTAGTAATCTGCTGATAGTTTTCATTTCTATCCTCCTTTCTTAATCCAACTTCCAATATTATCATAACATAAACCAAATGGAAATTGCTTTAACACATTTGTATGTCCAAGTTTGAGATTTATTTCAGGACTTAGATTAAAAGTTATTTTGCAGTAAGATAGTCTCCTGAATGACTCCAATTGCTCAAAACATGGAATACGATTAGCTTTCTGAACCAAAAATTTCTACAATGAGAGGGAAGTTTTCCCAAGTGTGGCAGCCACTTAACTTTCAACAGATCAGTTTCTGGCAAGCTTCTAATTCTGCAGTAACACCAGCTCCCTTTCAACAAATTAGTTGCTAGGTGTAATAGAAACAAACTTTCTACCATTATTTCTACAGTGAAGAAAAATATTTTGTAGTTCTGTACTTTCACATGTGGTTTCCTTCTGAGTCATCTATTTTTCCTTCCCCTAAAGCCCTTTGGCCACTAAAGCTTGGCCACGAAGTTCATTTATCACAGGTAGGGTATGCAACCATCAGTGTTTGCCCAGGATCGAGAGGTTTCCTAGGATACAGGACTTGCAGTTCTAAAACCATTTCAGTCCCAGGCACACCAGGATGGTTGGTCACTCTAGGTCTATAGGACATGGGAGGATAGGTGCGACAAGAACAATAGTCTGCTTTGATGTGCAGAAGGAGGACATAGGGCAGCCCCAACATAGGAGGTATAGGAGCAACAGAAATCCCCTCAGTAGGAAGAGATATGTCAGGGTGGACGTAAGGACTAGGACTATGCCAGGGTCCCTCAAGGATCTAATATCCCCAACCCCAAAGCCTATGCTCTAAGACCTGAATCAAGGAGGCATTTAAGAATACAGAATCTCCAAAGAGCTTGGGAGAGGTCAAGTAGAGGAGCTTGTGTCCTTCTTCACACTGGGTTTCTCAGGAAGAGACCACCTTTCAGGGTGCTTCTAGGTCGACATACGGCAGCTGCATCAGAACAGAAATAGCAAGTTGGCACATCCAGGCAAGGCCTAGAAAGGGCACCCCTCTGTTGAAGCAGCGAGGAGAGGGCCTACATGTCAGGTGCTAAAGATTGGACTTGTGAGGACTCAGAGGCTTTATCCTCACAAGAACCAAGATGGGCTCGTAATGACAGCTGCATGGGGCAGAGTAGGGTGTTTCTAGCCACACAGAGAGCCCAGACCTCAAGCAAGAAGAGCCCCAGTCACTTCGGCAGGGGTTGACATAAAGACAGATGCCAAAACTGAGAGACCAGAGGTCAACCGGGCATCAGCAGAATTCAGCAGGGAAGGAGTCCTCCCTCTATGGGCCAAAAGGCTTCTCTGCATCTGATGCCCAATAGGAAAAGCAGATGAGGGGAGACTTTTTGGAGAAGAGAAACAAAGGAGAAATTGATTTGAAACTGGCTAAAGACCATTAGGGATAGCTTTTAAATTATTTTTTCTACCAGCAGCAAAAATAAAGATTCTGGTGGCCTTTTCCCACCATCCCCAAATGTAGACATATAAAGGACAGTACATTTGGGCACATCTGAGTTGCAATGTAAAAAACTGAATTTCCATGGCATTCAATTCCCTCTACCTCCTTTACTATTTATTTTTCTCTATGTTCGTTCCAAATAGATCCCTCACTTCAAATCAGGATATAAATTTTTATTTCATAACTGTGAATTATTGAGATTGGAAAGACAATGCCACGAAAATCATAACACCGAAGACTTGCATGTCAGATTCATCATGAAATTGAAGTCGTTCCCCTTTCAAAAAGAATCTTAGCATCTTTCATAGCCATATCATGGTTCCCATTCTCTCTACTAAATCCAGAAAAAGAAAAATTTTCCTAAAGCATCTTTCTTTACCTTCCTTTTTATTCAATGTTTTTGTTTTGAACATTTGAGATACAGTGCTCTAAAGACTATGTATAATTTTGGAAAGTTCAAGCACTTAAGTAAATTTTATAGGAATAAGTTCTTCAATAGGTGAGCCTACATTGCTCAAATCTCTTAACACAGGACCTTACCGATTTGGCTTACACATAGGCCAAAATGTACGATTATCTTGGCAGGAAACTAGAATTTCCTTTTGACTAGGAATGGATTAAAGTTTCCTTTCTAGAAAGTACACTCACAATGGCACTCTGTTCAGAGTCAAGCCTGTGCAGGTGTGACTTGGCAGGATTTGGGAGGCATAATAATAGAAGATATTGTAATTGGAGTCATTTCATTCAGGTTGTACAGGATGAGTTTCTAATCTACTCAAGCAATAAAGATTGAATAAACTGCATAAAATATCATTCTCAAGAGGCACTGATCCTATGAAAAATACCGTACTTTTGAAGCTCCTAAGTTATCCCGCTGTTAATTTTCTTCATCCTGCTGTCTCGCTTTAGTCGTACCTTGGGGCTTGCATTCCTTCCCAACTAGACCTAATTTTATGCTCTGACAGTTCCCCCAGAAATTTGCTTCCAATGTAGCCAAGGTTGTACACTTGCATTTCAAGTTGTGCTGCCTAAAGACTTCCTTTGAGAAATACATCAGTGTTTACTGTAACACAGCTCTCTTCCTCTGCAGCGTTTACCCTTGAGAAAGTATGTTGTCAGACAATCTCAGTGGAAGCACGATAGATTCTATAGTGGGTGACGTGTTCACGTAAGGGTGAGAGTGTCTGGAGAAATATAATGGCATTACCCGGGAGCTAGCAACTCTCACTCAGGTTAGGTCTTAGTTAATAGTCTACAGAAGAGGCATCAGCAACTACTGCTCATAGGTTAAACCTGGCCCACTGCCTGTTTTTCTAAATAAAGTTTTATTGGAACACAGCCACTTTCAACTGTTTTCATTTTCATTTTGTCTATGACTGCTTTCACACTATGTGGCAGGCCGACTGAGTGACTGTATGCCCTGCAAAATCTAAAATATTTACTCTCTGGTCTTCTATAGGAAAAGTTTGCCAATCTCTCATCTAGAACCTGAATAATGGACACATCACACTGCCATTACCCTTCCCTCCTGGCCTCACTAATCAATGAAAGCCTTTCTTCCCATTGAAACTGACCTCAGAAATCTCCCCGATGTAGGCAAACACCAATATTCACTCCAAGTTGCCACCTTCAGCTTGGATAAATATAACATTTAGGATCATGTAGGGCAGCAAATAGGAAATCCCACTGAAGAGGAAACCCAGGTTTTCTTTAATTATCCTTTTTTCTAGACTTGTATAAAGTTAGTTATACTGTCTTCCCATGTCTGCTTTTCTAAACTAGATCACTGTGCTGGTAGAAACCGCAAGGGATCATTTAGCTCTCCTTCTGTGTCTTTGAGATTCCCTAGAGCATGGTAATCATACCATCAATAACTGAACTGAACCATTTCTAAGAATTGCTAAGAATTTTTTTAATCATTAGGAAAGGATAAAGTCACCTTCCATAGCAACCTCAGACTGTCTAATGAATCTATTTATTTTTTCTTTTTCTTTTTTTTAACTTCAAACCAATTTCATCTTTCTCTGTCATTGTACAAAGGTCATCATCCTCTGTACTTTCCTTCTTAATCAATTGCCTTGCCACAAAGCTCTTCTGTGTTTAAGAACCAGCCTTACCAGAAAGCATTCACACTGGTGCTTCCTAGCCAAGGAAAGAGAATATAATTATATTTTTCATTAACCATCTCCCTTTCCCTAAGCATATGCCCAGAAAAGCTACAGGGGAGCAATAACTTATAGCCAGGCCTTAAGACAAGGATTCTTCAGCAGCTACTTTACTCTTCCGTAACTAAATGAGAAAGCACTTAACAAAAGCACTTAAAAGTACCATGGAATACCCATGATATGGAAGGAATTATTTATCCTCCACTTAAGGACCACATAATGAGATATTATTAATAAATGAAAATTGATCTTCCTTGGAAACCATAAAGCTCAAATCTCTTTCCCACCAATGGTGAAGTCTCTTTCTCCATGCAACCCACAAAGGAAAAGCAACTTCACTCCAGATAGCCCCAAGATGTAAATCAAAGGTTTTATGGCCTTGCTGCTGGTTTCTCTAGTGATGCACTTTGCTGGTATCAAATTATAAGCATCTGAATCAGTAAGCATTGAAGGTTATTAAAGGTCCTCAGAGTTCCCAGCATATGTGAACAGTAAAATAATCACCGAGGAATCGATGTTGCTTCATTTAGCTTATTTTCACAAACATAATGTTAACAGTAGTTATCAGGACAAGCTATTCTCATTTCTTTATATTCTTTATGTCTTTGGTCTTTAATCAGAACTTCTAACCTTCAAGCTTAAGAACGCAAGATGGGCTCCTAATAGGTAGAAAATAGCACCAGGAAATGGCGAAGGCTCTGAGGCTTTGAGATGCTTAAACTGAGCACAGTATGGAAATTAGGATTTATTCTTTAAAAGCTCCAAAATACCTATTTCCAGGCATTTCCTACACACATGGTCACTGAACACCCACTCTTCCATAGTTGAAATCTCAACCTGAAGTCGTTTTTCTTTTGCTTTAAGAGGAGGGGAAGAGAAAAGGCAGGAAATCTCCACACCCACACAAAAATATTCTTAAAATAGCTGTGAGGCTTTTTACATTTTATCAAATGACCCAAACACTAGACATCCTACACCCAAAGTCCTGCCATGATTCCAAGACAATAGTGTCCTAGGAGGGCAAAGAGTCAAGAACCATTAATGTGGGAAATCAAACAGGAATGTGAAAGCATAGATAACTCAAATCTAAGAGTGAATTTGATGAACTGTTAGGCATGAAGGTTAGATGACTCATTGAAGGTCACAGGAGAGGCTCTATAGAAGGGACTGTCTTAGAATATTTAGGCATTTGTCTCCACTCTCTGGCATTTCCTACAGAGTGTCAATTCCATCTCCAGCTTCTGGTAACTCAGGGCCACAGAAACCACCAGCATTGAAAGTGACTTCTCCCCTACCACCAATTACTGTTCTACATTTAACCAGAGAAGGCAGACTCTTCTGGGCCCTTCCAAACCTCCCTAGAACATCAGAGAATATAGCTTGTTATTTTCATGTTTTCTTTCTAGAATTTTATAGTAAACTCCAAACTCTAAATCCTTAAAAAGTATGCATTCACGTTTAATCAAAATTTGACTGCTGAAATCTGAAGAGCTTCATCATTACCTGCTGTCGGTTTTTCCTAGAGTCTTCTTTTTATAATTTAAATCATTTTTGCTTTATTATGAACAGAGGTGCTGATGGGTGACGTTCCAAAGTCTGTGTCGGCCAGATAGGCCAAGCAACAAATGCATTTTATGGAGAATGAGCCGAGGAAATAAGAGAGTGAAATTCATGGTAGATAAAGAAACTGAAGAAGGCATGGAATATTCTTTTCTTTCTTCTCCATCCTCAAACCATCCCTCTCTGTTGGATTATTCTCTTTGCCTACTCTTATTTCTCTCTTCTTAATAACAAACAAAAATAGCCCCCAGATTTTCCCCTGCCAGCTATCAACATATTTCTTTGCAGAACTCTTCAGAGTGGTCTATACTTCTAGCTATTTCACTAGAAATGGCCCCATTCTCAGTCCTCTACATACTTGACTTCTCAGCAGCTTTTAAAACAATGGAGTTCTCCCTCCACCTTGATATACTTGCTTCATTTGGCTACCAGATCCCCCACATTCTCTTGAATTCTGACTCAGTCTCCATCTCCTCTGCTCATTGCCCTCCATCACCCTGACCTCCTGACCTCGTAGTGCCCCAGGCACTCTATCACCTCTTCTCTCTCCTTACTCACTCCCTTGGCCATCTTAATCAGACTCCCTGCTTTAAATACAAGCAGTTTGTGTCGGGATTTACATATATGTCTCCAGCCCATGCCTCTCTCTTCAACTCAGCCTAAATTTCTAAAATCACAAGATTTAAATATCTAAAACAAAACTCTTGGTCTTCTCCCATCCCCCAAAACCCACTCTGCATGCAGTCATCACTATTTCTGTCCATAACAAGACTCTTGCACTGCTCAGACCCAACACCTTGATGTCACGCTTGACTTCTGTCTTTCTCTTAAATCCTACATCCTATCTGTCAGGAAATGCTGTCTACCACCATTCTTTCCACTGTTTGCCACTGGCCTCAGTCAGAAACATCTCTGCTTGGCAACACAACAGCGTCCTAACTGGGCTGTCTCCTTGCTCAATTGCTCCCTCACAGTCTCACCCATTTAGGGCACCCGAGGCACACCTTTAACTTAGAGCAAAAGTGCATGTTCTGTCAATGGCCCACAAATCTCTAAGAGCTGCTTTCATCCAACAATTGACCCTCCCTCCACTCCCTGCCATTCACTCTCAGAATTCATGTCCTATCTCTTTTCCCTGGGCTCGCTCCACTCCAGCCACTCTGGCCTCTTTCCTGTCCCTCTGTGCACCAAGCATGCTACTGCCCTGGGCCTTTGCACTGACTATTCCGTCTAAAACACTCTTTCTAAATATCAGTGTGACATACTCCCATGCTTCCTTGAATTTCTGCTCAGATGTTCCCTTCCTGTGGAAGCCTATCCCAAAAACCCTATTCAAGATTACAACCACCCCCTGTCAACAACCTCGTGTCCTTTATCCTACTCAGTTCCTTTCCTCTATGGTACCTGGCAATTTCTAACCTTCCATTTAATTCACTTATTCATTACATGGACTGTTTATTGCCAGCCTTTCACCCATTGGAATTCAAGCCCCATGAAGACAAGAATTTTTGTTAGTTTCGTTCACTCATGTGAACATGAGTTTGTGGGTGTACCACAAACACCCAGAGAAGAATTGGCATGTAATTTGTGCACAAAAATGTGTTGAAAACTGAATGAATGATGAATCAGGAAAAGAGCCAGAATACAGAATTCGTGAACGGCAGAAATCACAGGATATAAAACACGAAGAAAAACTAACCTATGTCCAACTTTGGCTACAAATCAAGCATTACAATGTTTTTCTCCTTTCACAAACTTCTCCATGACCTCATTGCACTTTCCCCTTGAAAATAATCAAACATTAGCAGTACTCCTTTTGAGCATGGAGGTGACAACATACACCTTTACTCTGGAACTAATAAATCTGTCCGGAGGCAGGGAATTTCCTCTATTCCAGGGTCCTTAAGCAAAAAAGATGAGGTACTCCAGTGAACTTGAACTCCCTGAGTAAGAAAATATAGAAATATTATTTCTCCTCACAGCTAAGTCAAGATTTTTGTCCTTAACAATAAAGCTTACGTGTCTGTGATGGTGTCGGGCTTGTGTCAAAACTAAGTATTTGGGGGAAAGTGAACAGGTTATTCACATACAGAAAATGACAAATAGTAGCACAGAAAACTAGTTTCCGGCAATAATAACATAACTTGAGTATATTAAAGGCCAGAGGCATGAATTAATAGACTAAGCCAAATAATTCTCTTAGCCTAAGTCTATTGTTAAAAATGAGGTAACTCAAGATGTGCAATTATAAATTTGATGATTTTTTAAACAAAGAGATCAATTTCTTCTTTTTTTTCTCCATTGAACTGAAAAACATGACTGATTCCATTGAGATAAAGGCAAAAATCAGGAAACTGACCCAAATAGTGTCTGAAGCAGCACTACATCCCAAGTAAGGAAGCAAACCCACTTGAGACTTTCAGAATTACATTTTCCTTACCAGCCTGTCCTGCTAAGCAGTAGCTGAGAAAGATGAAGGTGGCTAATGAAGAATGAAAGGAGGATGATGGTGTGCAAGACTGAAAAAATAAACTTACTTATAAAAAGGAAGTTAAAATCTCACATTTCTGCTCTCTCCTGGGATCTAACTATTGATATAAGCACGAGATTAAATTTTTTCATGTTGTCTATATTTACTCTGCTGTGAAATGCCTGGATAGGTCTTTTGCCCATTTTTCTAACAGAACATCTTTCCTTACCAAATCACAGATAACATCTATAAGCTATGGACATTAAGAAATTAGTTAGGTGTGCAGCAAATATCTTCTTTCGATTTATTATTTATATTTGAATCTCCATTAGGCATCTTTTAATGGACAGGGATTCTTTGTTTTAACCTGATTAATTTTATATAATTAGCCTTAATATTTAGCACTTATGTTTATTGCTTCTAAAAAAAATCCTTTCCTACTCTGACATCCTAGAGATACCCTCCTCTATATTCTTCTAAGCATTTTAAAGATTTGTTTTTCCCGATTGTATCTTTGATCTAATGGGATTGATCTCTGTGTATACATGGCAGTGTATACAAATCCATATCATGGTTTTCCCCCATGGGTAACTCTCCCAGCACCATATATGGCATAGTTCATCTTTGCTAAATATTATGCAGCACCAGTTCTGCCATAAACCATGTTTCCAGACCTTCTATTCTACTCCATCAATCTGCTGTATGCCCTGTGCCAATACCACACTATTTTAATCAGTGCAACTTTATGTGAATCCTTACTCTCTGCTAGACCAGTTCTCCCCCCCTTCACCATGCCAGCACCACCACCTGATTCATCTTCTTAAGGAGCATTTTTGCTCTTCTATACAAACATGAGGACCACCTTGCCAAATTCCACAAAAATTCCTGTTGGGACTTTGAGTTGCTTGCTCTGAATCTTTAGATCAATTTGGAGAGAACTGACATCTTTATGACACTGAATCTTCCTACCCATGAACATAATATATCTTTCCACTTATTCAAGTCTTCTATAAGTCTTCCCACAAATTGCATAATTTTTGTAGAAATTGTTCCTAATACTATATATTCTTGTCTCTATTGTGTGAAAATTTTCTAACTCTTTAATACTTTGCGTAAAAGTGCAGCTTGCTTTTTAAAATATTGATCTTAGGGGTTCCTGGGTGGCGCGGTCTCTTGACTCTTGGTTTCAGCTCAGGCCATGATCTCAGGATCATGAGATCAAGCCCCCAGTCAGGCTCCATGCTCAGCAGGGAGTCTGCCTGGGGATTCTCTCTCCTCCCTGGCCCCCCTGCTCACTATAAATAAATACATACATACATACATACATACACAATTTTTTTAAAAAAATAAAATATTGGTCTTATACTTAGATGAACTTATACTGCTCAGTCTTTCATGCAGTTAGGTATAGCCATATGTTTGAGCTCTGGCAAATGAAATAAGAATGGAACCAAAATAAGCCACATTTAGGCTATTTTATATAAATTTTCCATGTAATCTTCCATGCTTTCTTTCCAGTTAAAGTTTGATACTCAGGGTGATCTTGGAGATGATGAGTTGAGACCATCCATTGTCCTGGGTACCTGAATGACCACACTGGACAGGGCCCCCACATGCCATATACACCTTGCTACCAATTAAGCACACCTGTTAGACTATTTGTTGAAATAAGAAATAAATTTATATTGTTTTAAGCCATTGAAATGTTAAAGCTTATAACAATTATGTTGTTCAAATTGCTTAACATTTACAAAAAGAGGTGTGTTTAAAAATCTCTCAATATGATGTGGGCTTTTCAACCTCTGCTTATAGTGTGTAAATTTGTTCTATATATTTATTAGAAGCATTCAAGCTAATAATGTTGCACCTTCCTGAAGATTTGAAACTTTCATCAGTGGTGATCCGCTTTGTCTCTAAAACCGCTTTGTACATTAAAATTCAACTTCTTCAGATACTAGAACAGTTGTCGGAGGGAAGGTGTGTGTGCAGTTATCTGAGTGGCACTATCTTTTCCTAACTCTGACCTTCACCTGAATCTTTATATTTTTGCTGTTTTCATAAGGAACATATACTTCAGTTTTCAATGTTTTCATCAAGCCCAAGGCCTTTTTTCTTTAAGTGTAGATTTTCCATTTACATGGATTGTGATAACAGATAACACATCTTATTTTTTACTTTCTATTTGCCATGCTTTCTTCCTCCCCCTTCTTGCCGTTTTTTGGATAGAGTAGGAGGGTTTTTTTTTATTTCATGTTTCTTTTTTTTGGGGGGGGGGTTCTATTTAAAGTCCAGTTAGTTAACATACAGTGCATTATTAATTTCAGGTGTAAAATTAAGTGATTCAACACCTACAACACCCAGTGCTCATCACAAGTGCCCTTCTTAATCCTCACCACCCATTTGACCTATCTCCCCCACCCGCCTCCCCTCTGGTAACCATCACTTTGTTCTCTATAATTAAGAGTCAGTTTCTTGGTTTGCCTCTTCTTTTTCCCCCATGATCATTTGTTTTGTTCCTTAAATTCTGCATATGAGTGAAATCATATGGTATTTGTCTTTTTTCACTTACCATAATACTCTCTAGCTCCATCCACATCATTCCAAATGGCAAGATTTCATTCTTTTGTATGGCTAAGTAATATTCCATTGTGTATATATACACCACATCATCTTTATCCATTCATCAGTCAATGCACATCTGGGCTCTTTCCATGATTTGGCTATTGTAGATAATGCTACTAAAAACATAGAGGTGCACGTACCCTTTGAAATAGTAATCTTAGGGTAAATACCTAGTAGTGCAACTGCTTGATCATAGGGTAATTCTATTTTTAACTTTTTGAGAAACCTCCATACTGTTTTCCACAGAGGCTGCACCACTTTGCGTTCCCACCAAGAGTGCAAGAGAGTTCCCCTTTCTCCACATCCTTGTCAATACTTCTTGTTTCCTGTGTTGTTAATTTTAGCCATTCTGACAGGTGTGAGGTGACATTTCATTGTAGTTTTGATTTGTATTTCCCTGATGAGTGATGTTGAGCATCTTTTCATGTGTCTGTTAGCCATCTGGATGCCTTCTTTGGAAAAGTGTCTATTCATGTCTTCTCCCATTTTTTAACTGGATTATTTGTTTTTTGGGTGTTGAGTTTGTTAAGTTCTTTATATATTTTGGATACTAACTCAATGTCAGCTGGGTCATTTGCAAATATCTTCTCCCATTGTATAGGTTGCCTTTTAGTTTTGTTGACTGTTTCCTTCACTGTGCAGAAGCTTTTTATTTTGATGTGTCCCAACAGTTTATTTTTGCTTTTGTTTCCCTTGCTTCAGGAGACATAGTAAGAAGTTGCTACACCCGGTGTCAAAGAGGTTACTGCCTGTGTTCTCTTCCAGGATTTTTATGGTTTCAGGTCTTGCATTTAGATCTTTCATCAATTTTGAGTTTATTTTGTGTATGGTGTAAGAAAGTGGTCCAGTTTTCCCAACACCATTTGTTGTAGAGACTATCTTTTTCCCACTGGATATTCTTTCCTGCTTTGTCAAAGATTAATTGACCATACAACTGTGGGTTCATTTCTGGGTTTTCTATTCTGTACATTGATCTATGTGTCTATTTTTGTGACAGTACCATACTGTCTTGATCACTACAGCTTTGTAATATAACATGAAGTCCAGAATTGTGAAGCCTTCAGCTTTGTTTTTCTTTCTCAAGATTGCTTGGGCTATTCAGGGTCTTTTGTGGTTCCATACAAATTTTAGGATTGTTTGTTCTAGCTCTGTGAAAAACGCTATTCATATTTTGATAGGGGTTGCATTAAATATATAGATTTCTTTGTGTAATATAGACATTTAACAATATTTGTTCTTGCAATCCGTGAGCACGGAATGTCTATTTCTTTGTCATCTTCAATTTCTTTTATGAGTGTTTTACAGTTTTCAGAGTACCAGTCTTTCACCTCTTTGTTTAGGCTTATTCCTAGGTATTCTATTGGTTTTGGTGCATTTGTAAATGGGATTGATTCTTCATTTCTCTTTCTGCTGCTTCATTATTGGTGTATTGAAATACAACAGATTTCTACACATTGATTTTGTATCCTGCGACTTTACTGAATTTGTTATCAGTTCTAGCAGTTTTGGGGTGGTCTTTTGGGTTTTCTATATAGAGTATCTTGTCACCTACAAAAAAACTTGACTTCTTTCCTTGAATGATTTGTATGCCTTTTATTTCTTTCTGTTGCCTGATTGCTATGGCTAGGACTTCCAGGGCTATGTTAAATAACAGTGGTGAGAGTGGACATCCCTGTCTTGTTTCTGACCATAGAGGAAAAGCTCTGTTTTTTCCCATTGGGGATGATATTAGCTGTGGGTTTTAGACCAGGGGTTTTAATATTACTTGTTTCCCCTTATTTTTTTTCTCTACTTCTTTAGAAATTATTCCATCATATTTTTTCTTATTATTTACTCTGGAAATTTCAATACTCTTGATTAAATTTACAAAGTCCAAAGTTAACAAATATTAAGCAAGACCAGAATCTTATAACTTTTTTACCCCAATAACAATTTCAGTTATTGTCTAGGATTTTAGTTCTATTTCCATTTTTAAACCCATAAACTCTAATTTTTCTATTTATTTTTTCTAATTTACTTATATGATTTTTATTTTATTTTGCACAATCATTTTTTAAATGTTTATTTAAGTAATCCCCACACCCAGTGTGAGACTTAAACTCATGACCCCAAGATTCAGAGTCACATGCTCTTCCAACTGAGCCATCCAGGTACACCATATTTTGTGTAGTCTTTGCATAGATTTACCATCTTCAGTGCTGTAAAAAGTAACCATCCCTTGGAGAAGTGCATGAAAAAAAGGAGAAGAGAAAATTTTTATACTTGCCTGCCTTATACCTCCTAATTAAAGTAAAGTTTGCCTTTTGGAAATTAACTCTTCCTACAATTCTAAGATTTTCATTTGGACCCTTGGGATGGAGATCCTACACCCTGCCACGTGGAACTGAAGTGCAAAAATAGTCAGAGATACAAGGTATATAGTTGGTTAGCCTGGTGGCCCAAAAGCAGACAGGGAGGCTAAATCATTAGCTGTCCCCAAGCAGTTGAACTGCACAAGCCAGAGACAAATCGATAGGACACAGTAGTTGAAGCAGAGCAAGTGACTGAGGGTCTGGGAAGCAGGTGGAGCCAAGGGAATATGAAGAGATAAATAAGACTTGTGTGATACGCATTCCATTCTTATAGCCAAAGCCCATTCTGAGCTTTCTTCCAGAATCATCTTTCTTCTTTCTGAAATGTATTCTTCAGAAAATCTTCTACTAAAAGTCTGTTATTAGTCTTTATTTCTCCTATTTTTTGAAAGATATTTTTGATAGGTATAGAATTCTAGGTTGACAATTTGTTCTCTCAATTCTTTCAAGCTATAATTCTACTGTCTCTATCTACTTGCTGTTCTTTGTAAATAACTTCTATTTCTTTCCAGCTGCTTTTCTTTTTATCTTATCCTTGTTTTGGTGTTGCACTTCAGATTTATTATGATGTATCCAGATGTGAATTTCTTTGTATTTATCCTGCTTAAATTTTTAGGGCTCCCTGACTATATGGATCTAAGTCCTTCTTCAATTCTACAAAATACTAGACCAGTATCCCTTTTTTATGTTACCGGTTCCCTATCCTCTCTATACTCTTCTTCTGTAACTAATTATATCCCATGTTGGACCTTCCCATTCTATACTTCATTCCGCTTAATATGTCATTTTACACCTGTCTCTTAGAACTGAATTCATATAATTTCTTCACTTCTCTTCCTGGTTTAATTCTTTAACTATGTCTAATCTACCATATTGTCTAGCCAATGAGTTTCTAATTTCAATTATTACATTTTCCATATTTCTTAAGTTTTCCTTTTTTCCAGTCTACTTGGGGAAATCTAATGGTATTTTTCCTCATGTTATATGTCCATATATGTTCTATAAACGTTAAACACACTATTTTATAATTGTAAGATCCATAGTCATTGCAGGCCTGTTTCAATGGTTTTCTCTTTCTACTGACAAGGGGTCTTGTTTCCTATTTTATTTGGTAATTTTTTTAGCATGAGCATATGTTTCATGGAATCCCCTCTGTGGAAATTCTTTGAGGTCTTAGCTGATGTTATATTGCTTTAAGTAAGATTTATATTTACTTCTAAACCAGTACATAAAATACGAGTAACACAGGACCAACTTTAAACTAGATTTCTAGTTTTGAGTTTTAAAGACCATATAGATAGTATGAATTCTACCCCTGAGCTCCCGTGAGATTTTTCTCTTTTTCTCACTTGCTTAGAGCCAGAGGTAAGACAGGCATATACACCCATTCTCTTCTTCTGTGAGATGAGTTTTATTTTTCTGCTTTACCAACTAAAACTATCAATTCTAGAAATTTAGCTCTATGGGGAGAGGATCCCCAATCAGACCTGACACATAGTCCTAAACTTTATCTTTTGTTTTTCACAAATATGACCATTAAAGAGCATTCTAGACCACCAAGAATAAACAGATAATCTAGAGCAAATACAGGCTTCAATGCTGGCTTAGCCATTTGAATCTGTCTTTCTCCTAATTTTCTGCCTCAGATTAATTCCTGTACTTCCCTGACAGCACAGACATGCAATTTTTTTTTGCTTTTACTTAACATAAATTTATATCAGTAAAGGATACTATAAACATCTAGTTTGCTGCCAAAAATAGTATTTTAGCAGATATATCAGCCAAGCTTCAAATCCCCAGAAGACACTCTGCAATTAATCTAGTTTGTGTGACATGCCCACACCTCAGTGGAATACAAGGTCCCTTAATTAACAAATCTACCATTTCTAATCACAGTATTAAGCAGAAATGTGTTCTCTGTGATCAAAATGAGAGCTTACTCCGAATGAGCTCCCAACAACTAGCTATCTCCCTAAATGTGATTCATGCTATACCTCTATTCCAGAAAGAGAAATCATTAGTTTATCAACACTGTCATTTTAATACAGTTTTGTAGGTCACCATTCACATGGCATGATTATTACTTGCCGATTCATTTAGTTCTAAGCATTCAAATATTCAAAACATTTCAGAGTATACTCCATGGGCTAGAAACTCTTAAATATCTAAGATGAGGCATTGCCCTCAAAAACACTGACCACGTAGCTAAGTAACCAAGTATATTTTTTCCAATTAATAATATAAATCAGAATGTAAAAAATCCCTAAGCAACATATTTTAAGATTAGAGAGAATTCGGTATTTTGTAGCTAGTTTTTTTAGAATTTCCACCAGGGGCGCCTGGGTGGCTCAGTTGGTTAAACATCTGCCTTTGGCCTCAGGTCATGATCCTGAAGTCCCGGGATTGAGCCCTGCATCAGGCTCCCTGCTCGGTGGGGAGTCTGCTTCTCCCTCACCCCTTACCCTGCTCTTGTGCTCTCTCTAATAAATAAATTATATCTTTTAAAAAAATGTTTATAATTTCCACCATAGTCATTCTGTAGTCTGCCTCCAATGGGCTAACATATTTTAGGAGTTTGAAAATATATAACCAAACAGCCCGAGAGTTTCAAGATTTATGAGTCAAACACATGGAGAGGAGATTATATCTACAGTATGTAGGCAAATAATTAATGCATGATTATGTTAGGCAATTATTAATTAATATATTTATCTAGTAGAATAAATTACCAAAAAAAATTCAACTCTTTTTATTCAACTTAGTTATAGCTAGCGGTCATACACAAAATGATAGCTCTGTGATATTGATTACCTGCTCCTTCATACACTTTCCCCATGGCCTCCTAATAAAATGGTGTCAATTCCAGAAAATCAAATGTACTCTGTGATACTCTGAATTTTTCTCAACCTAAGTAAGGTAACAACAGCCTACTCTATGGGCCAGGATAGGCTACATTATGCTATTGCTACAAACAACCCAAGTGATAGAGGTTTACTTCCAAACACCCTCACCATCCTCAATAAGGGATGCAAGCTGATGGAGCCCCCATCATCTGGAATATCACCAGTCAGTGGAACATGGAGAAAGGCAGTTGAAAAGTCCCACCTTGATTCTAACAGGCTTCTGCCTGCATAAGATTCTCATCACTTCTATTCTCTTTCCATTGGCTGAGACAGATCATGTATGTGTCTAAATTACGTGCCTGGAATGTGCCTGGAGGTAGGAAGGATTATTGCTGGGCAGACTTAATGACTAGGGTACAACAGTCATTTTGCAGTTAAAATCACCTTCCACATAGAGTAATATACACATCTCTAATCCTGCTTCTTTTTCACTTCCGAATACCTACATCCTTCAGAATTTTAAGAATCTTGAGTTGCTCCTCTCTAACACAAAAAGGATTTACTTTCTAAATTGCTAACCTCTAGAATGCTTCTGTACCTATTTAGACACCGTAATTTATATATACGGTATAACGTCCCATACATAAATACGGACCTGCTGTTCAAATAAAATAAGATTCAAACTGTGTTGCCATTTGGTCATAAAGTTCCTATTACATTTAAGGAAAGCATTCATTGACAGTTTGACAGATTATCATATTTTACTTCCTAATAGTATCAGCTAAAACTTCAGAGGACTTACAGAGCAAGGGCACAGCCCTGTTGGAAACCAGAATTCAAACTGAGCCAAAATGGACTTCCTGATATCACAGGGTGAGTCGGCACACAGTCTCCCCATCATGGAGCATTAAGATGATTTTTAAATTTTCTCTTCTAAAGAGAAGGTCAAAACAGTATCCTCAGGATGAAAATTATATTCCACCTTAGAAAAGTTAGTTTTTAAAATGATATATCTTGGAGATAAGAGCGTTAACTAGACTCAAACTATGGAATCTAGTATCATACCAAAAAAAGTGATCATCCCTAGGTAATTTTATGGAAGTATTAGAGAATGATTGAGGATATTATATGGAATGTTTAAGGAGTTTGAACTCTACTCTGGATTCTACCTTCCTAGCGATGCACTCTTCTGTTTTCATTTCTTATTGATTCCTTTTATTTTACATTAATGATAGTCTGTGGGGGCTCCATTCAGGTATACACAAACAGCACAATCGTGCTAAGGGAAATCCAAACTGTAAATGAAGGTCAAGGGATGACAGAGGAGGAGTAATGCATCCTGGCCAAAAATCAGTATTCCTAGAGCACAACACTTACAAATATGGTAAAATACTTATTACTTCCCTTCTAATAGTTTTTTTTTTTTAATTTGGGGGACAGAGGTTGTACTCTCTTAGAAACTTAAATGAGACTGACTGAAACATTTAGAATTTTCAGCACTTCCAACAGAACAATTCATACTCTAAATCTGAAAGTAAGTGGGGTAAGGGGATTGGAGAAACCTGCCAGGAAAGTTGAGGGTTGGGGTGGAGAAGAATGTTACAGACAGAACAAATAGTACATGCAAACTAGCAGAGATTAAAGGATGAGCGAGCATTACATGTGCAAGGCTGTGAAAGAAGTTCAAAAAGGCCAAATTCTAGAGAGGCAGGAAAGATGGCATGTGTTGAGATCAGATCTTGCATAACTTTGGCTTAATACAAGGCATGATTAGGTTCACTGTTACGATGGTGTTTAATATAAAAACAACATAAATTTCATGTGATCATACCCTACTATATCCATTTCAGTTAGGGGAAACCATATTTGGAGTTCCATTTGATATCCTACTTCAGATGAAGAGGCATTTTTCCCTCCCCGTCTAGAGGGAGCTCGAGCACACACCATCTCATCAGAAGAGGAGAGCCATGATGCAGTTAACGTTGCAATTACACAACTCGCCTTGTTATTTTCAATGCTCCTTTTTGGAGTATTTGTGTTTAGCTAGTTTCAGCAGTACTTGTAACAGTGTTAATGTCATTTATTGTTCTCTCCATGCTGTCAACTTGTTTAGTGAGTATGAAATTGTTTCCAGTGTTTTTATTCCCTTGGCATTTACTGTTTTGTTGAATTTTTACGTTAAGATTGATTATTAAGGGGCGCCTGGGTGGCTCAGTTGGTTAAGCATCTGCCTTCGGCTCAGGTCACGATTCTGGGGTCCCAAGCCCCACATGGCGCTCCCTGCTGAGCAGGGAGTCTGCTTCTCCCACTCCCTCTGCCACTCCCCAACCCCGCCCCCCACTGGTGCCCTCTCTTTCAAATAAGTAAAATCTTTTTTAAAAATTGATTACTAAACACTAATATCATACATGCAGATTCTAGCAATGAGCATATTCTTAAATGTAAAAAACATCATAGTTATAAAAGAAGTTAACGAGAGCAGATACACAGCCACACTACAGAGAAATTCATGCAGAGGAAATTTCTTATTAATGTAAGTTAATACAATCAATGTTTTCCTAATGTCAACTATTGGAACAACCATGAATTACTGGAATATTGGGTTTCATTAATAGGATATGTCATTTGGGTATAAAACGGTTGTCCATCTGGGGTTTCAGTGATGGATAGAGAGGTCTCATTTTAAAATAACAATAACTGTGGATGTTTATTTTTGAGATTACACAGACCGCTCTGGAGAAATTTTATCAGGGGAAAAGGCAGGTGGTAAGGGTGGACATCCCTTTACCACATTTTCTCAACAGCAGCACTTCGGACGATTTGAACCAGATAACTCTTTTGGTCTATGGGGCTGTCCTGTGCATTGCAAGATTATTACCAGCATCCCAGGTCTCTCCCTACCAAATGCCAGTAGCACCCGTCCCCAGTTGTGACCATCACAACTGGCCTCAGACATTGCCAGATGTCCCCTGGTTTTTGAGAACACTGCCTTGAGCCAGTCAGGTGAACAACGCAGCAGCTGCAATACGTGGCCTGGCCTGGAGGAGTGACTGCAGAGATGGAGAGGACTAGAGGAGGCTGAGGAGAAATGTCTGGAGGGAAAAGCACCTGGATTGGTGGCGGACAGGACATGGGAGCTACTAGAGGGAAAGGAAGTAAGTTTGACCACCGGGTTTGTACCATGAGCAACTCATGGCATCATCTATTGACTTAATTAGTAAGATGAGGAATAGGATTGGGCATATTGAAGAAATCAGGAATTTAATTTTTTCATGTTGATTTTGAATTTGAGGTGTCTATGACATCAAAATTAAGAAGTTTGCTAAGAACAAAATGTTGGGAGTTATAATGTTAGTTTTTCTTACTTATTTTTATATTCTATTCATTATTTTTGGCATTTTGAGGGTAAGAGAGACAATGAAGCGTAAAGGAGAAAGAGGAATAAAGTTTATTAAATACGTAGATTATACTCAATTTTTATCTTTTATTTTTTACTGAGCTATAATTGACCTATGACATTATATTAGTGTCAGGGATGCAACAGAATGATTCAAGATTTTTATATACGGCAAAATGATCACGAAAGTAATTTTAGTTAACATCCAGGACTATAATGTCAATGTCAGATTTTACTGCTGTGAGTCCCAGAATATATGCTCTTACTCAGATCCTGTCTTTAGCTCTTCCCTATCAGCATGTAACTGTGGACATCACTGGGAATTTTATTTTCAGCCCTTTTCTCTTTATACTACCATCCAGCCTTAGGCTTCAGACATCATTTACAGTGTAACATTATAATCCCTGCAATTTTTCATGAATTCCCTCAGGTAATTAATTTTATAGATGGCACACACACACACACCCCTTTCTCAGCACACCAGTTAACACAGGAAAGAAGTATTTTTCTTCAAAGTTATAAAAAGTTTAGTTAACGTAAGATATTAACAACATCACATATTTCGTGAGTAGACTCCATTTAGACACCTGATCTGCAAAACCCAATTACTGAATTTATAACAATTCTTTATTCCTTTCCCACCACAAAAGGCCCCTGGGGGCGCATGCTTCCAGGTTTAAGTTGCGAGCATTTTTTTGGACACCACTGCGCACATTTAATCCCATAACTGGCCAGAAACTCCTTTTCATCTCTACTTCACTCAGACTGGAATCTCTGTCAGCACTGGCACTGTCTCCCCCCTTGCTGGGGTCTCCTGATTCAGTCTTTCAGAAAGCCACTGACCAGGCAGCACTGGGATTTCTCCAGCCTGACTCCTGTTGTAGGAACAGGAGCTATTGCACGGTGGGACACAACCTTTGTCTCTTTTTGTTTTCTGCCATTGCTTTTATTTATGTGTCGGGTGGGTAGTTTTCATCCCCAATGACCAATCTGCCAATTCTTTTTTAGAAAACAGTCCTCAATGATACTGATCACATGGGAGATTCCTCTGAAATCCATCTCTCTAAACTTGACTGCTCTCCTGCATTCCCGCCCTAAATGGTCAAGTCCCTGCCACATACCTGAGACTCCTACTATCAAACTTCTCCCAATTGCCATTAGCCCCCAAGCTCTCAATAAATGACACCACCTTTCCTCACTTGCTTTGGCCTCAGACATCTCACTCATCCCACCACCACCACCATACCCGCTCCATTACCAAGTCCCAGTGGCTCTGCCTTCAAATCGCCTCTAGATGTTGACCACTTTGTACAACCCCATCACCACCTCCCTAGCACACGCCACCACCCATCACTTACAAGAGCTTCCTCACTGGTCTCACCACTTAGAGTCCATTCTCAGCAATCAGAATGATCTTTTTAAAATGTAGATCACAGAATATCTTTTCTTTGCTGACCACTCTTCCTGTGGGCTCAGGATGAAAACACACTTGCTATGTCACCAGACCACACAACTGGCATGCCTGCTGCCCCATGGGACTCATCATCTACCTCTCTGTCCTGCAGTGGTACAGACTGGCTCATCCTTGAGCACGCATTGCTGGCTCTTTGCCTTGAAGCCTTTCCACCTGCTATTCCCTGTGCCTGGAATGCCAACTCTAGGTCCTCATATGACAGATTTCTTCCAACTCAGGTGTTTGTTTCAAAGTCTTTCATCAGAGAGACCTTTCCTGACCACTGAACAGCTTCCCCTGTCTGGTTACTCTTTTCCATTATCTTCTTTTATTGGCTATTTGGTGCTTATTAGAATCTGAATTTTTTTTTACCTGGTTTTTGTCACTATTCCCCTACTGGAAAGCATGTTCCATGAGAACTAGGGCTTTATCTGTGTTTTCTTCTCTTTTCTTTTTTTTTTAAGCTTTGTATTCCAAGCACCTAGAATAGAGTATGTCATTGTCATTAAATAAATTAATATGCCAGAGACAGGTCAGATTCAACAGTGTCAAATTCATCTCATTTTCTTCCTTCACCAAAATTAATTGTTCATCTACCTAAATTCTATTTTCATCAAAAGGCATCTACCTTGTAGCTAAAAATATGAGTCATCTTCAACTGCTCCCTCCCCTAAAGTCATATTCAATTATTTCTCAAAGCCTTTCCATTTTACCACTAAATGTCTCTTGAGTTCATACCTTCCCTTCCCTTCTCAAGGTTCTAAACACTTAAGGTGGTCTTCTAATGCATCATTCTCTACCTGCTGTTACTGATTCTCTAGGCTACCCACAAAGTCAACTTTCATAAAATATAAATCTTGTAATGTTTCTTCTTTAAAAATGTTCCAGGGGCACCTGGGTGGCTCAGTCAGTTAAACATACGACTCTTGATTTTGGCTCAGGCCATGATCTCATGGTGGTGAGATGGAGCCCCACATCCGGCTCCAAGCTCAATAGGGAGTCTGCTTGACATTCTCTTTCTCCCTCTCCCCCTCTCCCCCTACTCTCTCTCTCTAAAATTAATAAATACATCTTAAATAAATAAATAAATTCCAATTAGCCACAGGACAAAATGTTCAATTCCTTAATATAGCTTTTAAAATTATTCCCAGTGTGGTCCTCTCCCTTCTTTTAAAGCTGTTTTTCTACTTAGGTTTTAAGCTTCATTCCCAAGTTCTGACATACCTTGAAGTACTGCAGGTTCAGTTCCAGGCCACTGCAATAAAGCAAATATCATAATAAATCAAGTCACATGAATTTTTTTGGTTTTCCAGTGGATATAAAAGTTATGTTTACACTGAGTGTGCAATGCATTAAAATGTACATACTTTAATTAAAATATACTTGATTTCTGATAAAAAATGCTAATCATCATCTGAGCTTTCAGAGAGTCATAAACTTTTTGCTAGTAAAAAGTCTTGCCTTGATGTTGATGGCTACTGACTGATCAGGATGGTGGTTGCTGAAGATGGGGGTGTCTGTGGCAATTACTTAAGGGAACAGTGAAGTTTGCCCCATCTGTTGACTCTTCCTTTCATGAATGATTTCTCTATAGTATGTGATGCTGTTTGATAGCATTTTACTCAAAGCAGAACTTCCAAAATTAGAGACAAGCCTCTCAAATCTTGCCACTGCTTTATCAACTAAGTTTATGTAATATTCTAAATTCTTCATTGTCATTTCAATAATCTTCACAGCATCATCACCAGGAGTAGGTTCCAACTCAAGAAACCACTCCTTTTGCTCATCCATAAGAAGCAACCCCTCATCCCTTGAAGTTTGATCATGAGATCGCAGCAACTCAATCATGACATCAGGCTCCACTTCTAATTCTAGTCCTCTTGCTATTTCCACCACATCTGCGTTACTTCCTCCACTGCAGTCATGAACCCCTCAAAGTCATCCATGAGGGCTGGAACCCACTTCTTCCAAATTGCTGGTAACATTGCTATTTTCACCTTTTCCCATGAATTACGATCGTCTTAACGGCATCTTGAATGGTGAATCCTTTCCAGAAAGTTTTCAATTTCCTTTGCCCAGATCCATCAGAGGAATCACAATCTGTGACAGCTTTACCTAATGAAATGTATTTCTTAAATAATAAGACTTGAAAGTCAGACTGATCTGTGATCCGTGGGCTGCAGTGTGGATGTTGTGTCAGCAGCATGAGAAAAGCATTCATCTCACTGTCCATCTCCATCAGACCTCTTGGGTGAGCAGGCGCATTGTCAGTGAGGAGGAATATTTTGAAAGGAATCTTTTTTTTTTTTTGAGTGGTAGGTCTCAAAGTGAGCCTAAATGATCCAGTAAACCATGCTATAAACAGATGTGTTGTCATCCAAGCTTTGTTGTTTCACTGACAGAGCACAGGCAGAGTAGATTTAGTCTAATTCTTAAGGGTTCTAGGATTTGGGGACAGGTCAATGAGCATTGGCTTCAACTTAAAGTCACCAGCTGCATTAGCCCCTAACAAGAGAATCAGCCTGTCCTCTGAAGTTTTGAAGCCAGGTACTGACTTCTCCTCTCTAGCTATGAAAGTCCTAAATGGCATCTTCTTCCAAGATAAGGCTGTGTCTTCGACACTGAGTATCTGTGGTTTAGTGGAAGTGCCTGCGTTACTCATCTCAGCTGGATCTTCTGGACAACTTGCTGCAGCTTCGACATCAGCAGTGCTTCACACTGCACTTTTATGTTATGGAGACGGCTTCTCTCCCTAAACCTCATGAACCCAACCTCTGCCAGCTTCAAACTTTCCTTCTGCAGCCTCCTCACCTCTCTCAGCTGTCACCGAATTGAAGCAAATTAAGGCCTTGCTCTGGATCAGGGTTTGGCTTAAGGAAATGTTGTGGCTGGTTTGATCTTCTGTCCAGACTATTCAAACTTTCTCCATATCAGCAATAAGGCATTTTTGCTTTCTTATCCATGTACTCACTGGAAAAGTACTTTTTTTTTTTTAAAGATTTTATTTATTTATGTGACAGAGAGACAGCCAGCGAGAAAGGGAACACAGCAGGGGGAGTGGGAGAGGAAGAAGCAGGCTCCCAATGGAGGAGCCCAATGTGGGACTCGATCCCAGAACACCGGGATCACTGAGCCGAAGGCAGACACTTAACGACTGCGCTACCCAGGCACCCCTGGAAAAGCACTTTTAATGGACTATAAGAACATTTCCTTTGCAATCACAGCTTGGCGAACTGCTGCAAGACACCTAGCTTCCAGCTTATCTAGGCTTTTCACTGCCTTCCTCACTAAGCTTAATAATTTCTAGCTTTCAATTTAAAGTGAGAGATGTTGAGTGCCTGGCTGGCTCAGTCAATGGAGCATGCAACTCTTGACCTCAGGGTTGTGAGTTTGAGCCCCATGTTGGGTATAGAGATTACTAATAAATAAACTTAAAACTTAAAAACTCTCGGTTTGGGGGTGTGATCTCAGGATCATGGGGTCAGGCCTCTGCCTTGGGCCCCACACTCAGCTTAGAGTCTGCTTGGGATCTTTTCTCTGCCCCTCCCCCTGCTCGTGCATGTGCATGCACACTCTCTTTTTCTCTAAAATAAATAAGGGGCGACTGGGTGGCTCATTCGTTTGAGCATCCAAAGCTTGATTTCAGTTCAGGTCATGATTTCAAGGTCCTGAGATCAAGCTCCACGTCAGGTCCTTTGCTCAGTGCAGAGTCTACATGTCCCTCTCCCTCTGCTCCTCCCCCTGCCCCCGTCTTGTGCTCTTTCTTTCTCAAATAAATAAAATCTCTTTAAAAAAAATAAATAGAAACAAAAAGAAAAAGAAAATAAATCTTTTTTAAAAATTCTTAAAAATAAAGTGAGAGACCCACAACTCTTCCTTTCACTTGAACATTTAGGGACCCTTGTCAGGGTTATTAGTTGGCCTAATTTCAAAATTGTTGTGTTTTGGGGTGTAGGAAGGCCCAAAGAGAGGGACAGAAGAGCAATCAGAACATACACAACGTTTATCAATTAAGTTCACCATCTTATATGGGCATGGTTCATGGCGCCCCAAAACAATTACAACAGCAACATCAAAAATCACTGAACACAGATCACCATAACAAGTAAAGTAATAATGAAAACGTTTGAAATAATGTGAGAATTACCAAGATGTGAGCTACTGCTGTTGGAAGAATGCCACCAAGAGACTTGCTCAACACAGGGCTGCCACAAACCTTCAATCTGTAAAAACCACACAATCTGCAGAGCCCAATAAAATGAGATATGCTCCTACTGACATGCACTGTGTGCTTCCTGAGAGTGAAACTCCTGCCATTCCTTGAAAACATCGTACACTTTAAAATACTTCTCAATCTTGTTCAAGCTATGTCTACAGACTGGAATTCCCTTTCTTCTTCTTTTCAACCAGTGAAACCCGTTTATCTTCTTCAAATCCGATTCGAATGCCATATCCTCTGAGGAATTCCTTATCCTGTCAGAAATAGTAATTCCTTCCACTGATCTCCCAAAGCCCTGACACAGGCATGACTATTACAGCACTTGACACCATCCGACTAGACCAAAGCAACTTTGTGTGTGTCATCTCAGTAAATTATGGGCATCGTAAGGGATAGAAACTGACTTGCTCATCTTCCTAAGTGTCCCATGAAACCTCATAGATTCTCTGAATACTTAGGCTTTCAGTGGAGGTTTGAGGAATTGAACCACTATCTGAGGAAGCAGATGAGCCTCTGGGATCATCTCCATGGGAGACTTAAGAGGCACGCTCATCTGCTGAAGAACACGAGTAGCTTCCTTGTCAGAGGCAGACTCCTCAGCTCCCATCTGCCATTCAGTCTTCATGCCCCACTGTGACTTCCCATCATCTTTCCCGCTGGCTCCGTTTTACAATATTTTGATGTTCTAATTATATGGTTCCTCTTTCATTTAAGGGGCCTCAAATCCTTTTTCAAAGCACATTTGGCAGTGGAGGTTTATTTCACTTGAAATCTCTAGTTACCATGGCTCATGCCTCACTTTAAGTGGATAGGGCTGGTGAAGTCCAAAGTGTTAGCCAGCTATTTGTGGACTCAGACTGAATTTTTAAAGATTCAAACAGGAACAGCCAGACACTGAGTGCCTACTGATACAGTGCAACCAGAAGCACACAGAACCACTTTGGAATATTCTTGACCAAAAAGCTGAACTTGAATCTCATCAATCCTCTAAACTAACTCCTATTAGAAAATACAAGGCACAACAGATCAAGTTAAATTTCATCACAAAGAGAACAAAGAAAAAACCAAAATGGGGTAAATTCTACAGGACTACTGATCTAGTTGTTGTATCAAGTCAATGGGAAAATATGAAAAAATATTTTTTATATAAGTATAAGAAGTTAGAATGAGTCAGTCAGAGAAAGACAAATACCATATGATTTCACTTATATGTGGAATCTAAGAAACAAAAAAGATGAACATAGAGGAAAGAAAAAAAAGGGGGGGAGGCAAACCATATGAGAGTCTTAACAAAAGAGAACAAACTGAAGTTGATGGAGGGAGGTGGGTGGGGGATGAGCTAGATGGGTGATGGAGGGCACTTGTGATGAGCACTGGGTGTTGTATGTAAGTGATAAATCACTAAATTCTACTCCTGAAACCAATATTATACTATATGCTAACTACCTAGAATTTAAATTAACACTAAAAAAATTAAAATAAACAAACAACAACAGCAAAAAGAAGATAGAAAGCAGTGTCAAAGAAAGAAGGAAAAAACAGACCCTCAGGAAGGACCTGCCTATTGTGAAAAGGGTCTAAGAAGCTATGAAAAACAAAGAACATTTCTAGAACTCCTTGCCTCAGAGACCATGCTTTCCTGAGCTGTGGCCTCTATGAGAGCAAAGTGATACATGATCACTAAGTTCTTCCAGACTCTGCCACTTATCTTTGGTAATTCTACCAAACTTTCTGCACTTCGGTTTGATTTTCTGCACAACTGAGAGTGCAACCATAGCTAGCGGTCCTCAAAACAGCTGACCACTGTAGCATCACTCTCAGAGTAAATGAGGTAGGGGCCTAAGTCACTACTAAGAAGCCAAGAACAGCTCTCCTGACTTGCCTCACTGTGTGACTGAGAAGTTTAAAAAAGAAACAAAAATAGTGGCTGTAGAGGACCCCAAAAAATGGCTCCCATTAACCAACCATGCTATTTAAAAAATCGGTATCTGCCTTATTGGCAGCTTCCTGGATGCTACTGACATTACAATCTGCCACTTCTTTACTTAATTTTCCCATGATCTACCTGGATGCCAATGCATATAGCTACAGGAGAATGACCAAGTTCTTTTAAAGGGGGGGAGGGAGAAGTGGGCATTGCTCTTCACCCTCCCCCCCACCCCCGAGGCTTTCAGTCTTCCGTCTTCAGATGATACTAAGGGAAGAAGTTCAAGTATCTGCCCTGTGGTTTCAAGTGGAAAGTAAGTACAGAGAAAAATACATCAGCTAAAGTCACTGAGTGACATGAGACTATTTAACGCTGTTACTATTTGTAGGTGTGGCTGCCACGCATCCAAACATAAAAGCACAGTGGCTCACAAGAAGTTGTAAAGAGGTAAAAAGAGCCATCATCTCAGGGTTTTGCCACTAGTGGGACCTGGGGTGAGCAGCTTCTCTGAATCACAGCTAAAGCGGAAATCATACAGCCTGTCTCATGAAAATGAGGAAATGTGAGTGATGGCACTTTGTAGACTCTAAAGCACTGCCTAAATGTAAGAATCACTACTTCATGGTTTGTTCCCTCCTGCATATTAAATAGCAACCATGGAGGCACCAGGGTGGCTCAGTTGATTAAGCATCTGCCTTTGGCTCAGGTCATGATCCCAGGGTCCTGGGATTGAGCCCCATGTCTCCCTGCTCAGTGGGGAGTCTGCTTCTCCCTCTCTCTCTGACCCTCCCCCCTGCTAGTACTCTCTCTCTCAAATAAATAAAATCTTTTTAAAAATAAATAAATAAATGGCAATCATACAGTTGTGTTAGGAAAAGAAACTATTTTATATTGACTGTGTACTAGACAGAAAATTAAATCCCTACGAATCGACCTGCCAGAATTCTCAAACATGGAATATATTCCTGGTGTACGGATTCAATAAGTTTGTCAACTACGATTACACTTAACAAATAATGTGTTGTGTTTTTTTTTTCCTTTTAATTAAGTAGGCTTCACGCCCAACTCACACCATGAGATGAAGAGTCATATGTTCTACTGACTGAGCCAGCCAGGCATGCCACACTTAAAAAAAATAATAACCTGAGGCGCCTGGGTAGTGCAATCGTTAGGCGTCTGCCTTCGGCTCAGGGCGTGATCCCGGCGTTCTGGGATCGAGTCCCACATCGGGCTCCTCTGCTGGGAGCCTGCTTCTTCCTCTCCCACTCCGCCTGCTTGTGTTCCCTCTCCCGCTGGCTGTCTCTCTCTGTCAAATAAATTTTTTTAAAAAATCTTTAAAAATAAATAAATAAAATAAAATAAAATAACCTATCACATTGATGAGCAGAATACACTTGCTGTCCTTTGGGGTCCCCCTGGATTGTTAATTCTCTGAAAGATAAAGGGTTCATGCTCATTTCCTCAATCAAATGAAAAAACATCAAACCCTGTAAATATGCCAGCACTTACACTCAGTAATTAGGACCCTAAATATTTTTTATACTAATAGCACCTGTTGCTAAGTGTTATCAAAGACCAAGTCAAAATTTACCCAGTAAACTTTAGAAAACCCTCTTTTTCTTCATGTACTATTTAATTGCATTTGCCTTTAATATAATAGTAACAGTATCATCTGGCATATATTAAGCACCTATTATGTGTCAGACATTGTTCTAATTCCCCACACATATTAACCCATTTGTATTGTATATATTAACTATAAACAGTTTTCACATCTATTTTAAATAACTCGAAAAAATTTTCTCTTTATCACCTATATTTTGTTTTACATACATTTTTGCCAGTTCTGATGATGAATGAGAGATGATCTCATCTACTACCAAAACGGAATTCCACCCCAGTACAATGAAATGACATATCTAAATGAACTCCAAAGGACTACAAGTTTATCTCAAGTTCTCTGTAAAAACTAAAACAATAATTTAACCCTATTATAGTATTTAAATTAGCTAATAATACATACTTTTCATCCAAATTTCCAAAGGAGAAAAGTTTAAAAAATTGTTATCTTTCTTTATATAAATAGACAAAAAGATATTCAACTTCTAATGGTTCATATTAGTTACAATTTCTCTTCCAGAATTCCATAAGGAATTCTCTATAGCTTAAATTCCAAAAAGATAAATCATTTCCATCAGATTCAATTTTCTAATACCTATCTCTACTGAGATTAGTCAGAGATTCAGAGTAATTTAAAAGAAATGGGCAAATGTTGATGATTTAAAATATCCACCAAAGCCAAAAAGAGGCCAAAAAGAGAATTCTAAACCTAACAAAAAGCAAATAAAAAGCATCTCATTTCGCTCAGGGAGTTAAAATGGCGGAGGAGTGGGGACCCCTTTTTCAGCCGGTCCCCTGAGTCAAGATGGATAGGTACCAGACCAGCCTGAACATCCACAGAATCAGCCTGAGACACAGGAAGATACATCTGGATCTCTACAAGAACATCTCCAGCGCTGAGTGTTGAGGTATGAAGTGGGGAGCCGTGAAACCGCGCACAGATATCAGGAGATAAACGGAAGGGGGAGGGAGCCGCCACGTTCGGGCACCAGGAAGCAGTAGCCACCTGCACGGGGGAGCAGGCAGACTCGCGGACCGGCACCCTCGAGACAGCAGACTGAGACCGTGAGCCGGGAGCGCGTGCCACCAGACATCTCACGGAACTCTAGAACTCCGGTGCGCGCACTGGATCCAGACTGAGAACGGGAGCACCGGGTGGCTGGAGGCTGGTGGCTGGCTAGTGGCATTAGAAACACAAAAACAGAGACGCACCGGCCCCGGAAGTGAGGGCTGGGGCACCGGGTGTGGGGTGCACATCCCCGGACGCTGCAGGGTGGAGCACACCAACAGAAACAGAGTTAAAGCCAGAACATCAGTGGAGAATGGGCCGCAATCCCTCTGTTCTGTGACAGAGGTTGAGATTCGGCCGCTGCTGCTCTGACTCTCAGAAGAGGCACACCAGACCGCCAGGGAAAGCCGCCAGAGAACAAAAGCCTGGAAACACCAGCTCACAGCGTGCCCATGACCATCCCCCCTGGCAGGGGACACGGAGACTCTACCCAAACAGGGTTTTCTGAGTATCGGTGTGGCAGGCCCCTCCCCCAGAAGGCAGGCTTAAAAATCAAGAAGCCCACAACCCGGGACGCCTGGGTGACACAGTCATTGAGCGCTTGTCTTTGGCTGAGGATGTGATCCCGGCGTTCTGAAAAGGAGTCCCTCATTGAGTTCTTCCACTGGGAGCCTGCTTCTTCCTCTCGCACTCCCCCGCTTGTGTTCCCTCTCTCACTGGTTGGCTCTCTGCCACATAAATAAATAAACAAAATCTTTAAAGAAGAAGCCCACATCCCTAAGATCCCTATAAAACAAGGGCACACGGCCTGGGTCCCAGTAAATAATCTGGGCTCTGGACAACCCCGCAACCTCTCCACATCAAAATGACAAGAAAGAGAAGCCCCCCCCACCAGCAAAGAAAAGTCAGTGAGTCTGTGGCCACTGCCACGGAAATAATGGATATGGATGTAACCAAATTATCAGAAATGGAATTCAGAGTAACAATGGTCAAAATGATGAGTAGACTTGAAAAAAGTATTCACGAAAATGTTACTGAGAATATAGAATCCCTAAGGACGGAAATGAGAGTGAATCTGACAGAAATTAAAAATTCTATGAGCCAAATGCAGGCAAAACTAGAGGCTCTGACGGCCAGGGTCACCGAAGCAGAGAAAAGTATTAGCGAATTGGAGGATGGGTTAGTAGAGGAAAAAACAAAAATAGAAGTTGGACATAGAAAAATCCACGCCCACGAACGTAGGTTACGGGAGATTACTGACTCTATGAAACGATCAATGTCAGAATCATCGGCATCCCCGAGGGGGTGGAGAAAAACAGAGGTCTAGAAGAGATATTTGAACAAATTGTAGCTGAAAACTTCCCTAATCTAGCGAGAGAAACAAACATTCGTGTCCAAGGGGCAGAGAGGACCCCTCCCAAGCTCAACCACAAACCTACACCACGTCACGTCATAGTGCAATTCGCAAATATTAGATCCAAGGATACAGTATTGAAAG
>NC_048235.1:26095868-26103158 GCF_002007445.2 Ailuropoda melanoleuca | reverse complement strand
GTTCAGCTCAGTCTCAGTGTCCTGTGTGGCACAGCTGAGCACGTCAGAGCCACGTTCCCACCCCTGGAGCTTTCCATCAGCCAGGCCGGCTCTCCTCTGAGTCTCAGCCTTGCCCGAAGCAGGCTGCGTGCCACCTGCCCTGACGCGCTGTGACCCACGGGCTGGCTGGCCCAGGTTCCCCCGTGTCCTGCAGCTGCCCAGAGCCCGCAGCCCCTGCTGTCCCCTCGGGGCCTTCCTGCCTCCCCGGGGCCTTCCTTACTGCACCAGGCCTGCCAGCGAAGCCTTGTCTGGTTGGAGGGTTCACACTCCAGATCTCTGGCCCCCGTTCCTCCTGCACTCTGGCACACATCCACCCACCCTTGTTGTCTTTCTCAGTTGATCTCTGGAACATTCTACACCAGCATACCTGTCCACTGCACACATTCCCACAGTGGATTTGCATATGCTAAGTGTGAAGAGCCTTTCTCTGCTTATTAAATGGGGTAGTGAGTAGTAGAGATATTACTTCCCTAGTGTCTGTGTGTCTCCTTGTCTGTATGTCTGTATGTTGGANTTGTCTGCATGTTGGAGAGAAGACTGAAGGGTCCAGAGGTAGACTGGGGGGGGAGGCTACACCTGACTCCCTTTCCAGGCCTGTCTCCAGGGAGGCCCTCGTGCCTCTGGGGCAGCTGAAGTGGAGCCCAGAGTCCCCTCCAAGTCTCAGAGGCAGCGAGAGAGGGGGTCCCTGGGCTCTGGTGGAGTCTGCCTTTCCTTCTCCCAGAAATGGGTTCAGAGTCCCTCCCCTGCTCCTTTGTGCATATGTTGCCAGAGGAGGGAGGGGAAGAAGGAGGGGGCAGGGAGACGGTCTCTTGTCCTGTAGCTGAGACCATCAGGGTGACGGCTTTCTAGCACCCACTCTTCCCTACATGACTGACAAGGCCTCACTCAGCCTGGGGCTGCTAGGGGGTGGTGTGATTGGAAAAAGGGGAACTGCCTTCCCTGGGCAAGCCTTTCCTTGCCGAGTCTCACCTTCTCTGCTCCCTCTGGGGAGAGCAGATGGAGACATGCAGAGATGTGGGGTTTGCTCTTTCTTCTAGTCTTTCCCAGACTCTTGGTGCCCCCCCCCGCCCACTCACATGCACACGCGCACACATGTGCAGACATGCACACACATAAACACACACACGTGTTGTCTCAGGCATGTTAAGAGACGCCTCTCTATCCTTTGGGAAGACATAGACACGGTCCTGACCCCTCTGTGGGTGGTACCAGGGCCCCAGAGCACAGGAGGGAGTCGTGCCTACCTGGGTCGACAATCACGGAAAATTTGTACCCCAGGTCTTTGCCTGTTTTCTCAATCCCACACCAGTAGGTGTCTGCGTCGTCCAGCCGGAGCTCTTCCAAGGTCATGGTGATTGTGGCGTATGCTGTGATCGTCCTGGATCGACGCTCTGCCCTTCTTCACCAGTTGCTCTGACCCAGGGGTTTTTACAAGGATTCTGCAGGAATCCCAGTTCCTCCCTCGGCACCACCACTTCTTGTAGGATTCCCATCCTTTGGTATACTCACAGTACGCCGTCAGGTTGCCCCCCTCTGTGCCTCTCACCTCTTTTTCCTGGCAGATGGAGAAGTGGCCTAGGAAACAAAAACCCAACATTCATGTCATCCTGCTTAAGCACAGGGCTTTCCGGGTGCTGCTGGGGCTCCTGGCACTGCCCTCAAGGCCAGCCAGGGGCCTCTGCCCTCTGTCGAATCACCACATCCTGCCTGTCCCTTCATCTCCTGCAGGATGGCTTTAGCTGTGCCCTCTCTTGGATGTCCCTCTGGGGCTCCTAACTGCCCAATACAGGGGCCTCTGCTCACTCACCACCTACTGACCACAACCCCTCCTTGCCCTCTGCCAACTCCTGTCCCCGGCAGCACAGAGCCCACACGGCAGCCCCAGGTGTATTTCTGTATCCCAGAGCTGGTGAGACAGCGGGGTCCCCTCCCCACTCGCCCCCTGACACTCTAACCCCAAAACATCTAAACACCCTCACCCTTTGAACCCACACGTGGCTCAGAACTAAACACACACAGACACACACACGACAAACACACAGCAACCATGCATGCACGCACTCACACAGGTGATCGCTCATTATTTTACCCACACACTTTGCTCTTCCGTGTCTCCCTCTATTTGCACAAGCTGTTCCCTCTGCCTGGAAAGTTTTCTCTGCTTGAAGGAATCAAGCCCTTCTATTCATCCCTCAAGCCTCAGCTCAAACAGTGTCTCTTCTATGGTGTCTGGTTCTGCAGCCAGCTCGGTGGCTCCCAGTGTCACCAGAGCCCTTTGTCCCTGTCTCCGTTGTTGCTCTTATGACACTGCAGGACGGTCTGGTCTTTGGCTCGTCCAGAGCAGAGACTCAGGCAGGCTGATGTATGGCGCTGAGCAACTCTCCAGAGAGCCTGTCATCCCTGGTTCTGCTGTCTGTCTTCCTCCCTCTACCCTGAGCTCCTCAGAAGAGAGGATCCCGGCTCTCGCTACACGTCAAGACCCGTTGTGCCGGCTTTTAAATGATCCAGATGTCTGAACCCCACCTTGACGGAGTGGGTCTCAGCTGGACCCTGAGCTTCTGGGCTCCTTCCAAGTTCCTCTGGAATTCGTGCATTTATGTATGTGTGTGTATGTGTGTACGTGCTTCTATCATCCATCTATCTATCCATCATCTATCCATCCATCTGTCTGCCAGGGTTGACCAACAGTGCCCTAGAAAACAGACACCGTTTGTGTTACTTATTTTTATTCTCTTTCCCAAACACTAACTTAGTACCTGTCAGATAACAAAACTTAAAAAGATTTTTTTTTTTTTTAATGAATAAGCGTCTAGATGAGTGAAAGGCCGGGCCATTTTCCCAGAGACAAACACTGTGTGAGTCACACCCCAGCCCTGCAGGTGCTCCGTCCTGAAGCCCCCGCCCCACTCACCTTGGACGACGAGAAGGAGCAGAACCGGGAGCAGCCACATGTCCTGCTGCCTGGGTTGTCTCCCTGGTGCTCAGCTGATGCCTGTTGCCCTCCAGGGACTGGAACTGAGCTCCGAGGCAACCTGCCTTCACTTTCTTTAAATTAATGTTTTTTAGTTTCTCTCATCTACTTCCCTTAATTTTTTTTCTTCAGTTACTTCCTAATCTCAATAATTATGAGAAAAGCAGTGCGGTCCTTTGGGAGCGTATGGCTGATATGATGAGGTCTCCCCTCTCCTTGCTCTGGCCCCTCACTGCAGCGTCCCCTAGAGTCTGTCCCTGATGACCTTGTCTCCCGGGAGGGTCTCTACCCCCACTCTCTAGCACACCTCCAGTCTCTGCACGCCTACTTCCTGCCACCCCTATCTCCCAGCCCAGATCTTGACTTCCATTGGGTATTGGCGCCTTTGTAAAGCTGTCCACGCTGTTATAAACTCAGATGTTCTCAAAATGCAATTTCTTGTCATCTTCACTCCTAAAGGTCTTGCTGGAATGGGGGTGGATAAAAAGCGGACTGTCCAAGGGCTTTGCCAGTAGGAGGAGGTAAGAATGTGGTGGGCCAGCCCCACGGAGCGAAGGGGAGCAGGAGTATTTGTCCCCTTCAAGGTCCTTTTCGCTGGATGAAGAATGAAATTGACATGAGACAGATTAAAAGGACAAAGTCAAATTTAATAGCATACATGCAGGGAATCCACGCAGACATGGTAGTCAGGCATTATAGGGTGTGACTGTCATCCTGAATTAAGAGGAGGGAGTAGGGGTTTGGGACTTCAAAGGGAAGGAAAGGAATTCACAGGATATGAAAACGAGTAAATATTTGATAGGCAAATGTTTCCTCTGCCAGGTAGACGGGTACTCCAATAAAATTTAAATTTAAGTTCTCTGAAGTTTCTCACCTTTAAAGTTGCACTGGCAGGATGTTCCTTCCCATCAAACTGGTCTATCAGTCCTGACCACAGGTCAGTTCAGGCAAACTCATTTCAGAACACAGAGATGCAGGTGTATTCCCAACATTAGGCCTATGAATTAAGTCATCATGTATTAAATAAGAGGAATTTCTATGGAAATGTTTCTCGAAAAAATGGCCTGGTTATTTATGTAAGTGCAGCAAGAATAGTGTTTGACTCTTTTAAACCTGCTTTGCTAGAAGTTTCCATAAGGAATCTCAAAATCAACTTTAACAGCCTCTCAAGTCCAGAAGCCAAACCAAATACTTGCCATCAGACTTTGCCGGCTGTACCTACAGATTTGGGTGAGTTCCTGTCTTCTCCAAGCCCCTCAGACATCTTGCACCTGCCAGGAAGTGACCTTCTTTATTCAGCTGGTAAGACGGCTGGGCACTCTGCAAGCAAAGTAACCGTCGGGGGTTTCCAAGGCGCTTTATCGGCTCCCTAAGTCAACCTGAATTCCATACAGCTGTTGGGTCACCCCTGAGGCTATGCCTGTCTCCCCCAAATATGACATGCCAGTCCAAGCCCTGGTAATACAACCAGTGTTTCCAATTGTGTCTTGTCATAAAGAGAACAGATTCTTATTGAAATGAAGCCAATAAATAGAGGGCAATAAAAACAGAAGACCACTCACTGAGAGTTTCTGAAGTCTGGCTGGAAGGTTCAGGTAAGAGCAAAGAGCAATGTTTCATTTGTTTACAAAGGTATATTTTATCCAATTGCTGTAGGTCAGTTAGCTTAAGAGACAAAGTTTCCTTAAATCAGCAAAGACAAAGCACTAAAAAAGTAGCAAAGTTTCAAACAAAAGTCACAAAGGGTATAACTGATCATTCTCAAGTTGGTCAGTCACGTTGTTAATTTTGATCCTGCTTGAATGTGGCCTTGCATTACTTCCAGAAATTGTCACTTCGTTCAAAATTATGGTCTTAAGGTTATCAGAAATGTGTACTCAGAGTTTTTTTTTGTCCATGGATCTCGTTGCAAAGGAAGCACATTTGCACATTATCGAGGCATCCGCGTACGAGCATAACCGTCTGTAAATGAGGAAAGACTTAGAAACGGCCAAGGTTGGAGATCTGCTTAGAGTTCCTTCCAGTGCGGCCAACAAGGAAATCTGGTTATATCTGCGACACACAACATTGTGAGATAATATCACACAGGACATCAGATTCCTAGGTGTTTCGTATCATTTTTAGGACATGTATTTTGATATTATAGCTACATAAATTCTTACTACTTATTTGGCAATGCTTCCCACAGAAGGTAAGATACCGAATAAGACTCATTAGTTTAATTGGTCACAAAATCTCTGAAAATTTCCACGGGCTCTTTGGAACACCTCAGACTGTGGTCAAAAGACTTTATTTTAGAATTTGATTTTGGGAATTATGTCACAAAATATCAGAGTGATTTAAATGTTGATATAATAGGATCACACATCATTATGAAACAATATTTAATTATCCTTTTAACCAAAGCGACAACAAAAGATACTCAAGGCAAACACAGAAGGTTACATCGTTGTGAGAAAATATAACTCCCTTCAGATTAAGACTCCGTGTTCTTAAGTAAGTGAAGACCTGATAAACACAGGAAATAATTTTGTCAACTAGAATCATGGTTTTTTAGACAGGTAAGTGAAAAAGAAAAAGTTTTGCTTATAATATCTTATGGAGAAGAGACCAATAGTACAAAGAAAACTCTGTACTTTTAACAAAGAGAAAACAAACACTTTGCACCAGTGCACTTTTGATGTTAAAACTCATTTAGTTGGGGCGCCTGGGTAGCACAGCGGTTAGGCGTCTGCCTTTGGCTCAGGGCTTGATCCCGGCGTTGTGGGATCGAGCCCCACATCAGGCTCCTCTGCTATGAGCCTGCTTCTTCCTCTCCCACTCCCCCTGCTTGTGTTCCCTCTCTCGCTGGCTGTCTCTATCTCTGTCGAATAAATAAATAAAATCTTTAAAAAAAAAAACTCATTTAGTTATTTAAATGTATCGTAATCTTAGCCAGTACTGGCCACACATAAAATTTCTTCCCAAAGATCCTTTCTTTGTAAACCTTCTAGAACTTTCTTTTTTTTACATTAGATTTTGTCCTAAATGTTTCCTCCTAAAATAACCAGTCTCATGTTAGGACAAACTCCTTTTCTTTTCTTCTCTATGCTTTTCCTTACCCACAGCACATATCTTACTCTTCTCAAGTACAGTTGTTTCCCTTGTTATTTCTAGTGGCCTTAGTTATATTGACGGAATTCTTAATGCTTTGAAACCTTAATATCCAGTGAAATCAGGGTAGTGAGCAACTGTGAGCTTGGTGACAGCAGAATTCTTTAGATTGACAAATTGATGAATATATTTGGAATTTTGGAAACTTGCTTTTTCATAATACAATCTCCCAATAAAACATGAACTCTGTTTATTAAATTTATCTTTAGTTGCCTATCATAAGAGAAAGCAGATACACTTCTGTTTATTATTTTATCTAATTTACATCTGTTAATGAACTTGTTTTTAACAAGTACACTCAAACTCTCCCTAAAACTTCACAAGGTATTAGGAAAATCAAAGATTATTTTAAGGTTTCTTTTTCCCCTAATAAAATTTGCAACAGAGAGATCGTGAACTTATTTGAATTTTAGTAACACAAGCAGAATAAAAGATTTATATTTAATGCTGGCAACTATAAAGACATACCTATTTTAAGTAAAACAGCAATCTTAAATTAGCTTTAGTGCTGAATATTTTCCCAGATTGTTTGAACACGAAAAAATGTTTGGGTGAGTTTTTACTTTTCTGAGTTTAGAATGCCCAAGACTCAGGAGGGCTTGCCTTCAAACTAACTAAATAGAGCTCTTTTGCAAATTATTTTTAGCAATACCTCCCACTGGTAGAAAAAATATCTCACATTTACACCCTCCATGGACACATGCAAACACAAAATACACAGACAGGATGCACACAAAATCTTAACTTTGTTTATACTCATATTTGTGAAAAGGATATTGGAGGCCCAATTTTTAAATATTTCCTTATTTATTTATTTATTTATTTATTTTAATGAAACACTTTCCCCTAAAGTTTGTGTTTCTGTCTTTTCCCTCTTTATTTTTCTTCTTCAGTCTCGGGAGCTTGTGGGCTCTGTTTACATTTCAAAGAGAAGAGAAGATTTATAATTTCGGGGACAGAGGAAGAATGTAAAAAATTTTTTCTTTGAGTTTCCAGATAACTGATTTTAAAATTCACCTTTTTTAAAAGTACAGAACCTTTTTTCTCCAACATTCTGGTCTGAATACTATCCGCAAACATTCTGAGAGGACTAGGCAAGTTTGGAGGTTGAGAGAGCTAAGTGGGCT
>NC_048235.1:26039375-26095768 GCF_002007445.2 Ailuropoda melanoleuca | reverse complement strand
CCACTGGGTGTTATACGCAACTAATGAAGCATCAAACTTTACATCGGAATCTGGGGATGTACTGTATGGTAACTAACATAATATAATAAAAAATCATTAAAAAAAAATCTCATTTCGAAGTGCAAACTTGAGAAGTTTTGATCAGTGCATTTAAGGACTCACTATACCTGCATGCTGATGACAATCCCCTACTCACTGCTTACCTGGCTTCTGTCACAGTTAACAGAGTGGGCAGAAACACACTGCAGCCCCCCACCGCTCCCTGCATGAAGGCTGCTATAAACAGGGAGCTGTAGATCTTTCTCCAAAAGCTAAGAAGCCATTAAGAAAGACACAAAGCACTTGGTAAACAGTGTGCTTAGCAGGTTCCATGTAATTGTGTCAGTTGTTTCAAATACCGTCTATGAAAAAGGCACAGTTACTCTATTTCACAATGAGGAAGCTGAGGCTTAGATGGGTCAAGTACTTTACTGAAGGTCACACAGTAAGGGGCAAACAACAAAATCAAATGGAAGTCTGATTCCAGAGCCCACTTTCTTAACCACTTAACACTATTAACAGTTAACATTATGTTGCCTGAATGTGACAAGCTCCAACATTGAAAATTATAATTTGGGTATCAACCACCTAATTTGGGTTACTTATGCATCTTATTTCACAGAATAGTGTATGTCGCATTATAGAGAATTACCCATCTTTTGAGAAAATTACTCAAAAAATATAAATCTCTGAAAATCTGTTGGTTTTGAAGTGTGTGTATCAAGGGATATGTTTATCCCAAGCTTTGATTACTCCTATAAGCAGTAGCAACATAACTTATGTATTATTCAATTATCATTTAAATTCATGAATATCCAGCTCTAACAATTCTAAACAGCTCTGTAAGAATCTTGCTAAATATCTGTGCTGTTTTCCCCATGCTATTTAAAAAAAAATAAAGATTATCCTGGGGCGCCTGGGTAGCGCAGTCGTTGAGCGTCTGCCTTCGGCTCAGGGCGTGATCCCGGCGTTATGGGATCAAGCCCCGCATCAGGCTCCTCCGCTGGGAGCCTGCTTCTTCCTCTCCCACTCCCCTGCTGTGTTCCCTCTCTCGCTGGCTGTCTCTCTGTCACATAAATTTAAAAAAAAAAAAAGCTTTAAAAAATAAAAAATAAAAAGATTATCTTAATTTAGTGATTTGAGTATCACACTGGAAATTGGAAACTTAGTAGCCCTGTTCAGCTCCATCACTAAATTCCTCCTAAAACATGAAGTAGTTCTGTTTAAATACCCTGAATGTAACTGGAAAAATAAAGGAGGGAGAATCTTCATTTATTTTTAAGATTTTATTTATTGATTTGGAGAGAGGGAGTGAGGCAGCACGAACAGGGGCAGGGGCAGAGGGACAAGCGGACTCCCCGCTGAGTGAAGAGCCTGAGTCCTTATCGGAGGACAGGGAGATCATGACCTGAGCCAAAGTCAGAAGCTTAGCCAGCTGAGCCACCCAGGCGCCCGGTGTGTGTGTGTGTGTGTGTGTGTGTATTTAAAGTGAATTCTAAATCACATCATTTTCATTGTTAATTTAAGAACCGATGTGACAAAATTTCTAAGATAAAAATAAATCTGCCTAAGTGATTGTTCACTTTTTAAAAAGCACTTCTTTACATACTTTACTATCTGCATAGCCGATTCATTATATACTTGAAGTTTCCTCAAGTTCTACAACTCCTGGTCCATCCCTTATACCAGCATGATACAAATTCCAGGGTAGTCTCTGCTGGCCATCAAATACAAAAAAGAAGCCTCCATTCTGGTGATAGTTGCAATCCTGAGTCTGTCTTTAATTCTTATTTTCAGTGCCCTCCTGAAAGCGATGGCATTGGTCAACCATGGCCTACCTATTACCACGACTCTAGCTGCTCACCTCACTGATGACTTTCTCTACAGAACCTTTAGATTTAGAATTCCAGAACTGGAAAAAAAAAAAATCTCCCTCTGCCTCTGCCTCCCTCTCTCTGTCTTTCATGAATAGGTAAATAAAATCTTTTAAAAAAAATTCATGAATCTCAGTTTTCTATTCTATAAGCTAAGCAATCAATTACTCTTGAAATAGCCTTACATAAATGAGGAAGGTAAAAATATGTACTCCCGAGTGTTAAATACTTAAGAAAACTTAGAGTAAACATTAGATTGGAAACATAAATTAGAATAGCTAACATTTATTGATCATTTACCATATTTCAAATAGTGACCTAAATGTTCTATATGGGTTTATTTTATGTAATCTTCACAACTTTGAACAGATTCTACTACGACACTGATGTTGCCTGTGAGGAACTGAGATGTAGAGAATTTAAGTAACCCATCCAAGGCTTCACCTAATAACTGGAGCAGTAAGGATTTAAACCCAGGTTCTCTAACTCCAAAGCAATGCTTGAAGACTGCACTGCCCTTTGGATAACTCATTTTGCTGTTGTATTTCTTAACTAGTCACTTTTCTGGACTTTTTTTCTTCCTGAGAACAAACGTGCTTCTCCATGACTCCTGATAAAATCCAATTCCTAGCTCTGTGGGCAGCCATTCACTCTATTTCCGTTCCCACTGGCATCTGTAAATTAGCCTCTGGTAATTATCTGTGTAGGAAGCAGCAGGCAGTGTACAGAACAATGTAACTGCTGGTCAGATTCCAACATGGGAATTTAGCATTCTTGAGTCATCAATCAACCAACCATAGCCCAACTTGAGAACGTATTTGCTCAAGCTATAAAAATAGGCTTAACTGCATAGCCATAGGCAAATACACCTTCAGAGCCCTGAAACAGTAAACCCTCAATCTTCAAGAAAGAACAGGTGTTCACACCTTGCCCTCAAAGACAATTGGTTCCCACTGTGTTTGACCAGATGGTAAGTACAATTTGGGGGCATCTGTCCTCCCTTGAGAATGTACTGTCTTCAGTTCCAGAAGTCATATACAGGGACTGGAAATGTAGCCCTCGACATCACTTTCGTTCAGAGGTTAAGACTGAGACTCGGTAGCAGAAGATAACCTCCTAGGAGGACTAAAAGGTCACAGTGTTGTGTGTCATTATATCCCTATGCTATGGGGCACTCACTGTATTTTCTTTTCCACTACTTCTCTTTAGGGCAACTGGAACAATCTGGGGGAAATAAAACTAGTACCACCCCAGAGAATAGGTAATCTTGGGCTTAAAGGAGGGGTTGGCAAACTACACTCTGTTGGCCAACACCCCTGCCATCTGTTTTTGTAAATGAAGTTTTACTGGAACTCAGCCATATCCGCTTACATGCCGTCTCCGGCTGCTTTCATGCTACCACAGCCGAGTAATTTCAGCAGAGGCCACAGGACATGTAAAGACTAAAATATGTATTATGTGTCTCTTCATAGAAAAAGTCTGCTGACCTCTGGCTTAAGGTATGGTGAGTTGGAAATCTTAATGTATTTCCATTTTTGGAATTTTCTTAGAAGAATATATCTGTAAATGAAAAAGCAGAAGTGCTCTGATCCTGCTACCCATTTTATCTCACGAAACTGTGACCAGCAATCCAGAATCAACCCCTTTTACACCAGTTCCATTAGCAGATGATTACTGTGCTCTTCCCTTAATACTTGACCATCAAAATGACTCGGTAGTTGGGTGGAGGTATCTCCTGATAAATTGTACTTACTGATAAAAGATGGGAGGGGAAAGAAACAGTGCCAGGCACTATGAACACATCTGTGGGCACTGATGACATACTTTATTTCACAGCTATGCCTAGTTCTGGCCATATTATTCTCTTACAAAGTATGTCAAAATAGGAGATCATGTAAACCCAGGCTCCTCTGGGGCCTAAGATCAAGCCCTAAAATCGAAGAACAGAAAACATGACTGATCCTTTGGTCTATGTAGAGATGGAAGACCGCTTCAAAGAAATAGCACTTAACAAATGTGAATCAAAGAAACAGCACGTAACAGAAGTAAACCAGATCCTGAGAGAAATGACGGTTATAATTTTCTACTGGGGCTCTTAGTCTTTGGACTCCTATCTTTCAAAGTACCTGTCTCTTTTATTCACAAATGATCTTGGGATTCCAGTAAGTACCAACATAAATCAGAGTGATAGATCACTAAGGAAAACCTAATTAATATTTCAACTTCAAAACAGTAGACTTGAAATTCTGAAACTTAAAAGTTTACTGAAGCACAAATTTGTATTGCATGCTTCGTAAAATTGGTGAACTGAAATGAGTCACTTAAGTAATGAGGGAGTACAGCTGACAGCCCAGCTCCCACATCTCAAAATAGCTTTATAGTTCTCTGTTCACCTTCTTGATGAAGCAGCATTCATAAAGTGATTATAAAAATGGTGCCCCAAGGAAAACTACCCGCGAGGGCTCATGAGAGAGGGGAAAAAAGTAAAGAAGGTTAAAAAATAAGAGTTCTGAAGTCACATAATAGAAAGCTTATGAGTACATGCTATATAGTGATAGTCATGAATGTAAGTTTTTCAAAGTTCTATTAGCTCTATTCAATGCTCATGTCAAGGGAGGTAGCAGGAAAGGATGGGTATAAAGACCAGAAGAACTTTAGTGGTGGTACTGTATACTCTGGGACTTGTAACATATCATGTATACATTGGTTCAAAGTATCAAAAATCTGAGCCATGGGTTTTGGATGCCTTCATGGTCAAGGAGAACGTATACGTGATTATCTGTTAGATCCTTTAGGGGAACTTAACCATAAACTAAGTGCACAGACTGGGGGAAGTACAATCTCTACACACTGTGTGTCGACATACAGTGAAATTTGAAAGGATTTGGCACATTTGACAGTCAACAAGAGCAAAAAAAATAGCATGAAGGCTATGTGGGGCTATACAGCAATGCAGTGAAAGAAATTGTCTTTCTGAAAGATCAAAAGAAGAGCAAATACCTTGAAGTTATTCACTACAGAATCCAGCAGGAAATTTAAGCAACAATTTAGCATTCTCAATAAAATATTTTTAATTTCCAGTCTGAGTGTATTGCTATGTGGAGAGAGCAGGTCAGAATAAGAAATTTAAAATGTTATAAAATGTAACAGGATGACATGGATCAATGCAGAGTTAGGGTTCCACTTCTGAGAATTCACTGGGATGTTATCTGCTCATCAGTTTACAATATTTTTATTACTAATATTTTCATGTCTTTTGATGAATACATGTATGCATTTTGGGGGCACATGCCAACTACTGGGCCATAAAGCATATGTGTATTTAATGTTAGTAGATACTGTCAATTTCTGAAGTGGTCATACCAATTTACAATCCCATCAGAAGTATATGACAATTCAAATTGCCCCACATCCTTGACAACACTTGACCTTTAGTCTTTTCCAATTTAGTCTTTCTGATATGTATGTGTATATGTATGTATCACACTGTGATTTTAATTTGCATTTCCCTAATGGCTAGTGAATTTGACCAATGTTTCTTACAATTTAGCCATGCTTTTTTGGGTTCACCTCTTTTACCCATTTTCTTTGGTCATCTTGCCTTTTTCTTATTAATTTGTAGATGTTCTTATTATGGACACAAGTCCCATTTGAGGCTTTCCCTTTGACTTCCTTACACTTTCTTTTGAACACTTTCTTAATTTTAATATGGTCCAATTACCAATTTTTCCTTTATGGTTGCCCCTTTCTGTACACTATCTCGTGTACCATTAAGAAATCTGTTCTAGGAGCACCTGCGTGGCTCAGTTGGTTAAGCGTCTGCCTTCAGCTCAGGTCATGATCTTGGGGTCCTAGGATCAAGCCCCGTGTCGAGCTCCCTGCTCAGCAAGGAGTCTGCTTCTCCCTCTCCCTCTGACCTGCCCCCCACCCCCACTAGTGCTCTTGCTCGCTCTCTCTTAAATGAATAAATTTTTTTAAAAAATCTTTAAGAAATCTGTCCTAGACCTCCTCTGCTCAAAGTTTAAAAAAATTCTATTTTTTTTCTAAGAGCTTTATTGTTTTACCTTTCATATCGAGATCTATGGATTCATCTAGAATTTTTTTTTTTTGCATCATATTAGGTAAGGGTCAAGATCCATTTTTCCATACTGATATCCAATTGAATCAACACTATTTATTGGCACTGCAAGGGAGGATCTTTGACCATCAAGGTGACATAGGTCACCTATGTATGTGTCATAATTGACAGCTTTATGATGTTGAGTCTTCCTATTCACTTGTTCTGACCTAAGGCTAGTCCTTGTGGACCCAGAACATACTTAATGCGGTATTTAGATCATGGTGGGAGTTTATGGAAGCCATGTGGTAAATAGAGTTATGACTTAAGTCCCCACATAGTCAGTCCAATTGCATGCTGGACGTATTCCAGAGATATTTTTCTAGTTTCTAGGTATATGGTTGGAATAGATATACTCAAGTAACTGACAGAACATCCACACTGGCTTCCTGACCTATCCAGTAAGAATTATTATGCTAAAAAAGGCCAAGTGGAAGCCCCTGGATCCCTCCTATCCCTACCAAAATAATAACCAAAAGTAATACTACATATATATGGAAAGCAAACTCATACATTTTGTGCCTCAACTTCTATTTGAATTCAATCTCATTTATACCTCTTCCATTTGATTATAGAGTCCTTCTGGGCACTCTAGTCTTTATGGCTTTTTTGTTTTTTAATATATGAAATATGAATATATATATATGAAAAATTTTGAGTTTAATGTTACCATGAATAACTTAGAGATACAGGATTGGTGATTTCTATGATAGAGCCACTTTGACTCACCACCTATTCTATGACAGAAGACAACTGGATCCTGGAAGACAGCATTGAATCACTGCTAACTAAAACAGGTGATGACTTTAACTGGAGATACTGTTCCAGATGTGGTCTCTTCATTGTGATAGATCAACAAAGTCCCTTTTCCCTAATTTTCAAAACTTACACAGTGCCATTTCACCTTTAACTAACTGTTTCACCATCCCACATGACACTGCACTGGTCTGCTACATTGATGATATCATGCTGATCGGACCTGGTGAGCAGTAAGTAGCAGGTACCAGGATACATGCATGCCACCAGATGAGAAATAAATTCAATTCAAGGGCTAAGTTCCTAGAAGTCCAGTGGTCTGACCCATGTTAGGATATCTCCTCTAATATGCAAGACAAGTTGCTGCACATTAATCTCACCAATGCAGCACTAATCAATTTTTGTGGCCCATTTGTATTTTATGGAAAACATATACCATATTTGGATGGGCTACACTGCTCTATTTATTGAGTCAAAAATGAGTGGACTCAGAGCAAGAGAAGGCTCTGTAGTCGTCCAGTTGCAGAGCAAGTAAAATCTGACCCCACAAATTGAATAGTTCTCAAATGTGCATAGTCAACCAGAACAATGTATGAAAATTGTAGCAAGCTCCAGTAGAACTATCACAGCAAAATCCCACAGGATGTTAACAAGTAAGTACTCTTTTGATTAAAACTTTTGAGTGGCTACTCGACCTTGGTAGAGAACCAGTGCTTGACCATGGGACATCAAATGAACGTATAACTAGAGTGACCCATCCTGAATCCTGAATTAGCTAATCCCCTAAGCCATAAACAGAGTGTCCAGAAGGACTCTATAATCAAATGGAAGAGGTATAAATGGGACTGAATTCAAACAGATGTTGAGACATAAAATGTATGAGTTTGCTTTCCATTCCTAGTGTACTTACTCATACACTCTTCCATGTTGCCATTAACATATCTTCTTGACTTCAGAAGAGGTCCCTCCATTAAACTGATGAAGAAGAAAAATATTTTTTCCTGATTTACAGATAGCTCTGGATTATATGACTAAATCGAACCTCCAAGAACATGTTGTTGCCTTCTTTGTCAAGATGGGAAGATGGCCTGATGTACGAAACTTTCCCACTTCATGGGTAATAGCTGATGATTTGGCCAGATGGTAAGGGACTGGTAAGCAACTAGATGGGAAAACTGATGTGAAAGGAGGTTTGGAGACAGGGTGTGGATTATTTGTATCCCATGGAAATCCTAATCAAAAGACCCTTTCTGTGAAGGAAACTCTCAAGGCAGAAGCCTAATAAAAATAGTTCCTATGAAAAGCTCGGTAAGGAAAACAAAGTATAGGAAGGATAAAAGTAAAGAAAATTAAATACAAATGTTTAAAAAAACTTTGAGAACATGATAACAGTGTAAGAAAGACAAAAGTAACTACTGTGTATATTGTATATATTGTATACTATATATAATATGTAAATATATATATAAGACAAAAGTAACTATATATACTACATATTATATACAACTACAACTATTTATACACACACACACACATTATATAGTTAGTTACTTGCTGTCCATTAAACCAGACCCTCTCCATTTTAAATCCTCTGGAGTTTAAGTCTGGCTTTTCAGGTGAGGCAGGGGCTGGGAGCTAGGGAATCAGTCAGACTATATAACACAGAAAATTCACCCTCCCACCCTGTTTTTAGCCCCATGACTCAATCTCATCCCCCATGGTACCTGTAGCTACTAAATCCTGAACAAGTCTAAATTCTCATCAGCAGCACTTGGTTTCCATCTTCTTCTATTCTGCTTTCAATCTTTCAAAAATATGTTGGATCTCCCATCCATTGTGCCTCTTCTCCCATTCTCTAAAATAATCTTATGGTTCTACTTACTTTACAATCAATTTAGTGGGAACTGGGAAGGGCAGAAAGATAAATTAATGTCTTCAATCCATCACTTAACAGCACTCCATTCTTACCTTTTTGATCACCTCCTTCTACCAAAGGTACCGTTTCCTGTATGCAGTTCTTTCTCAGCTACCATAGTCCTGTTTGTTCCTCTTCTAGCCCATGGAGCCAACTCTCCACCTCTATTCTTCCCTCATCCCACCAATCTTGGTCTCCTAGTAACATTTTTCTGTGGGAAACATCCTGGATATCAGATTCAGAAAAAGAATAGACCAGACAAAGGAAAGTTCACTGTATTTGGAATTTGGTGGTGGTTGTCTGAGAAGATATCAGATTCCTTTCCTTCACAGGAGCCTGCGTCTCAAAGTCCTAGGGAGAGAGTCTGCTTTGGTTGCCATCCCATCCTTTCTACAGGGCTCCATGTCACAATTGGGTCCACTCAGCCTATCATTCCTGGAATGTTGAAGTCTCCATGGTAACCATAGCCAAAGGTTCTTACTTTTTTTCCTGGTTTAGCCATTTAATATAGTATTGAGGCCAGAAACTTTTCTGTAATTCTCTCTGAAATTTCTTCTTTCTTTGGAACATTATACTACTCTCATCATATATCAAACTTAAATTTCTAACAGGTTCTTCGCACATGTATACTACACAGTGCCTACTATATACATATATCTATATATATACACATATATATACATATATCCTATATTCATTGCCCAGTTGCTCTCATCCAGTTTATGCCTTTAAAACCATATCTATGCTGCTGACTCTTGACTCCCCATTTCCACTTGATTGTCTAACAGGTGTCTCAACATGACCCAAACCAAAGCCCCCAATTCCAGCACACTTCCTCCAACCTGTTCCTCTCATCATCTTCCCATCTGAGTAAATTAGCCAGCAAGGTTATCATTCAGATTTGAAGAAGAAATAAAGAGTTTCCCAGAAAAACAAAAGATAAACGAGTTTATCACCACTAAACCAGGCTTACAACAAACGTTTCCCTCTAAGGTCAGAAACAAAACAAGGATGTACACTCTCACCACTTTTATTCAACATAGAACTAGAAGTGCAAACCACAGCAATCAGACAAGAAAAAGAAGTAAGAGGCATCCAACTCGTAAAAAAGAAGTTAAACTGTAACTATTCAGAGACGACATGATACTATACATGGAAAATCATAAAGATTCCACCAAAAAATTACTAGAAGTAATTTAAAAATTCAGTAAAGTGGCAGGATACAAAATTAATACCCAGAAATAAGTAGCATTTCTATACACTAACAAGGAAGTCTCAAAAAGAGAAATTTTTAAAACACCATTTACAATTGCACCAAAAAGACTAAGATATCTAGGAATAAACTTAACCAAAGAGGTGAAAGTCCTGTACTCTGAAAACCATAAAACACTGATGAAAGAAATTGAAGATGACACAAACAAATGGAAAGATGGTCCATGATCATGCACTAGAAGAATTAATATTGTCAAAATGTCCAATTACCCAAAGTAATCTATAGATTCAATGCAATCCCTATCAAAATACCAACAGCATTTTTTTGCAAAACTAGAACAAATAGTGTTAAAATTTGTGTGGAACCACAGAAGACCCTGAATAGCCAAAGCAATCCTGAGAAAGAACAAAGCTGGAGGTATCACAATTTCAGATTTTAAGATACTACAAAGCTGTAGTAATCAAAACAGTATGGTACTGGTACAAAAATAGACACACATATCAACAGAACAGGATAAAGACCTCAGAAATAAACCCACATTTATATGTGTCTTATAAAAGGCACATTTATATGGTCAATCTCTGACAAAGGAAGCAATAATATACAATGGGGAAAAGTCTTTTCAACAAATAGTGATGGGGAAAGTAGACAGCTTTATATAAAATGATGAAACTGGACTACTTTCTAATACCATACACAAATATACTCAAGATGGATTAAAGACCTAAATGTGAGACCTGAAACCATAAAAATTCCAGAACAGAACATAGGCAGTAATTTGTCTTACATCAGCCATAGCAACATTTTTCTAGATACAACTCCTAAGGCAAGGGAATCAAAAGCAAAAATAAATTATTGGGACTACAACAAAAAAAAATAAGCTTTTACACAGCAAAGGAAGTCATCAAAAAAAACCCTAAAAGACAACCCGCTGAATGGAAGAAGATATTTGGAAATGATATATCTGATAAGGGGTTAACATCCAAAATATACAAAGAATGCATACAACTTAACACCAAAAAAATAAATAAATAAATAAATCCAATTAAAAAACGGGCAGAGGACCTAAACAGACATTTTTTCAAAGAAGACACAAAGATGGCTAATAGACACATGAAAAGATACTCAACATCACTGATTATCAGGGACATGCAAATCAAAACCACAATGAGATACCACCTCATGCCTATTAGAATGGCTAAAATCAAGAGGATGAGAAACAAGTGTTGGCAAGGATGTGAAGAAAAAGGAACTCCTGTGCACTGTTGGTGGGAGTATAAATTGGCATAACCATTGTGAAAAACAGTATGGAGTTTCCTCAAAAAATTAAAAATAGAAATACCATATGATCCAATAATTCCATTATTGGGTATTTACACAGGGAAAACTAGAACACTAACTTGAAAAGATATATGCACCCCTATGTTTATTGCAGCAGCATTCTTTACAATAGCCAAGACATGGAAGTAACCTAACTGTCCATCAACAGATGAATGGATAAGGAAATTGTGGTAGATAAACACAGTAGAATATTACACAACTATAATAAAGGATGAGATTGTGCCATTTGAAACAACTTTGATGAACCTAGACAGCATTATGCTAAGTGAAATAAATCAGACAGAGAAAGACAAATACCATATGATTCTACTCATAAGTGGAATTGAAAAAAATGAATAAACAAACAAAAAGGAGAATCAGGGATGCCTGGGTGGCTCAGTTGGTTAAGCATCCAAGTTCTACTCAGGTCATGATCTCAGGGCCCTGGGATCAAGTCCTGCATCAGGTTCGGCACTCAGCAAGATATCTGCTTCTCTCCCTCTCCCACTTCCCCTCCCCCACTCATGCGTGTGCTCTCTCGCTCTCTCTCTCTCTGTTAAATAAATAAAATATTTTTTTTAAAAAAAGGCAGAATCAGAACTACAAATACAGAGAAAAAACTGATGGTTGCCAAAGTGGGGGGGAGGTGGCAAGTTGGGCAAAATGGGTGAATGGGACAGGGAGATACAGGCTTCCCAGTTATGGAATGAGTAAGTCATGAGAATAAAAAGCAGAGCATAAGGAATACAGTCCATGATATTGTAGTAGCAACATAATGGGACAGATGGTAGCTATACTTCTGGTGAACATAGCATAACATATAAACTTGTCAAATGACTAAGCTGTACACCCAAAACTAATGTAACATTGTGTGTCAACTATACTCAAAAAAATAACAGTAAAACAAAATGATGCTTGGTACAGAGAAGTCATTCAATAAATACTTACTGAATAAATGCACAAACACAGGCTAGTATATGCATAAATTTTTTTCTGAAAGGATACAGAAAAGGCTAAGTGGTAACCTTTCGAGAGAGAAAGACACAAGGTGATATGGGAAGGGATATTGTGTTCCTATTTCATGCCTTAATATATTATTTGAATTATTTCATTATGTACATATATTAAATCTATGGCTTTGAAGTCATCTGGAGTTATCTGATGTTTTGTTTTTTGTAATTTTGTGTACTAAAAATAATAAATGATTTTTTTAAGTAATTAAATAGATATCTACAATGAGACCTTTCCCCCCTACTTAAGTGATCCATCTTCTCCACAGATCAATGAAGTTAAGTGCACACCTACTGCCCCACTGCTCACCAGTCTTCTCCCTGGAGCAGTATACGCTACCTAAGCATGGCCCATTCTAAAGACCATGCAAGGATATGCAGTGATCATAAGAAAAGTGAAGGATTGTCCTTATTACTGGCAAGCATCATTTCCACTAACTAGGGGATGGCCCTAGCCTAAAAATATTTCTAAGTCTACCTTTTTTCACCAACCATAAAATTTACCCCATGAGGTATAGTACCTTCCTTTCTGTATGGCTCTCACACATATATCAAGTTCCCTTTTTGGTCAGCCTCCTTCCCCTGGGATCCTTCATCTCCAAAGTGCTGAGATGCAGCACAGCACAGGTATACCCCACTTGAACTTACCACTCTTCCTTCTATCCCATCCACTTCTCTCTCAGGTCATGCCATCCCTTCCCTCCTCCACACCCCATTCTCAAAGTCCTCTCCATTTCCAACGAGGCCTCCAGAAACCTGTTTGTATTGGTAGTAGTTAGCGGTAAAAAAACAAAACAAAACAAAACAAAAAAAACCAACCCTTAAATCTACCATTGAGTCATAAAAGCCCAGATCTCCAAAACAGAAAGCCCCAGATATTTCCACGAAATAGATACCTGATGAGTTTATAGCTAAAAAAAACAAAATAGCTTATTTTTCAATCAAACGCCCATGGTATATACAGATAAAAAATTTTTTTTGATTCATTCCTAATCCAACCATGAAAAGATTACCAGAGCTAAAGTTCTGGCACGTTTCCATGACTGCATCATTGAAACCATATACTCAAATGTGTATATTAATTTTTTCACTTCTCATTGTAACACAAGCAATAAAACTTCTCTATAAGCATAATTTTAAATGGCTGCTCACCATCTCACTATATGGATGCAACACAATGTACCTTAATCATTTCCCATTCATTGGATATTTAAATTGTTTTATTGGATGTACAGAACTGTTCAATTGTAAATGATGCTAAAATTATTTTATGGAAGTCTGCACTTTGGATCATTTCCTTAGGAAAGATTCTGAGAACTAGAGATACCTAGTCAAACAATACTAATAGTTTGGGGGCTTTCAATATATGTAACCTAAATATAATATAGGCATGTAATTATAATTTACACTCGGGAGTAAATATGCTCAAGCATTAGACATTTGCTGTTTGATAACTACAGTTGACCCTTGAACAATGCCACGGTTAGGGGCAGCAACCCCCCATGCAGTCAAAAATCCATATATAACCTTTGACTCTGCAAAAATTTAACTACTAACAGCCTACTGTTGACCAGAAGATCTACTGATAGCATAAACAGCTGATTGGCACACATTTTGTATGGCATATGAATTGTACACTGTATTTTTATAATAAAGTAACTAAAGAAAATCATGAGAAAATACATTTACAGCACTGTGGTGTATTTTTTTTTTAAGATTTTGTTTATTTATCTGAGAGAATGAGAGCATGACATTGCCAGGGCGAGGGGCAGAGGGAGAAGCAGACTCCCTGATGAGCGACTCTGGGATCATGACCTGAGCTGAAAGCAGATTTCTTTTTTTTAGATTTTTTATTATGTTATGTTAGTCACCATACAGTACATCATTAGTTTTTGGTGTAGTGTTCCATGATTCATTGTTTGCGTATAACACCCAGTGCTCCATGCAATATGTGCCCTCTTTAATACCCATCACCAGTCTATCCCATTCCCCCACCCACCTCCCCTCTGAAGCCCTCAGTTTGTTTCCCAGGCTCTTAACAGACTGAGCCACCCAGGCACCTCTGTACTGTATTTATTTTTAAAAATCTGCATATAAGTGGACCCATACAGTTCAAACTTATGTTGTTCAAGGGTCAACTATATCTACATAAAACAGTACCTCATTCTTTTTATATTATTTTGATTCATTTTGAGATTAAAGGGGTTTTTTTTAAATGTTTCTTAGAAAATTCTCTGAACTATTCACATCTTTTCCTCCTTTTCGAAGTTTTGATTTTAATATACATTTCTTTGTATGCCAAGTATAAAGTTACCTTAGGTATCTGTTAAAAATATTTTCCCTCCAGTGCCGTCCATGTTGCAGCAAATGTTGAGAACTCGTTCTTTCTGATAATGCTAAGTGAAATAAGTCAAGCAGAGAAAGACAATTATCATATGATTTCTCTCATCTATGGAACATAAGAACTAGGATGATCGGTAGGGGAAGAAAGGGATAAAGAAAGGGGGGTAATCAGAAGGGGGAGTGAAGCATGGGAGACTATGGACTCTGAGAAACAAACTGAGGGCTTCAGAGGGGAGGGGGGTGGGGGAATGGGATAGACTGGTGATAGGTAGTAAGGAGGGCACATATTGCATGGTGCACTGGGTATTATATGCAAATAATGAATCATCGAACCTTGCATCAGAAACCAGGGATGTACTGTATGGTGACTAACATAATGTAATAAAAAAATATTTAAAAAAAATACTTTCCCAATGTGTTACGTGCCTTTTACTTTCTATTGTTTTGGTTTTGTTTTTGCTTGCTTTTTAACTTTTTATTTTAACAATATATCTTAAGGATCTTTCCATGGCAGTTCTGGTAAACACAGTATTTCAGAGTATTGTTTTTGTATTTTTAAATAGAGAAAAGGGTTTTTAAAATTATTTTTAGGTGAGAAGTCAAGTCCATTAGTCTTCTCTTTCATTGCCTGCAGGCTAAAAAAATCCTTTCTTATCCCTGGATCAGATAACATTCACCTATATTTCTATCATTTTCATGTTTTTTTGACATTTAGTGTTTTAATCCATCAGAAAATAGATGATCATTTGGTAAGAGAAAATTCTAAACTATTTTCTAATTATTTTAGAAGTAATGATTAAATAATGCTACCTTTTATTACTGATTTGCTTTGCCTCCTTTTCAGGTATTAAGTCTTATTTACATCAAGTTATTTTTCTAAATTATCTATTCACTTATCTACCAGTACCATACAGATATAACTGTTATAGTTTTATAAGTGATAACAAATATTTTAAATAGAATCCAGTAAGGTTGCTTCTGCAACATTATACTTCTCAAAAATTTTTAGTGCTGTTCTCACCTGTTTGTTCTTCCAAGTGACGGTAAAAAAATATTTTGTCAACTTTCAAGGGAAAAATATCCTGTTGGACTTTTTATTACATTAATACTGTAAGTTAATTTGGAAAAAAAACCTGACATTTTCACATAAATTCTGCTCCTCTTCAAGAACATTTTATGTCTACATTATTCCAATTCTTTTATATTTCTCAGGTGAGTTTTGTAATGTTCTCCACAGAGGTTCACACATTTCATTTCAGTGTTATTCACAGACATTTTCTCCCTCTTATTACTATTGTGAACAAATCTTTTTTCATTGTTACTGCTAACTGGTTATTGCCATAGAGATTAGCCACAATAATATTAACCCAGAAAACTTTTAAAGCAAGTATTACCAAGTGCTCATTTCTACAAAAGAGAAATAAATCTCTGAAAAGTACTCAAAATGCATCTAACTTTAAGAATTGTGTCTTTCTGGGGCGCCTGGGTGGCACAGCGGTTAAGCGTCTGCCTTTGGCTCAGGGCGTGATCCCGGCGTTATGGGATCGAGCCCCATGTCAGGCTCTTCTGCTATGAACCTGCTTCTTCCTCTCCCACTCCCCCTGCTTGTGTTCCCTCTCTCGCTGGCTGTCTCTATCTCTGTCAAATAAATAAATAAAATCTTTAAAAAAATAAAAAAGAAAAAAAAAGGAATTTTGTCTTTCTGATGAGCCCTCTAAAATAAACTGTGCACACTCCTATGTAATTAAATAAGTTGATTTGTTCAATTGCTTAAGCCATAATTTTTTAGATGTAGGATAATGCTTACTAAACTATTATTGGTTAGAATCATTGCTCTAAAATAATTTTTGCTAATAATTAGATAACAGAGCTAGTCTGTAGCTATGTCTACTGAGATTTCTCCTTCTCTATAAAAATAAAACCGTGGGATCTGTATAAAGGAAATTGCTTAATTTTCTCTTCTCAGTAACAGGGTGAAGTGAAGGGAAAGGCACATGGGTCCACCTCATTTGAAAATGCTATGGAGTCTCTTAAGCTGCATATGCCCTAAAGAAAAAAGGTCAGAATGTGTCCTTATTTTAATGCTATGAAAATGAACTTTTGCAGAAAAAACTTCAATTCAATCCAGCCCTAGACCCAAATTGACTCACTGAGTCACATAATTAGAAAGTCCAAGAATAGAAAGGCATACTCAAGGTTTCCCCTACATCCCCCCTCTTCCTCTACCTTATTCTGCCTTTTGGTTCTGCTTTTCTAGGCTTCTCTTTGCATAATGCCTTCATTCCTCAGTGGCAATAAATGGGGTTCATTTATCTCCACCCCTGGAACGTAAATGCTTTCCTATGTATTTGCTACCTACTTCTCATTCTGCCTAATAAACATCGCAGCAACATGATGGACCAAAATGAAGTTCTGAAAAGTGTCCAGATAATCTAAATCCCATTGGACTATATTATGACAGATGGAAGGAGAGTTAGCATAGAGCTTTGGCAAGATCATAAATGTGTACTGTTGTCCAGTCCACATGAATGAAAAGTGATTCTGATCCTTTTTCTTGGTAAGGATGAAAAGAAGGCATTCACCGCATTGATGACTGCATACATACCTTTGATCTGAGGCTGGGTTAATCCGCTCTGTGTTAATCTGCTAATATATTTGGCATAGTCACCACAGCTGATGCTACTACTTGATTGCATTTATGGTAGTTACTGTCATCTGCCAGAAACCATTTCATTTTTGTAGGGTCAAGATTGGTAAACTAAACAGGGATTTGATGAAGACCACTTCTGCCTTTTTTAAGTTTGGAGGGGGGTATTAACATCTGAAATGACCCTAGACTGCAATATTGTGTTTTTATTTACTCTCTTGGCCAGGATGAAGGACCATTTTTGAGGCTTCCCCATATGGCAGCTCTTAATCATAGACCAAGAAACAATGGGAGAGTGCTACCAACTTCCAACTATGTCTATTCCAATAAGACAAAAGAACTTTCTTCTTTTCAAATATAAATATAAGTTCCCTCTACACATGACATTAGCTGCATCTTACACAATTTCAAGGTGTTATACTTTCATTTTCATTCAATTTGAAATATTTCTTAAGTTCCCTTTGGATTTGTTTTTGACCTGCGGATTACTTGAAAGAGTGTCCATTCTAATTAAATATTTGGGAATGGGGAAATGTCCACCGAGTGGGTTCAGGACCCTTTGTGAGGTGGACTCAGCCAGGACTCCATTGATTACCTGGACCCCATCCATATACCACCTTTCTACCTGAGAGGCATGATGATGCTTTTAGGTCCCCTGATATCAGTGTCAACTTGGACCCTACATTGAACACTCTTCAAAATCTTGAGGTATTTCCCTTTCCACAGCATAGGGTTTCCCCAGAATAGGGTTATAGCCATCACTGCTTTGCAAGAAAACAGAGAAATTCCTTAATGCTTACAACTTGTCATAATGCTTCAGTATTTTTCCCCATTTTCATGGGAACTGCCTTCTCCTTCAGTCAATGGCTTCTGTGTCTGAGAATTGACTCAGTCTAAAAATTGGGCAAGGATGGTGACATTTTATTGGGCTAATTGGTATAAGCCTCCTGAGCACCCATCCCTAATTTTTCTTGATAGCATAAATTATGCAATACTCTTGTTAATTGCCATCTATCTGGACCCTAATAACATTGTGTGCTAATAATCATTTCCATTGCTCTCTGAAGTTCAGGCCCACCTCACTACCATTCCAACCCCGCTGTTCATTACTGTAATGGCACTCATCCTGTTTCAGATGGTTAAGCAGTGCCACCTAGCCCCCATCAGGGACAATTCTGTAATGGCATCTCCTATCATCAGTTCTGACATACAAAACTTCTCAACAGGGGCCTCACCAATCCCGTGAGGAGCTTTTTTTTTTTTAGCTTTTTTTTTTTTTTTTAAAGATTTTTTTTTTTTTTATTTGACAGAGATAGAGACAGCCAGCGAGAGAGGGAACACAAGCAGGGGGAGTGGGAGAGGAAGAAGCGGGCTCACAGCGGAAGAGCCTGATGTGGGGCTCGATCCCACAACGCCGGGATCACGCCCTGAGCCGAAGGCAGACGCCCAACCGCTGTGCCACCCAGGCGCCCCCCGTGAGGAGCTCTTGACCTGGGATGGACCTTCAGAGTTGTTCCAAATTGAGAGGAGTTGTCCAGGCCTTGGTACCCCTGCACTGACCAGTCACTGAATGCAGACTGCACTCCTGCCCCCCACCTGCAGGAGAAAGTGTAACGTTTGTTGAAGCAGCTCCCTGTAGTCCGCAACTCCCAAAAAGAGATGCTGCCATGAGCTGTGACAAGCCAGCACTCCTGGCGGCTAGGGGACTGAGGGCTTCAGTCCAGAACAAGGTTCTGGAAAGTACATCACAGCGTCCACCGCCGTAGTACATGTGAGGAATGATTAATAAGATAAAAGGCCTATAGTTTTTGGAGGGTGGGGGAGTAGAAGAGTACATGTTTTTGAATTGACTTAACGACATCCTAGCTCAAATCAGTCGAAGCCATTTCCATAGAGCTAATAAAAATAAATTCAGATGATTAGACACATAGTTTCAAAGTTGTCATTGACTAGCTCTCAAGGCAGAACGCCTTCTCCAAATACTTCCTTTAGATTTTTGAAGAACTAGGGTATCCATATTATACACTGGTGGCCTAAACGTCCAAAGCCCACTCACAGATGTGTTTTGATTCGCACACAGTGTTTTCTAAAAATCAAATGAGGCACAAACAGGTAAAATCAATCAATCTCACAATAAAATCAGATTTTCAACTTCTCTTGAAAAAAGATCTAGAAACACTGGTCTAACAAGAGTGCATTTTCAAGAGTAGACTGCACTCTCCCCGTTTTTACACTGAATGGATGGGACCCCAGCTAACCTGGCCAGTCTTCTGGTAAAAACCCTTTGTATTGCCTGTAGCATAAAAGATTTAAGCTGGCAAAGGTTCAGGTGCAGTAAGTTTGCACCACTGAGCAACCAAGAGCCTGGAGTATATATTTTTTTATTTTCTGGAGTTTCAGAGCATCACTAATAGAATTTGCAAAAACTTTAATCCACCTAATTCTTCAAGACCCTTAATCTCCAAAGGTCAACCATATGAACAAACAGAGTCTGGGACAACTAAGACAACAGTGAAAAAGAAGGCCTTGTAACTTCTTAGCCAGTCCAGAATATCCACTTCTAAATGTACTTATAAACAGAAATGAACTATGCTATGCCCCATAATGCTGGCTTCCAGATTACATATATATATATATATATATTTTAGTAAAAGGCGAAAGATTTATACGATTTGAAGAGAAACCAGAGTATCCAGATTACACATTTTTAAGTTTCCCCCAAATTATCTCCTATCCTACCATTCAGTATTAAAAGCTATTTTGTAAAGACTTCCATTTTAAATGTGTACATCTTTATGAAAAGAATAGCCCATAGTAGAATAATCCTCCTGCTCATTGGTTCCAAAGCATGTTATGATATTCAGATGCCCAAGCACCATAAATTTCTTACATAATATGTAGAATGGACCAGTGAATTTTGTGTGACCATCTGCCCAAATAGACAGCAAGCAGCCTGACAAAAGGAAATATAAATGTTAAGAGCAAACACATTTAGATGACTGGGGAACCAAATAAGGAAAGGAAAGCAGAGGACTCCTATCACTCACAATTGGGACCGCTCTCAGGGACTGAGAATCAACCTCTTTAAGGATGATAGGGGGAAATGGTATTAACGTCTGTTTCTAACAAAGTATTATATGGTCTTTTTCCCCAACATCCCAGAAAGGAATCAAGTCTAAAACCTTGATTATGGTCTGAAACACAAATCTCTTGATATTAACAGGACTCAAAAAGCAAGCCATCTACATGCAACCCCCAAACAGAAGATCCTCAGTCAAGTTGGGGGTGGGGGGGACAGGGGTCATGTAGGGGATTTCTAATAATCATTCTTCTTCAGTGGTAATGGGTTTGGCTACAGTAAGCAGAACAAAGGGAAGGAGGTAATGGTGACAGCCTGGGGAAAACAAGCAGAATGCTGAGGTAAGAATATAAGGTTCCTACCATTGGACACTTTCCAATGATAAGATAAATCCATCTCACTGGAGTCTTGTGGGAATGAGGTAATCAAAATTATGCTATGGCTTATTATGCATGGAATGATGAACAGATGTTTTCACTCTCCTCTGAGGAGCCAACAAGTAGGAAAGGGCACACACTGCAGCACAAAGGATGTCACTGTGTTTCTGCAACTGCGGTGTGCATCTCCATCACCTCCTGAATCCAAATCTCTCAGGAAATAGGGTCAAGATTTTGCATTTTTAGCAAGCACCAGAGGTGATTCAAATAGAGAGGGTCTACAGACCATATTTACATAAATCCTGCACATTAAGTGAACCAGAAGGAAGACCTTTCTAGAAATTGGGAGTTAAATCTCTGGAGTGAGGTAGTAATAAGGAATGCTGAAGACCTAGAACAGAAAGCCTGTTTTCCTAGTCACTAGGAAAAGGGGGAAATTATGTATTTCCTGTGCATAGTTCCAGAAAGCAGAAGGGGGAATATGGGGCAAAAAATGTTCTCATTGGCTACATCAACAGGAGGTCAAGAAGTAAACACCAGAGTGGAAAGAGGTCTAGACCAAGCTTAATGGGGAGTGCTTGTCCCCAGCAACTCTAACTGGTAGAGTAAACTTCCACAACTGCTTTACTCTGTGCTTCTTTGGATACAATTTTCTATGAGATTAGCCTAGAATTTCTAGGTATCCCTGATTAGTTTTCTATTGATTTACAACAAATTACCACAAACTCAGTGGCTTTAAACAACACAGGTTTACTATCTCACAGTTTCTGGAAGCTAGAAGCCCAGAGCTAGATTCTCTGCTCAGAGTCTCACTGGGCTGAAATCCAGGTGCCGACCTGGGCTACAATTCTAATCTAGAGGTCAGGGTCTTCCTTTGTTGTGGCCTGAACGGTGTCCCCACAGAGTTCATATGCTGAAGCCCTCACCCCCAATGTGACTGTATTTGAAGAAAGGAGCTTTAGGGAGGTAATTAAGGTTAAATGAGGTCATAGGGAGCAGTTCTCATCTGATAGGGTTGGTGTTCTTATAAGAAGCAGAAGAGACAACAGGGATCTCTGTGCCTTGCTCTCTGCTCTTCCTCCCCAACTACTCCAAGTGCCCATATGAGCAAACAGTGAGGAGGCAGCCATCTTCAGCCCAGGAAGAGAGGCCTCACCAGAAGGCCTCACTAACCCTGCCAACATTGTGATTTCCAAAACCGTGAGAACATAAATTTCTGTTGTTTAAGCCACCCCATCTGTGGCAACTTGTTATTGGAGCCCTGGCAGGCTAATACAGCTTTCAAGCCCAGTGGTTGTAGCAGAATTCAGTCTCCTGTGGTTTTAAGACTGAAGTCCCTGTTTCCTTGCTGGCTGTCAGCCAGGAGCTGTCCTCAGGTCCTACATGCCACCTGCATTCCTTGTGATGCGGTCCCTTGCAGCATCTTTAAGTTAGCAATGGAGAAATTCTTGCACACTGAATCTCCCTCATGCTTCAGATTTTTGACTACCTCTGTCTGTAACCTATAGTCTCATATTTTAAAAGCTAAATGATGATGTGATTACATCAGCTCCACCTAGATAACTCGTCATTTTAAGGTCACTTGATTTGGGACCTTAGTTACATCTGGAAAATCTCTCTAAGTGTTACCAACATTAGTGCTTGATTCAACAATTGGGAGAAGCTGTATGTATACTAGGGTCCAAGAATCTTGGGGGCCATATTAGACGGCCTTTCTACCTACTACACTCCTTCAAACCAGCTAAGTGCTAATGTTTTATAATTTTATGATGTAAAGACAGTTTATTCATTCATTCTATTTCATGAGTATATATATATAATATATAAGAAGTATATATAAATATATATAAATTTCTTTCTTTATATATAAATTTCATTATATATATTTATTATATTAAAATTTCATTATATATAAATTTCATTATATACAATATATAAATTTCATTAAATATATACTTCTTTTATATACAAGAAATTTCATTATATTTATATATATTTCTTTCACTATATATATAAATTTCATTATATATATTTTATTATATATAATACATAAATTTCATTAACATTGTCATGTTCCTGGCAAACCTGGACATATTACATTGTGCCATCATAAAGTTTCTGCTGTTATGATTTTCCCCTAAAAAATGTAATGTGGTCATTGTCATTTTTGTTAAAGAGATTAAATAGGGTTATGATTAAAGTTTGTTTTAAAAAGTTAACAATAAGCAAAAAAAAAAATACAGTCAGACTACTATGCTTCATCTATAAAAGAATAAAACTAAAGATGTTCAAAATTATTTAGTCCACTGATTTTTCAATATTTCTTTAGCTGAGAAGCTAATCAAGTGAAATCTTACACAGAGCCTCAAATGACAACGAGGCTACTCTGCTGAAGTGAAATGAGGTCCCATTTGGCCCACAATAAAAACAGAGGCACTTCTGTAGGGAACATAATCCTACTTCCTTACTTTTCTGAAACTTTCAAGTTTAAAAACAGAATATGCCTCATCTAAGCCTATATATTAACATCAGTAGTAAAGTCAAGCCTAGAACTCAGATTTCCCAAGTCTTGGTTTAATGTTCTTTGTAGCCAGCATGTGTAATAGTAGTTCTCTCCCTGAATCCTTTCCACCTACCATGCAACAGTTGGAGAAGTGGATTCAGCCCACATCCAGGAATGGAACCCGATTGTTTTAACCTAATTAGCATGATCACCTTATCTTTGCCACAGTTAATTGGTTAAGGTCAACTAGACCTAAACCACTTTGTGACTAGTATTCTTTAGGTCAAAAGTGAATGATTCAGAAATGAGCATATTCAGGCCATTTAGTCTTGAGGGGAACTTTACTTCAAACAAAGATCCCTCACTCTTCTAAGTCAGTAGAAGCCCGTCCCATGATACTTAGCTTAAAAACACCTCAGTATCTGTCTGAATTGAGGTAATCAGTCCCTGGCCTAACTGCCTTCAAAGCAAAGTAAATAATCACTGGAGAAAGAGAACACTGTCCACAGCCTCAACTTCTTATTATAATTTTTCATATACTATGTACAACATTCAATCAAAAATTATCAGGCATCAAAAAGTTAAGAATTATCTCAAAATTAAAGCAAAAAAAAAGACAACAAAATAGACCCATAGGAAATTCAGGTATCAAACTTGTCAGACACAAAATTTAAAATAGCCTTGGCTGATATATTCAATATAAAAAAAGCAAGATGGAAAATTCCACAACTGAAAATGATTTTTAAAAATCAAATAGAAATTTGGAAACTGAAAAACACAAAATTAATCAATTTAAGATAGAATTAATGATAAGATAATTCAAAAGAAAATATCCAGTAGATAGGAAGACTTAGTATCATCAGTTCTTCCCAACTTTGTCCATAGATTAATACAATCCCAAACAAAATCTCTGCAAGTTATTTTGTGGATTAGACAACATGACTTTAAAGTTTATATGGAGAGGGAAAAGATCAAGAAGAGTCAATAGTAAAGAACAAATTGAAGAACTGATGTTACCCAATGTCAAAACTTACTATAAAGCTACAGTAATCAAGAAAGTGTGGTATTCAGACACCTGGGTGGCTCAGTCAGTTAAGTGTCTGCCTTCAGCTCAAGTCATGATCCCAGGGTCCTGAGATCAAGTCCTGCATTAGGCTCCTTGCTTAGCAGGGAGTCTACTTCTCCCTCTGCCTGCCTGCCGCTCCCCCTGCCTGTACTCTCTCTCTCTCTCTCTCTCTCTCTCTCTCTCTCTCTCACTCTCGCTCTCTCTCTGGCAAATAAATAAATGAAATCTTAAAAAAAAAAAAGTGTGGTATTAACAAAAAGATCTTTAAAACTGATCAGTGGAACAGAATAGAGAGCTCAGAAATAGACCCACAGAAATGTAATCAACTGATCTTTTTACAAAGTAAAAAGCAGCAAAGGCAATGCAACGGGGAAAAGAAAGTCTTTTCGACAAATGGTGCTGGAACAACTAGACATCCACATACAAATAAATGAATCTATACATAGACTTCATACCCTTCACAAAAATGTACTTAAAATGGATCATGTACCTAAATGTTAAATTCAAAACTATAAACTCCTAGAAGATAACACTGGAGAAAACCTAGATAACCTTGGGTATGGGAATAAAGATTTAGATATAACACCAAATGTGTGATCCATGAAAGAAATAATTGATGAGCTGAACGCCATTAAAATTTTTCAAAAAAACAAAAAACCAAAAAAAAAAAAAAACCATAAAAAACAGAACAACTGTGATCCATGAAAGACACTGGCAAGAAAATGAGAAGCCAGAGACTGGGAGAAAACATTTACAAAAGACACATCTGATAAAGGATTCTTATTCAAAACACACAAAAAATTTTTTAAACTCAACAGTAAGAAAACAACAACTCGATTAAAAAATGGGCCAAAGAGCTTAACAGCACCTTGCCCCCCCAAAAAAGTGTATATTATATATATATACATAATTGGAGTATATGTACATATATATGTATAGACACACACAGATGGTAAATAAACACATGAAAAGATGATCCACATGTATCATCAAGGAAATACAAATTAAAACAATGAGATATGACTACACACTTAACAGAATGGTCAAAATCTGAAACACTAATAACATCAAATGCTGGCAAGGATGTGGAACAACAGGTGGAATGTTGGTGGGAGTGCAAAATGGTACTCCTGGGTGTTTATTCAAAGGAACTGAAAACTTATATACACATAAAAACATGAGCATGTATGTTTACAGCAGATTTATTCATAACTGCCAAAACTTGGAAGCAAAAAAAGTTCTTCAGTAGGTGAACAGATAAAATGTGGCACATCCAGACAATGGAATATTCAGTGCTATGGAGGAGTTAGCTATCAAGTTGTGAAAAAACACACAGGAAACTTAAATGCATATTACTAATGAAAGAAAACAATCTAAAAAGGCTACATATATATTATACAAACTATATGACATTCTAGAAGAGGCAAACAGGAAAAAGATTAGTGGTTGCCAGGGAATGGGATGGGAGTAAAGGATAAATAGGTGGAACACAGGATTTTTAGGGCAGTGAAAATACTTTTCATGATACTATAAGGATGAACAGATGTCATTGTACATTTGTCCAAACCCACACAATATCAAGAGTGAACCCCAAGGTGAACTATAGACTTCAGGTAATAAAGATGTGTCATTGTAAGCTCCTCAACTGCAAAAAATGTACCACTCTAATGGGGGTGTTAATAATGGGGGAGGCCAATGCATTCATAGGGGCAAAATGATGTATGGGAAATCTCTGTTCTTCCCACTCAATTTTTCTGTGAACCTAAAACTGCCCTAAAAAAATAGGCTTCTGTAAAAAGGGAATATCCAGAATGAATCACAGAGAGAGAAAAAAAAAATCTAAAAAGTTTAAGACCAAAGGAGTACAATAAAAAATATGTAGCACATGTAATTGGGCTCCTAGGAAAAAAGAGAGAGAGAGATAGAGAGAATGGGAATAACTGGACTAATACTGCCACAAATTTTCCAAAAACAATGAAAGGTATCAATCCACAGATCAAAATGGTACTACAAACCCAAAGTATGATAAATACCAAGAAAATCATATCTGGGTATACCTGGGTGGCTCAGTCAGTTGAACATTTAACTCCTGATTTCAGCTCAGGTTGTGATCTCAGGGTTGTGAGATAGAGCCCAGAGTCAGGCTCCATGCTCAGTGGGGAGTCTGCTTGAGATGCTCTCTCTCCCTTTCCCTTTGCCCCTCCCCCTGCTTGCTCCCTCTAAATAAGTGAATGAATAAATAAAATCTCTTTTAAAAATCATTTCTGATTGCATCAGAGTATGATGTACCTAGTTTACTTACTGAACTAAAAATCACAGGTATAAAAAAAACATTTTAAAGCAGCCAATATAAAAAAAATTAAAGATTACTTTCAAAATAGAAACAATAAGACTTGTAAAAACTTACCAAAGGAAATCATGAAAGCCAAAAGATGATGGAATAATAGCCTCAAAATACTTTAAAATTCTATACACAATAAAAATTACTTTAAAGGTAAAAATTCCATAAACCAATTTCAAAACAAACAAAAACTGAGAGAACTTAGCACCAGAAGGTCTACAATAGAGGAAGAGAGATTGAAAGAGAGAAAAGAACTTAGAATGGATTGGAAAAATATACAACAATCCTATAATAGATTTAAAGACAAATACTTAAGTAATTATAATAAATTTAGCCTGACTAAACAGTCCAATTAAGAGAAAGACATTGGTAGGTTTGAAAAACAAAAATTAAACTTAATTCTGTATTCTTTATAAAAGATATGCCTTAAATACAAAGGGCCTAAAAGTAAAAACTAAGAAAAGTTGCACTATGCAATCACTAACAAAAAGAGCTTGTGTGCCTGCACTAATATCACACAAAGTAAATTTTTTGGCAGAAGCATTATTATAGAAGAGGAATGATATCTCATAATGATAAAAGTTCCATTTTAGCAGGAAATTATAATTTTAAATGTGTGCGCACATAACAGTAGAACCTAGAAATAAAGGAAACATTGACAGAACTAAAAGGAGAAATAGACAAACTCACAATGATACTAAGAGAGTTTAACATACCTTTCTCAATAGTTGATAGAACAAGCAGACAAAAAAAAAAAAGATAGAAAAAACTTGAAAAACATGAATTGATCTACTTATATAGAACACTGACCCTAGGGAACTGCAAAGACACATGCTTTCCAAGTATATACAGAATATTTACCAAATTAAACAACATGTTAGGCCATAGAGCAAGTCTCAATAAATTCCAAAGGATCAAAATCACTTAAAAAATAAAAATAAAAAAATCCACTTAGAATACGTTCTCTGATCACAATGAAACTCAACTAGGACTCAACTATAGAAATACAACCAGAAATTATCCATATTTTTCAAATTACTATTTCAAAATTACCCATGAGTCAAAGAAGAAATGGCAAATCGGCAAATGAAAATGAAGGTGTAAACATATTAAAAAATATGCAATATGGCTAAATCTGTACTTAGAAGGAATATATAGTCTTTAGTGAATATATATCTGGAAAGAAAGAAGTCTAAAAATCAACTATGGTATCATTATAAGGACACAAGTCATTGAATGTGATCAAGTCTGACCTCATTTTCAGTTGAGGACATCTGCAAAGATTCATTTCCAATAAAGTCATATTCACAGGTATTGGGGTTAGGACTTTAACACAACTTTTGGGGGAACACAATCAACCCACCACACTAAGTATTGAAAATATGGCCTTTCTTCCATATTTGTGTATGAATTTAATGCTCTCTCAATCAAAATTTAGGCAGATCTGTTGTGGATTAAGATGGAAATAAAAGAAGAGTCTAGGCAATTTTGAAGAAAAACAAAGTCAAAGGACTTACACACACACACACACACACGCACGCCAGAACATCTGAAATAAAAAGACGACATCGCCAAGCGTTAACAAGAATGGGAGCAACTGGAACTCCTCTACACTGCTGTTGGGAATATAAATTGGGGCGATCACATAGATGTTGTTTGGTAGTGAGAGAACACAAAGAATCAGCTACTCAAATCAGACTCATAAGATCTGGAGAGCTTCCCTCGTACCAACAAACAATTACAAGGATACAGGTCATCGTGAGACACAGGCAACGCAAGGAGAGATTGGTGATTACCAACGCCACTGTCCACACTCTTCCTTGTCAAGGTAGGAGGCTGTGAGCAATGCACACAGCCATCACAGAAACCAATGGGAGCGAATTTCAGCTGTGAAACATCTATATTTTATATTCTGATGGGTCCATAGCTTAGGTACTATTCTCTTGAATCATAACCCTTAAGGACACATATGCCAGGTTTATTTACAACAAAGCAACATAAACTATTCAAGTACATCCTGCTAAAAAGCATTCCATAGATAAGGACCCTCATGCTAGTAAATACCAAAAGCGTATTTGCCAGCAAGTTTTTCATTAGCACGTTTACAACAGCGTCCACCTGGGTCATTTTTTTTTCTTTCCTCACTAAAGGGAGAAAATTGATTGCAGGATTGCTGCCAGATCTTTCCTTCCCAGGCAGTATTTGTGAAAGTTGATCATATGTATAACCCAACGTACAGTAATTCCATGCCCATGGAATTGAGTGGCATTATATGGACACCAAAGAATATGTAGTATGGGGGTGTCTGGTGGCTCTGTTGGCTAAGTGTCTGCCTTTGGCTCAGGTCATAATCTCGGGTCCTGGGATTGAGTCCTGTGTCAGGCTCCCTGCTCATTGGGGAGTCTGCTTCTCCCTCTCCCTCTCCCTCTCCCCCTGCTTGTACTTTCTCTCTCTCTCTCTCTCTCTTTCTCTCTCAAATAAATAAATAAATAAATAAAAATATATATGCAGTATGTCTTTACATAAAAGCCCTATTTGTGATAGCCAAAACAATCCATGTCTATCAACATTAGAAAAGACAAATTGTGATACATTCATAAATGGAATAGTATATAGCAATGCAAATTAATGAATTACTTCTATACCCAACAACACAGATGAATCTTGTAAATACAATGTTGAGTACAAGAAACCAGGTATAAAACAATATATACCATATAATTCCGATCAGATAAAGTATCCCAAAAAAAAGGCAAAATTAATGTATGGTGTTAGATGTCAGGGTGGTGGTTCCTTTGGGAAGCATTTGTTGTTCAGTGGGGGCACAGGAAGAGCTTCTGGGGTGCTGTACCACTCTAGGTCTTTAAATGGGTGGTGGTTACATGGTTGAGCTCACACTGTGATAAGTTACTGGTCAGTATAATTATGAGTTACGCACTTTTCTATATGTATGTTAAAATTAAATTTTAAAGATTTTTATTTTTAACTCCCCACTTTCCACAAACCATTCACCATCTTATTATGAGTGGATGACTTTGCTTCCTACTTCACAGAGAAAGTAGAGGTCATCTCTAAAAATGCTTCTTCGTCCTGCCCTACCCAATCAATCACCCCGCCTTCCAAAATCATATGCAAACCTAAACCTAACACAGCTTTCCTTTGAAGGACAGTGGAAGAGCCAACCCACTCCTGCCCAGGGAAAATTTCTCCCTCTTTGTTCAGAATTATCTCTTTGGGAACATCATACCATGAAGTGCCTTCCTCTCCTCTCTCTCCATTTTGTCCTTTCCAGTAGCATCTACATTCCTCAACACGTCCCATTATGAAAACCATACTGTGGTCCCAGGGCCCCCTCTACTACTACCCTCTGACGCTCCTTTCCCAGCACAGCTGCTTGAAAGACTTACCCGGTGCTCGATCTACTCATCATCATCTTGCCTTCACTGTTCACAACCCTGCAATCCGATTTTGTCCATGCCATTCCACGGACTATACCCTGACCACCTGCTTGCCGGGTATAAAATGTCTATTTCTCAGCCCTTGTCTTAATTTACCTCTCTGAAGCAGTTGGTTCCTCCTTTCTGAAAATGTTTCATGTTCCGCTTGCCAGATTTTCTTTCACCTTCCTGGCTGTTTCTGCACTGCTTAGCAGCTCACAGCACAGTCGTTCGCTTCTTCAAAGCCAGCAGGAGAAAGCCTGAAGCTGCTTGTCACTTTTAAAGTCTACCTAATCAGGGCAGGCCCACCCAGGATAATCTGTCTTTTGATTAACTTAAAAATCAACTAATTAGGGACCTTAATTACATCTGCAAAATCCCTTTACCTTTGCTGTACAATGTAACATGATCACAGGAGCAATATCTCATCAGCTTCACAGGTCTGCTCACGCACAGGAAATGAATTACACCAGGGCATGGGATGCTGGGGGTCACCTTGGAATTCTGCCAACCACAAGGGCCATGGTTAGGAAGGGGCTCCTAAAGAAGGGAAGTTTGAAAGGGAACTTGTAGGATTAAGAGGAGACTTCACCAGGAAATAAGAGGAGGGTTGGATTGCTCCCCACCTAACTGGGGGGATCATTTTTTTGCCACCCCTACAAGCCACCAGAGGTCCCATGTGCCCTGGCCCAGGACTGGGAAGTTCTGCCCTGGGCAATGGCGAGCCTCCAGATGGGAGATTTTCCCCTGAAGGAGATGACAAGGCAATGACCAGATGGGAATAGGGGATGGACAGATGGGCAGGAAATCAAAATCTGAAAAGGAATAGGAAGGCTGCCTTTTTTTTTTTTTTTACATTTATCAAAAGGAGTCATGGGTCCTGAAAAATTGAGACAAGTTGCACTAGATATTGATGCATAAACACATGAATGCACGATCAGATCCAAGTCAGAGGAGGACAGCGTGAAAAAGCAAGTGCAGAGGCGTGAGCAGGAGAGAGCTCCTGCAGCTTCCATCCACAGTTTTCCCCCAAGTTCCGAGTACAGTGTCCAAGCCTAATGGGTAACAGTATCGGCCACCGCTCAATGAGCTCCTACTAAGTAGCCCTCACTACACAGAACTTGATACATGTTGACTTATCTGCACAACAGGAAGTAAATATGATCTTCAGCTTGCGGATGAAGAAACTTGTAGATTGTTTAAGCAGCCTCGCTTGTCAGTGATCAAGCTGGACTGAGGCCAGACTGTCTGCCTCCAAAGGCTGTACTCTTGGCTACCATGTTAAACCCCCACCAAATAATCCCAAGCACCAACTCTGTGCCATGCAAGGCTAGAGGCTTTGTAGGCATCCTTGCATCCAAACCTCCAGACATTCCATGAGTACACGTTAGCTCTGTTTAACAGATGAGGGAAAAGGATCAGAAAGCATCCTGCCCAAAGGCAGAAGTGTCAAAACTAGACCTCAAATTCTGATAAGGTTTAAGTATGGATTGTTTCCATGTTTAAGTGTATCCCTTTTGTAAGTGAGCAAAAAACAACAGAATCTGGAGTCTTCTGAGCAGATCTGAACCTCCTTAGTTCCAAAGGGGAAAGTTTCTCTTATTTCCCCCCTCCTGTCTCTATACTTTTCCTCACCTTTTCCCTCTTCTTTATTTCCACCACCCCCACCCTACCTCCCAGAAACATTTGCATGTAAAAGGAGCCATCTTTGACACCCGGATGGATTTAAGACAATACTTTAACTTTCTAGAAATATGCATCTCTAAGCCTCATTCCAAATTGCAGATTCAGTGGTCTTGTCCCCAATTAAGTAATTTTAGCAAACATAGGGGAAAATTGTCAAAGAAGACCCTAGAAGTTTTGCCATAGACTGTCAACTTTTCTCTGTCTCCGTGCAATTGGATATCTTACAATTTCCTAAAAAAAATTTATACACAAGCATAGATATATATAAGATATAGAAAACATAAGTTCTGGGGCTTTTTTTGTTTTGTTTAAGACCATTGAGAATAATGAGAAAGATATTCTACTATTCTTCTGTCTTAAGGCTTCTTCAACTCCCCAGTATTACTGATCATTAAAATAATTCTTAAATGTTAAATTCTCTTATTACCAACAGTCATTTAGGATTAGAACCCTACCCTTATGACCTTAATTACTTCCTAAAAGCTCAATCTCCAAATACAGTTACATTGATGGGGGGTGGACAGCAACAGGGGGACACAATTCAGGCCATAGCAAGGACTCAGGGGTACATTAGATATGTATGGTCTTGAATGAAAAGCATCTTGTACAGTTAAGGAACAGAATTTGATCACTATGTCATTGTGGCACCTGGTTGTCTAAATTAATCTTTATTGATTGCTTTCTCAAATCAAGTGTTCTGGAGAAATAGAGAATAAAAAAAGCAATAAGCTTTTGTAAAACACACATAAAGCAGTAAATGCCCAAATTGATTATTCAATAAAATTATTTTTTTGGAAGTTTCTATCCTCTCATTTCCACATAGCAGCCAGTGTTGCTGCTGTTAACAGTCTTCCTCTTGTTAACGTTAGGGAAAGAAACTTCTGGTGCGCAGATTTGGGTTTCCGTGAACTGAGCTCGCCACCCAGTGGCTAATACAGAAATTGCAGAGACACACACCGTACGGTACTTGGGGCAATTAGAGATACGACTGCTTGCTTTTCACTGTACAGTTTCACACAGTCACTGCTAATTACAACTTCGATCTCCAAGACAAGAAACCGCTTGTGGAAAACAGTTGCTTGAAACCTAAAGTGGGTTTTCCTTGGACTTTCTTAGTTGGGAGGGGGACAGAAAATAGATGGATAGTGGGTTTTGAGCAGAATCCGAGCCTACTACTTAAATGATAACATCTGCTCAGATTATTATTAAGTGATAATCAAGTATCATGAGAGCTGCTTTCTCAGACCTCTGCTGGTAAGGGTTCTTTCTTTTCATTCAAATGTCTGAACTTCCTTCCACCCATCTTGAAGAACCAGAGAGCTGGTCCACCATCAAGCCCCATGGGTAAGACCTGCCCCCTTGTACCCAAGAGTAAAGTTACCTGACTCCATTTTACATCAAATTGATGAGAGTAATGAGAAGAAATCCTAACTTTTCTTATTTGGGGTCACTTAAGGCTGAGCTTCCTCTTTTTTTCGACAATATTACAGAATAACAAGTATGCATGACTTCTCAAAGAGCAAAAGATACAAGAAGCTTACAGTGTATCTCCTTCTTCTGTTCCTTCCTCTTCTTGCAGCTTGTGTAAAATAACGTTGGGGGAGGAAACTGCTCAGGCCTTGCTCTAAGAACCGAAATGACAGCCAATCCAGCCGCTCTCCAGGTGAGAGAAGAATGCTGAATGTCAAAGGCAAGAGTCCTTCACCTGAACCAAATTGAGTTTTAATAATCACATCCCCACAATCCCTGATGGCCCTTTTTTGTTACAAAAAGAAGTCTGAAAAAATGGGGGGAAGCCCAGGGCAGGGAAAACAAAACGTGAAGCTGAGAAGCTTGGTGCCTAAAGGGAAGACCAGACCGATGCCTTATGCTTCTCATAAGCAGAAGGGACAAGAAACCATGCCAGGCAGGAGCAGTGGCCTCTGGCAGATTTAACCCCCTCCTGACAGAGAAGCAGGATCCAACCAACAGATTAGCCCTTCCCTGAAAGCAAAAATCATGGGGGAGGGGCACCTGGGCGGCTCAGTCGGTTAAGCCTCAGCCTTGGGCTCAGGTCATGATCCTGGAGTCACAGGATCGAGTCCCACATCAAGTTCTGAGTTCCGTATTGGGCTCCCTGCTCAGCAGGGAGTCTGCTTCTCCCTCTGACCCTCCCCCGTCCTGTGCTCTCTCACCTCTCTCTCTCACCCTCTCTAATAAATAAATAAAATCTCAAAAAAAAAATCAAAAAAGAAAATCATGGGGAAGAAATTCCCTTCACAGCCCCCAAAAATAATAATGGAGAAGCCTTCCCTTCACCACCAATAACACCCCCTTATCTCTCCCTGACCTCTCTGTCATAGGCACACACACACACACACACACAGAGCCTTTACTCTTTCACCTCAGTGCTGGGATAACCAAGTCGATACGAATTAGGAACGTAGGTCTCTCAGAGAAAACCGACAGGGTATCAGGGCGGTTTTGCTACCACTTTCATGAGACCTCTCTGCCCACACCTACTACTGCTCTTTATGTATCTTCTTTGGGCTCATGTGGATGAGATTTTTGTACCTAAGGCTCGGAGATGGCCAAAACTGAACATCTACTAAATTAACTCCAAGGCCAAACTGCACCCTGAGCCTAAATTGACTCCCTACCTATTTCCCATCTCACGTTATGTCCAGCTGCACTAATACAGCTTGCCCAAAAAAGTGTGCAAGGAGCACAGAGGACATTCTTAAATCCCCACATCCTTCAGCAGCAATATAAAGAGGCACCAAATTGAGACATGAACTCCCTCGTATAGTAAGTGTCAGAGAGAAATTGGACTCTGGAAACAAAATCCTCATCACAGTATAGCTGAAAAAAATTAATCCCCAAATTTGTTCTGCTTAGACAATCTCACCTCAAGGCCTGGGCAGTCAGGTCCCTGCTCTGGTAGCCACAGCCTAACTGTCATAGAATGGGTTCCTTCATCACCTCCCAAGCTGAATTAACAAAACCCAAATCCCTCCCTGAAACCACGTGTCCAAAGAGTCAGCATAAACAGGAAAAATAAGACACCAAGCATGAGCGCCCCAGGCACAAAATGTCAAAAACACAAATGACCAGCTCCTACCATAGTTAGTCCAAACAAAACAATCGCCTCAAAACCCAGGATTTAAATCCAGAATCACATTAGCAGAAACATACCATCAAAAAAGGTAATTGTGGTATTACACACCCTCTTTCCTAGGAAAAACAGTTCACCTCTGCATACTGCACCCTCTCCCCGAAAGGCATCTGAGACACTCCTGTCTTCCAGCATGCTGGCTGGAAACCTCGGGAGCTTCCCAGGTGAAATGTGGAACTGCCCCCCTCCCACCCACTACCCCCATACATGGAGGGCAGAAGAGGCAGACCACCCAGATTGGTAGGTGGCAGGTGTGATCCACTTGGGAGCCTACCTGCGCGGCTCCTCTTGGGCAGCCACCAGCTGAGTGGATCTCCACGCCCCCCTAACAGAATCTTAGGAGCTTATGCAGAAGCCTTAACTGAATTTGGTCACGTAGAGCACCTAGGTGATCTCAAGGACACGAGTCTCTCTGGGCTGTGTCCTTGAACACCGCTCCAGCTGTGGGGTGGTGGGCGGATTGTACATTCCTAAAGCCCGGGAGGCAGGGAGGAGCCGCCCACTGAAAGGGTCCAGCCCCGGGTCAGTCAGCGGTCACATCCTTCCCATGAGCTCCTCCAATGTGGCAAAATAGGGAAATTTGCAAGGTGGTCCCTCCAAGTCTCCAGATATTCCCTGAGATGCCCTTTGGCCCCCAGCATCCATTCCACATATTTTAAAGGCTTGTAATTTCCACTTTCCTTTTGAGCCTTGTGCTCCTGGCATCTTCATACTTGGCTCCTTCAGAATCCAGACAGGGAAGAGCGGACATTATAAATTATAAATTTGATATTCCTCAAACAACTCAACAATCTATTAACCATCATAGGATCCCCCTTTCCCAAGCCCAGTCCCAAAAGGAACACAGAGACCCACAGAGCCCACCTACTTCCTATCTGTCTGACCCGATCGCTAAGACCTCAGTCTTTCTCCTAAGGACATTCCTTTCTTTCTCCAGCTCAATTAACAGCATTTTCTTCATTTTCCTTTTACCTCTCAAGTGTTCCTTTTCGGAAGTCAAGCCTAAAACCTGATTTTTCTAATTCCACTCCTCCTTAAGTTTTGGGACAACCTGATTCTTAGAGGTACCTATATTCCAGGTAGAGGCCCTTCAATTTTCTTCTGTGTTTCAGGGTTTAGAGTAATTTAAATTAATTTATTCTCAACCTCGGGGGGGGAGGAGAGGCAACAAGCATACTCTGAGGACCCTTGAATTTATAACATTTGACATTAACTAGTTGTAAAATGCAAAGGTAACAGAAATTAAGGGAAACGTATGAGCTGTACGAGACTCAGTTTTTCAGGAGGTAATTCTCTGCTCCACACATCAGAATAGATACATTCCCTAGGACTGTGACTTATCTCTTAAGCATATTTGTACCATCTCTCCTCTAAGTCAAGATCAATATCTTCCCCCCTCCTTTATTACCAGCTCTAAGCACAGTGTCCTACATATAGGAAGGGCTCCTGATTTGGGGAGCACCCATACACCCCCTAACAAAAACCACAAAAATTCCTCACTTGTATGTTATTGTGGCTCTGATTCTCACCACATATGATGCAGAGTCAAGAGGCCAGGGTTTGGTTTCTGCCCAGGCAGTCAATGACTGTATGACACTGTAAGGTAGTTTCAAGTCAGGGGCCTCTCTTGCCTTCATTATAAAATGGGAGGATTGGATTTAACCCATCTGCAACATCTCTTCCAGCTCCGTGTTGCCGTAAGAATTATTCTCAAGTCTTTTTCAGATGAAGTGTGCATTTTGACTGTGCTGAGATATTGTGCTTGTGGAAAGAATGTAAATAATTAGGTAATTAACATATTAGAAGAATTAACTTACTGGTCATCCCATCATAGAGCATTTAGCAGACTTTTAAAATAGATATGGCATTCGATTAGTAAATCTTGAGTTTGAAGTAAGAAGTATTGGGGCATGAATCTTGTCCCAATATTGGTACACATCAATAGAACCCTGAGCACCCCACAGGCAGCCTGAGACCCCCAGGGGTTCGGAGTTTTCCTAAGAGGCAGGAGGCTTATACAGGGAGGTGACCCCAGGCCTGGCCCATCTTCATCCCCATCACCAGTCTGCCAACGGACTGCCTTGATCCTGCAGAAAGCAAGGAGCAGAACTGGTCATTTCGCCTCCCACGTGTTCCAGGAAGCTACCATGGGCAGATGCTTTTCCTTTTAGCTTTAGGTAGGTCAGTGATTCTTTTGAAACTGTGCTTTTCTCTCTTAAGTTCCTGCACATTGTTGGGTCTGACTGTTGTCAGATGAGACTTAGGTCCCATCCCTCCACATTTCAGCCCACGGTGGGTGCCTTTGTGCAGCTGGATTCTAGGTATACCGAAAATGAGCAGCACGAATTCTAGAGGGCTCCTCAGACCAATCTTTGCTTCCTTAGACTTTCAAAACCCCCTACCTTCATGAGAATACTCTCACCTTCAATAAATAATCAGGTATCATTGCATTTCAATGTGAGCACACTGTCAGTTCAGGACATCAAAGGGGCTGTAAGGGACAAAAGCTGTAGGGGCGGCTGGTGGGCCTGACCCTCTAAAACAACAGGGTTAATGACCCATTTACCTGCCAGCTCAGATCAGGAGTTAAAACTTAATTCTCTAGAATAATAGCAAGGAGAAACTAGATTGAGTTGGAAGAAAAGTTGTGCACCACCAAGAAGTGAAAAAGAAATCAGTTCTTCACCACATCCACAGTTTCTCAGGGAGAAAAATCCAATGACTTTTTTTTTTTTTTAAACTATAGGCTAAGCCCTACCCAGCCCATTCACCGTGCATAACCACACAGACACGCATGCCTGCACAGTCACATATACACACAGCTGCAAAATATTTAAATCCCACCAACAATTTCATCTACATAGCTACACTATGCCAATATTTTAGCTTCTGGTAAATGCACAATCTGTTTTCAGATGTTATTCATTCTATTTCTTTTTACAATACTGACTACACTGAGTGCTTTTTTTTTTAACCTCACTGAATACTCAAGTCATTGTTCTCTCTTCTTCATCAATAAATCAGACTATGTTTTTCCATGTAATCAATGTCTCTTCAATGCATTGTCCTAGATAACTTCTTATAACCAAAACTTCTCAAGAGAAGAGATTTCCATTAGCTTTAGACTCCTTTCTGAGTTTTTCTAGGACTCTAATGGGAACTCCAAGACAAATATAAAGTCTCCCTCCACAGGGAGATGAAGTCCGATCTAAGGGACACCTATTAGAAGGTCGTCTTTATGTGGAAGCCTGCCCTGTGNATCTTCATGTGGAAGCCTGCCCTGTGAGACAGGAAAGGGGAAAATGTGGAACATATTCTGATAGCTCCTAAGAGCAACGAGGCTGTACAAGAGTCACACAACCATGTGGAGAGAGTCAANGTCTTTATGTGGAAGCCTGCCCTGTGAGACAGGAAAGGGGAAAATGTGGGAACATATTCTGATAGCTCCTAAGAGCAACGAGGCTGTACAAGAGTCACACAACCATGTGGAGAGAGTCAAAATACACAGAGGAGTCATCCTCTACCAACTCCCACCAAACAGCAGATCTAGCCACAAACTCAACACTTCCCTTATTTCCCATTTAGTTGCAGAGAAGGGACCGTCAAGAGATGGAAAGACAACCAAGATCCCCATTCTGCCAGATGCCTTCATGTATCTGGGTTCTTTCCACATGTTCCATGACTGATATGCAGATATTCACAGGCTCTGCCAGCCACTTGTCCTCACCCAGTGCAGATCTGGGTGAATACACCCAGTGCTTTGTTCCAGCTGCCTTCTGGTAAGTCAATCATACATGGGAAGTTGGATCTTTAAGACTGCTTAAGAAAAAACACCATAGTTTGAACTATTATTGTAGGAGGAACCTGGGAAAAGTAACTTCATTTACAACTTGTTAGCTAACAAGTTAGTTAACATAAAACTTGCGTTTTAGGGGTGCCTGGTGACTCAGCCTGTTAAGTGTCTGCCTTTGCTCAGGTCATGATCTTGGGGTCCTGGGATCAAGCCCCAAGTTGGGCTCCCTGCTCAGTTGTTTCTACCCTTCCCCTGCCCCTCCCCCTCATTCCGTGTGTGTGTGTGTGTTGTGTGTGTGTGTGTGTGTGTGTGTGTGTGTGTGTGTGTGTGTCTCAAAACAAAAATCTTTAAAAAAAAAAACTTGCATTTTAGACATCAAAGGATTGGACATAAAACAATGAAGTTAATGTTTAAATATTGATGCCCTTACCCTTACAATCAACAAATAGTTGGACCATTTGGGGGGCGGGGGGGAGCTTAAAAGCACACACTTGATCTTTTAACAAGATGAGTATCAAAACTGAAGTAACACTTTGTCTATACGTTAAATATATCTGAATGTGTGTAAATCAAATTTCAAATAATTAAGCCATTTTAGGGAGTCGCACAAGAGATACTTTTTTTAAAAAAAGCAGAAACCTATAATTTAGGATACAGTCATGCCCCTAATTTACATCTTTGGTAAATTTTCATGGCTATTTCAGATATTTTATTAAATTCAAGTCTGCTTTTATTACCTAAAAAAATAGTGACTAATCATGAACCAGAGCTTCTGACAACAAAGGGTTGTTCATTTCTATCACCTGCCAGTGCTGTCAGTCATTTCAGAGAAAATGTTGAGGAATTGGGGGTATAAGAAAACAAAGAAACTCTACTTCTCGAAACTAAAGGTACAATAGAACTTCTCTGGACAGCTCTATCATTGCAACACTCCACTGGCAGAAATGCCAGCCCTTCTGAGCTACAGGGAAGCTGTGAATGGCCTGAAGGATAGAGCACCACCTTCTTGCTACAAGAAGCTAAAAAAAGAAGGTTCTGGATTCCCCACTCATTTCTTTCTGTAGCCTCTTAAAAAGAAGCTCCTTAGGAAGTCTGTCCAACTTAAGCCTCTTCCACTGTAAAGTCCTTTAAAGCTATTTTAGAGCACCTTTTAAGGGACAGAGCTATTGCTTTCACTGTTCAGCTGCTCTGAAACTACACACGGAGTAGCTGAAGGTGCCCTCAAACCGAGTATTGTTACAGATCACAAACTCCGTTTCCGTGAGGCACAGAGCGCGTTAAACCTTAGAGCAGATGGCCTTTCAGCATCACATCTGGTGAAGGCTCTTCTAGTAAATCAACTCAGAGACCAAAGTGTACATCCACGGAAAGTCCCAAAGCCCTTGGGAAGTGAACCTTCTGGTGACCTTGAGTGGGCACTGAAATGGACGTTTGTTCTGCAGATTCTCTTCTCCTTCTTGTTCTGCAGATTCTCTTCTCCTTCCGTTCCTCATGGCCATTACCCTGAGAGCATTTGGAGGGTGGATTGATGTAAACAATCTATCGAGCAATTGGTGAGTTTGAAAGATGTGAAGCTTGGCTGCTCACCAAGATCTGGGAGAGCTATACACTAACTACATAGGAAGAGCCCTAGCAAACACGAGAAATCCATACAGGGCCCCCCAAAATCAAGCACTAAGCAGGCAGAGGGCTGCTTCTCCCCAGGAAATGGGAACTAGTCTGAAAGGAGTAATTCAGGAATAAAGATAAATTTCATACTGCTCCTGGAGGGGTTCCCCTGGGGTCTGCTGAAGAAAGCTTGAGTTCTGTAACAGCAGCCTGGGAAAGAGGAGTGAGTCACCCTTTCTTTTCTCCTGCAGATTAAGTGCAAGCCTCCTGGAAGTTAGGCGCAGGCAGGCACCATTTAACATGACAAAAGGCAGAAAAGCCTGAGCTAATTACAGCCCTGGAGGGAGGCCGGTGGCCAGCACTTCCTCCACACCCAGCTGTCACAGAGAATGAGTCACTCTGAACCCGGTTGGGGGGCAGCTCAGTGCCCCCGAGACTTCATATATTCAGGAACCACCATCTAAGCCAGCCCAAGACAAAACTGTGAGCCAGCTGAATGTGCCCCTGGTATCCTCCCAAAGTATACTTTTCCCAACCCCTTTTGGCTCCTGAGCATAGAACAGTATCTCCCCTCCCCTGAGATTCATGATTTTTCTGGTTTGTCTTATTGCTAGAACATTTCCAAAGATAATTAGAATTATCACCACCTCTATCCAAGTCATGGGAACAACCCCAAACCCAAATCTGCTTCTCCAGGTTAGAACTCTCTCCTGAATTCCCAAAATCTTCCCCGCTGTGTTGCGAAGCCTGTCTCTACAGCATGACCTGTATGTCCCAGAAGTACCTCTAAACTCAGCCTACACACAACTGAGATTCTCTCAACCCATCCTCCAACACCTCCAGCATTCCCTCTCTTGGTTAAACCAATAACCACACAACCACTCTCCCCAGGGAGAAGATGGGCACCATGACAGCCAGCTTCCCTCAATCCAGTCGGAAAAGCCTAACAATCAAAGCATATTAATAACTTTAAAATGTGTCTCTTCTCTCTATCCCCATCACCTCCTGATGTTAAAAACAAAACAAAACAAAACAAAACAAAACAAAACAAAAAACAGCCACACAGTTCCAAAATGGCACCATTTAGGTTAAAGTCTCAAGTCAATAAGCCAAGACTTAATATGTAAACTAACTGCAGTTTTGACCCCCTAGGAATGTCACCTTTAACTAGTCAGCAAGTGGACTTCCTGGTTAGCACTAGGAAATCTACTAACAGACCCTTCCAATCCCATTAGGAGGGCAACCTTGCCTAAAACAATGGATTCTTTGCTAATAATTTCCATTTTCCTCCTCCCTCTCTACCTTTAAAAACCTTTCCTTCCCTGTAGCCCTTTGGAGCTCCCTCCTACTTGCTAGAATCAATTAATAAATCCAATTAGATCTTTAAAATTTGCTCGGTTGAATTTTTGTTATTGAACATTAAGAAGCTGCTGGGTTATAAAATTGAAATAATTCCTTTTAATTGTGATTTTTTAATATTGGAAAGAATAAAAGATTATTTTTACATTGGGAGTTGATTATTTCTATATTAAAAGTGGACTAAATGAGGCTTTATCTGGAACTCTCAAGAAATTGGACCACCACTTTCTAACAGGACTTTAAGAGACATATATCAACCTAAATAGAAAACTTCTTATAACATTTCTATACATTCACTAAACCAGATAATACAGAATAGCCCATACATATCACAGATCTGAGAGAAACTTGACCAATTCCTGCCAGGCAAGCCAGTATTTTAGACTTTTAGAATCAGCCCCTCTGCTGAGTATCTGCTCTCTGTCCTCTTTCAGGTACTGTCAACCTTTCTCCGTTCTCTGTGAGCCCAAGGAGGTTTACTGGAAGATGCTACACCAATAGGATTCTTTGCTTGTTGACTTCCATTTGGATTTGGCCAAGGGAAGACACAGGGAAGAGATCAGAGGAAAGAAGGAAAAGAGGTTAGCGGATTTGTTCTCTCCCTTCCCCTTCAATTCCCTCCCTTCTATTTTGCTTTGAGTGGCCTGCCTCTTCGTCCCAAAGGCCACAACCTCTATCTGGAAACTTCCTCCACAGAGCTTCCCTCTCCAGATTCCAGTACCCACTTCTGCTCTTGCCTTTTCAGACCAGAGTGGTATCAGCTCCCCACAATTACTAACCCACAGTACTACATTATCCTCTGTTGGCTTCCTTAAACCTTACCTATACCTTTATAAATAGTCCCTTATCATATCCTCCTCAAAATAGCTACTTCCAGTGTACCATTTGTTTTGAGACAGGACCCTGGCTGATGCAGTAATTGGTGCCTGGAGTGGTCCTAGGAAAAAGACTTTAGAATGGAATTCTGTGATCTGGAAAGTTCACAGGTAACTTGTCTGTTAAGACAAAATGGGATTCAAGCAATCATGGCATGGTTGGCATTACAATTATTCAGATTATTACAGAGCATGGGAGGTACTACAGGTAGAAGGCAAGTTGCTGAGAAAGACTATGTCTGGGACATATCACTGCTATGATAATAATTGTGCTTATCAAAATTGGGGGGGCTGGTTATAAAGACTGGGGGCCAGCTGGCTTCTGATACCACTAGAGAACATATACACAGAAAACAAAAAATTAGAGTTTGTGACCATCCAACTCAAAACACCAGTGGAAAATCAAGAAGATTCTATGGTAGAATTTAATGAGTCCCTTATCTTACAGTCACATAGATGATATGGCTGAGGACTGAGAGCAGGCCTAATTTTAGGAGAGGTAAATTTTAAGACCTATTAAATGTTCAGCTCCACCATGTCCCTCACCAACATAGGGGTATTGGCTGGTGGTGAAGAAGTGAGAACCTGAGATGGGGAGGGGGGTCGTGTGAGCAGTCAGAAATGAGGCTGAACACTTTGAAAACCCAGATCTTTCTGAACCTTCCTCAAGAGTGAAGCCAACCCTTCCCCACTCTCCATCTGAGGGATGCAACCTTCTGGGGGAGAAAAATATTTCAGTGACTGTACCTGGAGTAGTTGCTTCAAAAATGGGTGCTTATTCTCCTCAGGACCAAGTCCATCTACTTTTTCTTGCCTCCAAGTTCATGATGGGAGTTCAACATTAACAGAGCCAAGCCAAAGGAATGAAACTTCTGTCACAGGATTCTGAAAAGCATGTGCACAAGTGATTTAAAGAGTGTGACACCAGGGAAACTGAAACATAAAGCTTGATTGGACTGATTTATTGATATGGGTACACTTAACTCAGGAATTAGAATTGAATACATTGGTTTCAGCACCCCGGGGTGGTGTTAACATTCTACTGGACTGGTTAATTGAAGCTTGGACTCAACAGTAACAAGCAGTCAATGAGGTTAAAATCCCAAAAATTCTCTGGTTTACTGTAGAAGAAGAAATCCAAAATTTCAACGAGATGAAAATGTTGGACCAGATCTGTTTTAACCAACCTACTCAGCCACCGCTAACGTAGTCTTACCCTCTACAAGGAACTGAGGACACTCCCTCCACTAAGACATTAGGAAATTAAGATATTTATTAATGAGAGGAAAAGGTATTCATTGGTGAGGAAGGATGGTTACTAGTGACTTTGAAAAGCTCTGTGGTAGCTGTCCTCTACCAACAACAGGGAGGGATGCCCCAAGGGAACTGCACTCTCTGGTTTCAGCTGAAATAATGGGATCCCTGAATAGAGAAGCCAGGTGGTAGCCCTCACCAGCACAGACAAGGTGGACATGATCAAGTTGTTATCAGAAGGTTTAGATACACAGGACTCTGTAAGATCATGAAATCTCCAGAAATAAAGTGGCAGTCTACAAAGGATGTTGCTTGGCATTTATAGGTGGAAAAATTCCAGGTCTCCTGGGCAGACACTTAACTCTAATTGCTATATGAGGAGTTCACAGCCTCTTAACTAGTTCCCATACCTAGACCAGTTCACAGATCCAGAACTCCTTGGCTGAGCAAGAACTTTGGGGAAGGATCCTGCAAACCAGTCACAGATATCTATCCATAAATCATCCTTCCAGGCTTTCACAGAGGTGCCAACAGCTAGTTAAGAGAATAACTGGACACTGGGGAAGGTGAAACACCAGATATTCTGGAGTTACTGGATACTGCTCTGAAGTGACCCTATTCTCCAGTGATCCAATATACCACTGCGGTCTACCAGTCAGAGTGGAGTCTTAAAGTCAGGAGATAAATGGAGTCTTGGCAAATGGACTGCTCAGTGGGTCCAAATGGGACCAGAGACTCATTCTGTCTATGATCATCCCCTAATCCCAGAATGTAGAGTGGGAATAGATATATTTTGTAACTGGTAGAATCTCTACCTTTGTTCCCTGGTCTTTGATGTAAGGGCTATTTGGGTAGGCAGGGCAGAATGGAAGCCTCTGGAACTACCTCAACCATTTAACATTTGTGTTTGCCCAATGCAAAAGCCAGATAGAGCATAAAGATGACTAGATTATCTCAAGCAGTAGCAAATAGTGATGCCAATCACTGTGCAATTCAGATGTGGTATCAGCACTGGAGCAAATTGGCATAGCCCCTGGCAATTAGTGTGCACTTAGCAATTTTTTTCATTCTTATTAAATACAATCAGAAGTAGGTGCCTTCCTGTAGGAAGAGCAATATACCTACACTGCCTTGCGTCACAGCTGTATACACAAATACCAAAATTCAACAGATCAGTTGGGAATAAAAAGATATGGGAAATAGAATTTAGTAAGAAAATGAACAGATTGGATCTAAATCAGAAACACAGAATTTCTTTTTAAGAAAGAGAGAAGAAATTATCTAAGAAAAAAAATTTTTTTTTAAAGATTTTACTCATTTATTTGACAGAGATAGAGCCAGCCAGTGAGAGAGGGAACACAAGCAGGGGGAGTGGGAGAGGAAGAAGCAGGCTCATAGCAGAGGAGCCTGATGTGGGGCTCGATCCCATAACGCCGGGATCACACCTTGAGCTGAAGGCAGATGCTTAACCGCTGTGCCACCCAGGTGCCCCAAGAAAAAAATTTTTTAATATTCCAGAACTTCTCAGTTGAAAATACCTATTAAGTGCCCAACACAGTGAATGAGAAAACACATAAAACACATCATCATGAAATTTCAGAAGCCTAGGGATAAAGAGAAGATCTTAAAAGCTTCCAGNTGCCCCAAGAAAAAAATTTTTTAATATTCCAGAACTTCTCCGTTGAAAATACCTATTAAGTGCCCAACACATAAAACACATAAAACACATAAAACACATCATCATGAAATTTCAGAAGCCTAGGGATAAAGAGAAGATCTTAAAAGCTTCCAGAAAGGAAAACAGTTCAGTGATGAAAATGATTTCAGGGGTACCTGGATGGTGCAGTCGGTTGGGCGTCCAACTCTTGGCTTCAACTCAGGTTGTGATCTCAGGGTGATGAGACTGACCCCTGTGCTGGACTCCATGCTCAGTGTGGGGTCTGTTTGGGATTCTCTCTCCCTCTGCCCCTCCTACTCACTCTCTTTCTTGCTCTCTCTCGCTCTCTCTCTCAAATGTTTAGATAAGTCTTAATAAAAAAGCTAAATAAATTATTTCAGGCTTCTCAATAACACTGAAGCTAGAAGATAATGGAAAATCATCCTCGAAATTCTTAGGAAAAAAATTTTTTGAAAAAAAATTTTTTTTAATTTTATTTCTTTTTTTGAGAGAGAAAGAGAGAGAGCACAGAGGGAGAAGGATAGGGACAAGCAGACTCCCTGCTGAGTGTGGAGCCTGATGAGGAGCTCAATCCCAAGACCTTGACATCATGACTTAACCAACTTAGCCACACAGGTGCCCCGGAAAAATATATTTCTACTGTAGAAAAAATATATGTATATAGTTTACTATGCACTAAATGTTTGTGAACCCTCAAAACTCCTATGTTGAAGCTCTTATCCCCAGTGTAACTGTATTTAGTGATAGAGACTCTAAGGAAGTAATTAAGGTTAAATGAGGTCATGAGGGTGTGACTGATCTGAAAGGACTGGTGTCCTTATAAGATGGGACAGGAGAGCTCTCTTGCTCTCTTTCCATACTTACCAAAGAAAGACCATATGAGGACTTAGTGAGGAGGTGACTGTCTGCAAGCCAGGAAGGGTTCTCACCAAAAATGGAATCAGCTGGAACCTTGATCTCACGCTTCTAGCCTCCAGAACTGTGAGAAAATAAACCTTCACTGTTGAAGCCACCCAGTTTGTGGTATTCTGTTAATTGGCATCGTGCATAGATTAATACATAGTCGAGACCACTGAAGTAGAAAAGTAGAATGAAAACATGTTCAAACATGCAGAATCTCAAAAAAATAACCTGACATGAACTCTTTTTCTAGAGGTTTTTAGAGAATGTGCTTGACCAAGTATAGGAATAAACGTTGAGCAAGACATGTAATCCAACATAAGAAAGAGGCAAAAAGAATTTCCAGGATGATAGAAAAAGGAAAACCAATACTCGGAAACCCTCTTGGAGAGAATCTATCTAGATTGGGGCAGAACTCAGGGCTACAGAAAGTCACTAAGGGTGGGGGTGGAGAGAAAGAGAGATAGAGAAGGTGGGAGGAGCAGAGGGAAAGGGAGAGAGAGGGAGAGAGAGAGGGAAGGAGGGAGGGAGGGAAGGAGGGACAGAGAGAGATTGGAAGGAAGGAAGGAAAGGAAAGGGAGAAAGGAGAAGAAAAAGTGACCCATGTGTTAGAGTGTATTGTGATAAAATTTGTAGTTCTGACAGATGCAGTTTGGGACTAAACTAAATAGGTCAATAGGAAAGCTAGAGGGGTGCCTGGGTGGCTCAGTCAGTTGAGCATCAGACTCTTGGTTTCGGCTCAGGTCATGATCTCCTGGTTGTGGGATGGAGCCCCACATCAGGCTCCACGCTCAGTGCAAAGTCTGCTTTAGATTCTGTCTCCATCTCCCTCCCTCTCTGCCCCTCCTCCCACTCACATGCTCTCTCTCTCTCGAATAAAAATAGTAATAAATTTAAAAAGCTGGAAATTTTAAAATAAGTACCGTATTTAATACATAGAAAACTTAAAGTTGTATGAGAAAGGAAACAAAATTATACTACACGCTCATCTGTAGGTATGTACACAGTCAAAATAAACTTATATTGATTTATCATATATGTGATAATATTAATAGGATGGGATGATATATGTGTGGAGGGGTGGGAGGTAAAAAAGTATTAAGTACTCATCTAAAAAGTGTAGATTTTGGGGAGGGGGAGTCAACAAATAGGATATAAATATGCTATTTAGAAATATGATGATAAAGGGGCGCCTGGGTGGCTCAGTTGGTTAAGCGTCCAGCTCCTGATTTCAGTTCAGGTCATGATCTCAGAGTTGTGGGATTGAGCCCCACATCAACCTCCATACTCAGTGGGGAGTCTGCTCGAGATTCTCTCCCTCTGCCCCTCCCAGTCTTATGCACTTGCACATGTGCACACTCGCTCGCTCTCTCTCTCAAATAAATAAATAAATCTTAAAAAAAGAAATATGATACAAATAACCAAAGGAGTAGTTAAAAGGGTCAAAAATAGAAATTAGGGTGAGAAGCAACAAGGCCTTGTCAAATATTCTACTTTATATACTGTTTTATTGTTCTTTATAGTCATTATAATAGAACGCCAAAGAAAGAGTAACCTCCTTAAAAATTATTAAACAACCATTTCTAATGGTGGAACCCGATCCTTAAAATTAGTCTAACAGTTATAACAGGAGGAGTACAGTCAATGACCTTTTTTAAAGAGTAACCCTTTGATTCATGAAGATTCTCTTAAGTAAACAATAAATTCAGCTTTTATGATTTTTATTTTGTTTCAGATGTTAAAACATCACTACAAACACAGTGGAAATGTGGAAATGGAAAGGAAAATGAATACTCCTCTGTTGAACTGTGGGGCTTTAACACCACAGACCAGGAGTGGCAATAATATACCCCTGGCTCCACTAACTAATTGCTTGCTCTCTGAAGGTATTTTTCAAGATCAACTATTCCAAATCAAAATCTGAGGTTTTGGTGAATGTCATCTAATACTCAACCGCCTAGAAATCCCACATTGTGAGTCTCTTTGGTTACTGAGGGGTATATGATACAACCACTTTAACTTGAAGGATTCACCCAAAACTCATACTACTAAATGTAGATGCCTTTTTTCCCTTCTGTTTGTATTGGAAAGCCTAAGGATATCATGACCATGCTATCTTGTATAAAAACTTAGAATTCATTATCCCATTTGTTTTGGCATTGGAAAAGCTCCTACATTTTTATTTTATAAAAATAAAATAGAATAAGTAAAATAAAATAAAATATGTGTCTCATTCATGAAAGAAAAACTTAACAGTTTTCTCCCCATGACATTTGCTACACCCAAATCAACTATCTAATACAGGATATCATCCACCCAGACTTTCTGAAGGAATATAATCTCACAACTCTGCCATCCAGTGCTGATCAAAAGCAGTTTCAAAGCATGATTTTATGGGTAATTGCTTGACAATAAAAAGACCGTTCTTTCCTGACAAAGAACTAAATACCAGGACCACATCATTTAAGCCCTCATTGGACGGTTTACACTGAACTGTTTGTGACACCGTGACAGCAGCTCGCTTTGAAAGATGTAATAAGCAGCTCTACCAAATCCTTTATAATACCCCACTTAACACATCTTGATCAGCACAGATTTGTTATAAACCAATTTATGATGGTAAGTCTTATGGGTCAACTTGACTGACCTCAGTGCCCAGGTAGCTGATAAAATATTACTTCTGGGTATGTCTGCGAGGGTGTTTATGGAAGGGACTAGCATTTCAATCAGTAGACTGAGTAAAGAGATCTGTCCTCACCAGCGTAGGAAGGCAACATCCAATCACTGGAGGCCCAAATGGAACAAAAAGATGAAAGAAAGGAGAATTCCTTCTTCTATTCTTGAAGTGGGCAATCCATCTTCTTCTGTACCCTAATAGCAGAGTTCCTGGTTCTCAGGCCTTAAGACTCCAAGACTTAAACACCATTGGCAACTCCAGTCCTCAAGCCTTTGGAATACACCAACTTTCCTTGTTCTCCAGCTTGCAGATGGCAGACTGTGGGACTTCTTGGTCTCCATAACAGCATGAACCAATTCCTAGAATGAATGAATGAATGAGTGAATGAATGGGTGGATGAATATATATATATCTTTTTTTTTTTTTAATTAGAAAGAGTGAGAGAGAGAGTGGACAAGAGCAGGGGGAGGGGCTGAGGGAGAAGCAGACTCCCTGCTAAGCAGGGACCCCAATGCGGGGCTTGATCCCAGGACTCCAGTATCATGACCTGAGCTGAAGGCAGGTCTTAACCGACTGAGCCACCCAGCCACCCCATAGATGGTTCTGTTTCTACTGGTTCTCTTTCTCTGGAGAACCCTAACAAATATATACCTGATTCTGAAATATTTTTCTAAATAGACATAAACAACCTTCGTATGGAATTTATATACTTACCCAATGTTCTGCATGTTATTCTTAGGAATTCTTGATGACTCAGAGTTACCTGTTATATTAAATAATCCTTCTGTCTCCAACTTTGCTGTCAGCTGTCATTGCAGTTTCTTTTCTCTTAAAATGTCCTTCTAATTTGCCACAAAGCTTTCTCTTTTTTTCCCCTAGGAATTCGTAAGTTCTACAATTCTTTTTCTTTTAAGGAATCACTTCTATAAGCTGATTCCACATCGGTAGACACTCCAATAGGTCTCTCTGAGGAAAGGTTCATTCCCAGTGGATGGTGGTTCTTGGAGGCATTTGGCTACATCTTGGAGCCTAGCCTCCTCACTGTCAAACTCCAGCTCTGAGTCCACAGCTTTCAAGCCAACCTGTCACCCTTCTGACCTACTTCTAAGTACCTCCTTCCAATCCCTCTCCCATTAGAAATTTACTCCCCACACTCTCTCTTGCTTCAACTATTACATGTTTAGATACTATTAAAGTTCTTTTCTTCAATATCAATTAATCTCCCTTCAATGAAGGATTGGTCTCCCTTTCCCAAAAAGTCATCTTCTTCCACACAGACTGAAGGCCAAGTCCTTATGCCTTCACATCAGAGTCTAACCTCAGTGCTAGCTGGCCTACTGTTGAGTTGCTTGTGTAAGACATGAAGTTCTTCTCCCAAAAAGAAGATCAAAAATAAAGACATTAAGGTCTCCTACAACCAGTGCGCAACTAAGTCCACTAGGTCTGCTCCCTTTTTTTTTACCAAAATAGAGGTGCCAAAGCCAAACATAGCCTAGAGGTAACATTAAACCAAGATTATTGGCAATAGGCCAAGCTCGTTGCAAGAAGTCTCCTATTTTCTGATGGGTAGTTTTGGGAAAATAAGCCCAAGTATAGCTCAAGATCACTAGACATACTCTGAGGCCCAGGACAGGACCCTGATTCCAGAAAGGCACTAGGTTTACCCTCCTTGGTGATGCAGGGTCCCAGTTATCAGAACGAAGGACCTCAGGATCCAGAGAAATTAGGAAGACACTAGAAGCCCATCCTGGGACCTTCTAGGAATGCTTTGACCCCACTGTCCACTTTCCTAGGATCCATGATAATGTCAAACCAAGGCCAGTCTGCCAGAGCCCCAAGTCAGCCACTACAGGCATCCTCCTCCATTTCTGGCAGTGTCTGTACACAGCCCTACACTTCTAGTTAAGCCAGATTTTCTGCTACCCAGACCACAGGGGACAAAATCAGGAACCTACTTCTACTAATATCATAGCACAGTGATATGACAAAAAGTGAAAAGAAATTTCAGAGCCACTTATTGAAACTAAACTGGAATCAAACCTACTCCTGATAAACCCCCTCAGTCACCACCAATCTCTTCATTACTCCAACTGTCCATTTGCCTTCACAGTCAACTGTATTGCAAGATTTTCTTGATCTTTTTTGTTATTATATCATGGTGATCATCTGTGAGAGAGAAGCTGCACAGAAGCATTTAAGAGTCTGGATAGAATGCAGTGGACCAGCATCATGACCACTATGATGAAAGCANAACAAAATCAGGAACCCACTTCCACTAATATCATAGCACAGTGATATGACAAAAAGTGAAAAGAAATTTCAGAGCCACTTATTGAAACTAAACTGGAATCAAACCTACTCCTGATAAACCCCCTCAGTCACCACCAATCTCTTCATTACTCCAACTGTCCATTTGCCTTCACAGTCAACTGTATTGCAAGATTTTCTTGATCTTTTTTGTTATTATATCATGGTGATCATCTGTGAGAGAGAAGCTGCACAGAAGCATTTAAGAGTCTGGATAGAATGCAGTGGACCAGCATCATGACCACTATGATGAAAGCAAGAACAATGAATAGTCCCTACAAGCTGCTTCAAAACCAGGAAGCCCAATTGCTCAACCAAGGCCAAGAAAACAAATCCCATAGGCCATAGGATCAAACACAGAAAGCCAAATAGTTTTTTCCTCAAGGTAATATATACCCTGTTCCACCTTGCCTGTTCCATTGATCCAAGTACAACAAAAAATATTAGCAATGGCACAGACATCTCCATGACTATTTAACAGGAAATCTAGAGCAATGCAATCACTCATCATGACACATGCGGATGAGCTGAGGCTGATCTTTAGTCTATCGAGGGCAGAGATGATGTCTCTAATGATATCTGCTAGTTAGTGATAGTTTACTTACAGTCTTTTCTATTTGTGTGATTACCACCAATGGGAACACTGCTCTGATTGTTTATATAAACAGTGAGTCAGTAATTCCCCAAGGTAGTATGCCTGAATAGTCAAGAGTGACCTCATTTTGAAGCNCGATCTTTAGTCTATCGAGGGCAGAGATGATGTCTCTAATGATATCTGCTAGTTAGTGATAGGTTTACTTACAGTCTTTTCTATTTGTGTGATTACCACCAATGGGAACACTGCTCTGATTGTATATATAAACAGTGAGTCAGTAATTCCCCAAGGTAGTATGCCTGAATAGTCAAGAGTGACCTCATTTTGAAGCTCAGATCTGAATCCAAACTTGGTGACTTAGAGAGTTTGGATCTCTGTGTACAGAGAAGTCTCAAAATACGATTCCTAAAGTGTATGAGGTGCTAGTCTAAAGGCAAACAAGACCAGGTGTCCTGGCCACAAAGAAGTAGTATCCAGTAGGGGAACATGGATATACAGGGAAAAAATGAGTCATTCATGACATGAACTGGGAACCAAGACCTTCCATTAGTTGAGTTATATACTTGGATCTCTATCAGTCTCTTCCAGGTTGTAATTATTTGGCCCATTGCCCTGTGAAGTTTGTTGAATTCAAATTTAGAATTATCTAGGGTCTGACCAATAAGTTGTAATTATTGGTTCTTTATCTGGGACAAATAAGTTTTAGCAAAGTCACATGTTAATGTAAGGTCAGTTGTCCATGTAGGTACAAGTGGAAATGCTATCAGCTGTAAATCCCTATGGTCTCATTTGATGAAACCAGAATTGTCCAGAGATTTTATCACAGAGTCTGGTGATGGATAACATATCCAGGAGTCAGTAAGTTTGAGGGCAGTGGTTACTGTTTGGATAATCAAAGAATGGTATTGGTATGAGTATGTCTTTTTTTTTTTTTAAGATTTTATTTATTTATTTGACAGAGATAGAGACAGTCAGTGAGAGAGGGAACACAAGCAGGGGGAGTGGGAGAGGAAGAAGCAGGCTCCCAGCAGAGGAGCCTGACGTGGGGCTCGATCCCGTAACGCCGGGATCACGCCCTGAGCCGAAGGCAGATGCCTAACCACTGTGCCACCCAGGCGCCCCGGTATGAGTATGTCTTGACCTAACAATTATAATAAGGAGGTGAGGAGAAAAAAAAGGGTCATTATGAGTGGAAAATAACAAAAGGCCTATATAAAAGAAGTATTATTATAAGCAAGCAGATACACAAAACACAAATTAGATGGGGTCTTGGTCCAACCTCTTGCGCAGAAGCTGCCCAATATCTATTGTCATCTGCTTGTTCTAAAGATGCTGGGTCAGCTGTCTATTTCTGAAGATCAACTGTTCCTGGGATCCTCATTTTGACTTACCCTATTGGAGTAGACTTCCATTTGTGTGGAGTTCTGAATTTCTGTTTTAGTTGTGAAATGTGGACCCAAGGATTAACTCCCTGGAGTTTCACTGCTGTCTTTGTTGTTAATGGTGCTTGATACAGTCCCTTCCAACAAGTTTCAAGAGCAGTTTTTCTCTGAGGTCTCTTCCAATAGTTGAAATATCCTGGTTAAAAATCATGAAAAGATTATTTAGGAAAATGTTGTGGGAAAGGTAGCCTTAACCTTTTGGTGACAGAACCTGGAATAGGACATGAATCCCTCACAATATTTTGCCACATGCAGTAGGGCAAAGCCTAGTGTTGGGGGTGAAATCCTAAATACACAGACTTTCCAGTTACTAATTCATAGGTCGATAACAAATGTGTCCCTGAAAGAGTAGACTGCCTGACCATAAGGACTGATGGGAATACTTCTGGCCAAGAGAGCTAAAGAGTTTCTGAAAGTTTCACGGATTTTAAGGATGCCATTGGTCCTTTCAATTTTTTCAGATTGAGACTGCCAGTGGTAAGGACAGTGTAGTTTTTGGGCAAGGGGTAATGCCTTACAGAGTTCTTTTATAATGGTTCCCATAATGTGTGTGCCTCAATCACTTGATATGAAAGTGTGAATGCCTTAAATTGGAAACTCAAAATCCAGAGGCTTTTTAACAATTGTAAAGACTACAACTTTTTGGCAAGAAAATGTCTCAACACTTTCTGGAAAAAGACATATAATAACTAAAACATATTCAAATACCATGGAGAGTAGAAGTTAGATAAAATCCATCTGAAGGTGTTCAAAGGGACCTTGAGGTTTTGATTCCTAACTATGTCCTACATTTGCAATTTTTCCAGGATTATGTTGTTGACAGGAGACACATGATCCAAAAATACTCTATGTCATCTTTTTAAAGTTTCTGTATCAATGTTGATTGAAGGTACTAACCAATTTGTCTAATCTGTGTTGAGGAGTTTCATGGAAAAACTTAGCTAATATCCATTTAAAATCATTTGGTGCTACCAAGCACCCACCTTGAGAACACCAGAGATTACCTGAGTGAAGGGTACAACCAGATTTTTTCTAATCTTCCTTTTCAAAATCAGGGGTTACAGGTTGATATTTTATAATAGCCTCTTTGAATCCCTCCAGATATTTATCCTTTGAGGGTTTAGATAGGATCATAATTTTAGTTAAAGCAGCTTATTTGGTATAGTGATCTTCTAAAAGAACATTTCCATTAGCTTCCATATGATCTCTTTACATGGGTCCCAACCTATATAATTGCCACCTGTCTGGGATATGGGAGTGCATCTAGAAGTTCTTTAACTTGCTGTCTATTTTTTGATAGGAGTTCCAGCAGAGATGAGAAATAATCTTTGTTCCCAAAGCATCTCAAAGTCACGTACTACTCCAACACCACACCTGCTATTAGCAAACATATGTTTGCTCTCTGCTCTTTGGGTAGTTGACAAGCTCTAATGAGTACAGTAAATTCTTTCATCTGGGCCAATTTTATCTCAGGTCAAGGACTGTATCCTTAGATTAGTGATTGTATATTCTGCTTGATAACTTCGAATTTCAGTCTGAAGTATGATTCATCAGCAAATAATATTAGGTTATTATTGGGGCAACTGGGTGGCTCAGTTGGCTAAGCATCTGCCTTCAGCTCAGGTCATGATCCCAGGGTCCTAGGATCAAGCCCAGCATCAGACTCCCTGCTCAACAGGGAGTCTGCTTCTCCCCCTCTCTCTCCCTCTGCCTGCTTGTGCATGCTCTGTCGCTCTCTCTCAACTAAATAAATAAAATCTTAAAAAAATATATTTGGTTAGTTTTTTCAGTAGGAGTCTCTAATAAACCTGAGTGAGGTACAGCAAGTCCCCCAAGGCAAGATGATCTTGAGGCTCCCCTTCTTCTGGTAGGTGCAGGAGAGGATTCAGGGTGTTANACAGCAAGTCCCCCAAGGCAAGATGATCTTGAGGCTCCCCTTCTTCTGGTAGGTGCAGGAGAGGATTCAGGGTGTTATGGTATAGAATTGTGAGGAGTAATAGAATCTCATAAGAGGCTAATTGGCTGACCGAAAATCGTTTTATGTTCTCAGTCAGTAGTAATATCTATACTGCATGAGGAACCACAAGGTCAAGCAAGGAGCCTAGAACTTGCATTGCAAAAGTGTCAACAAGAGGTATAGAAGGAGAGAAATCAGAAACATAAGGGGAAAGACAGGGAGCTGGATATTGAGAGGCAACTGAAGGACAGGAAAGAGAGGGTTTACCAGAGAAATTAATCTAGCTTGCTCTTGTTTACATTTGCCCAAGTGTTCGTTAGCATTGGCCAAAGAATCTTTTAGTGAAGCAATTTTTGACTCAGACTTTTGTTTGTAGGCCTCTGCCTACCCATCAAAAAACACTGTTCATTGGGCCTGTGAAAACTTTTTCTGTTTCTTTTCTAAGGTACCTTTCAAATGAACAATTTTGTTCAAATCAAATGTTCCCCTGAGTGGCCGCTGGAGGCTCAAATCATTCGTGGTGAAGTTATGCCATTGAGGAAGACAGGCACAAGAATTAGGATGTAAAGAGAGTCCATATAAGATGCAGGCATTTGCTCCTTGACTCCATGTGTCAGTGAGGTGTTTGGCTCACACCTTCCATCGCACCTTTCCCAGTCAGAGACACACTGCTGCCGCACCTAGGCCTGAGGGCTCGCCTAGGCGTGGGCAGCCCGCCTGGCCCACAGCTGCGTGCACTGAGGGGACCGTCAAAGCTACACTGAGGAACAACAAGACAAGCGCAGGCTGAGAACCGACAGCCTCCCGCTGTCCAGCCTGGCCTGTTTGCTCCTGCTTCCAGCCCAGTGGAATCCATCCACCTCACAGACCTACTCTGTTACGACTGTGGGAATCGAGTGGAGATAACATCTGGAGGTGTTGAAAATGTTTTGTGTGAAAGTACTATATTTAGAAATCAGCCTGAGACGCAGGAAGATACATCTGGATCTCTACAAACGAGCATCTCCAGCGCTGAGTATCGAGGTACGAAGCGGGGAGCCGTGAAACCACGCACAGATATCGGAAGATAAA